>NC_051051.1:2979860-3301110 GCF_904848185.1 Acanthopagrus latus | reverse complement strand
CTGCAATAAATGATCCTGACTTACAGCCACAAAGACGTTAAACATTTTCATACCATCACGATGGATGTTGTGTTTTCACCCGTTAACATTCACTTGATGGTTTGTGAGCAAGATTACACAAAAACTGCTGAACGGATTCCCACAGAACTTGAATGGAGGATGGGTCTCAGCCCAGAACAGACCCCGTTAACTTTTGGTGCTGATCCAGATAAAGAGCAGATCTGGAAACGTCTTTAAACTTGCGAGATCATGTGACATGTTCGAGGGTGCTGTTGGGCCTTGGTGGAGGTTTGTGCTCTACTCAGTCCAATCTATTTTTTTATGGCGTACGTATTGACCTCTTTAAGAATCTTTTTTTTTTTTAATCAATTGTACAGCTTCAGGAGTCCGTAAGTCAATATTGGTCGGAACTTTGGCACCGTCCTGGATTATAAAATGACTTTTGAGGCCAAAACTGACTCAATCTGCTCTGTTTTATTTGAGAAAGCTGAGGTGATTTAATGTCGGACAAATCGCTCTTAAAAATGTTTTATTCGTCTTTTATCGAGTCACTTTTAACTTTCGCAGTGATCTGCTGTTTGGTGACCTCAGCATGGTGAACAGAAACACTGGCATTAATTTGAATAATCTTGTTCTGACTCACACTCACAGGACTCAGGTCATTTTTGGCAGACCCTCATCAGCCATCAGGGGGAGGTATACTCTCTCTCTGAGGGTCAAATCAATAAGATATTTAGGAGGATCATTTTATTCCATCAGCTGTTTGGTTCCTAAACAAGTTGTAGTGTTACAACTATGTCGAACGAGGTGACGACAACAGGATTTAAGAAACTAAAGGAGCGTTTTGTTTCAACCAAAGCCGAAAGATTGAAACAAAGAGATCGCAAAAAACTTAGACATGAAGACAAAAGACAAGGTAGAAAAATTAAAGGGCGTCAATAAACAAAAGTACAAATCCAAAAAAACCACAAGGAACAAAAAACAGACACATACCTGGAGAAGATTCTGGAAATGACACGGCTGGGAAACACAAGGTCAAAACACAGGAGAGACGGAACAAACTGACCAACACATGAGAGAGAACAAAGATTATATAGAGACACTAACGAGGGGATCAGGTACAGGTGGTGGAGTGAGGCGGGGAAAGTACTGCAAGGAGGGAAAATCAGCCGACACTCAAAGGGTACAATTTCAAAATAAAACAGGAAACACAAGAACAACAAGAACCAGGATCAGGACAGTTTTCAAGCAGAAATTGTCTGTTTCCAGCCTCTCAAATGATTAAATATCTGTGGACAACAAGCTGTTTGATGACATCACCTCAGCCACAGCTGGTAACTACCTGGTTAAATGACATTAAAACTAGGATGGCGCACCTCCTCCAAGGCCCGACAGTCCCATTCATCTGCCTCAAATTGTACCCACACATAGATTCCAGGCACCTAAACATGGCTGATTTTTTTCATCCAGATGCATGAATTATTCCCTTTGAAAGACGCAGCACTGCAATGTTGAAGGAGGCGAGGAAAAAATCCTGGATGGCGTCTCAACTGGGCCAAAATCCAGCCTCCACCACCGAGTTTCATGAAAATCCGCTCTGTAGTTTTGGTCTTCACCTGCTGACCAACCAACAAACATACAAATGAAATCGGGTAAAATCTAATTAAAAAAAACTTCATTAAAAAAATAGGGAGAAAAAGGAAAAGGGGACAAAAAGGTCCGATTTGTATGAATTTGCAGCTTTAATATCAGTGGTTTAGACTCAACTACAAGCCTCCAGAACAGCTTCACTGCTTGTTGTCAGATTTAGGTCTCTTGTCTCTGCTGGACCGATAAACTGCAAACTTTGAAAAGCTCCGTTCTCTCAGCTGGTGCTTCTGATGATGATGATGATGATGGAAAACGTACGGTCCAAAATCTGTCACAGGTGTTCAGTTGCGCTGACATCTGGTGACTGTGAAGACTAATGATTCACATCGTTTTCATACTCGTCAAACCCTTCATGGGTGACTCACGACTCATCTCTCCTTTTCATTTGTCACCCGTAATATCATCAAAGTGTGACTTCTTCAACCGCGACAGCTTCACTGTTTCCAGCGCGGTGATTATAAAACATATAAATGATGAATGTTGGACTCTTGCAACTGAAATCTATAACGTTCAGTCCACTCAACTGGGTGCCCTCCAGTTCCTCGTCCTCTAATGCTCGCCATATTACTGGATCCATCTGCTGGGCTCAGCTGTGCGGCGGGTATCTGGCCAGGTGATAATCTAAATCTCATGGTGAGTTGAGCACAATTTCTCAGGTGCTGAGAAATCCAATTTGTTGCTTTTTTTTTTTTTTTTTTTTTTTACAGGTGGGGAGGTGGGTGAGTCGACCGCGGCTGAGCGTGCTGCAAACATTTGCAATTCATTCACAAGAAGCAAAAACATTCACACACACACACACACACACACGATAACAAACTGCCAGCAGCAGCTCGTCTTTGTGTTCCCGTCAATACAAACCTCTCCGCTGAGTCAAAGAACTTGACTTATTTTCAGCGCCCTGATTCACTGTGCTGCAGCTCCCCGCTGACTGACTGACTGACTAATACACTTCACCCTGAGTAAAACATGGATCATACAGCCACAGCTGGATTCTGCCAGGCAACCTGAGAGAGCTGACGACTGACGGAAAAAAACCTCAGGCTTCTCAAATACAAAGACGGGAGACGTGAGGGGAAGTCTGAGCCACCAAACAGAACCAACACGGACTCTGACCTCACAACAGATCAATACAGGCAGGCATGTCGGCCATCAGAAGCCGTCGCCCTACTTCCTCCTGTGACGTTGACTCTGTCAGAGCGTTTATTGCTCACTAATAGAGACGTGCTTTCACCCTGCGTCCTGAGCTTTAATCACTACAGAAATGAGACCGTGACTAAAACATGGCCTGAAGTGACGGGCTTCACACGCCACATATTCTTAAATTAGACTGTTGACAGCGGAGAGCGCCGTGAATTGGAATGGGATGCGATAAGAGAAGAAGTCTTCAGAATGTCTGTCCACCAGGAAACCCCCGAGACTGAAATCAAGTCAAAAGTCAGCTTCAAGAAGACAGAAAGCAAAGTGCTGCTTCATCGTTTCCAGTTTTGACATCAACAGATTTCTCCTCAGTGATCTCAGCAGGTGTACAGCTGAAACTTATCCGACAGGTATTCTGGTCCTGTCCCATTTAGTGATTTATGAGCAAGCAGCAGCGCCTGAAAGTCAAATCTGTGACGTGCCGTAAGCAAGTGTTAGGACTTACGTATTAGAATAAAGCGGTCAGTTTGCTCAGTTTATATCTGAACTGCAGCAGCTGCATGAGGCCGTTTGATGGTCTTTTCAGGAAGGTCTATAAAAAGACTGTTGCAGCTGTTAAATCCGCCTGATATAAAAGCATGAATGAGTTTCTCTATGGCCCTGATAGCACAGATACGGAAGCCCTGAACAGCCACCAGTCAAACACACTTCCTCAGCTTTCCTGCGGTTTTATTTGTTTTTCTCGAGATCACAAGTTATTACATTTGTGTCGTTATCACGAGGAAACATCTGCTGTTTTCCAGAGATAATGAGATCATTTTGTGGAGATCTCCAGATAATAAACTTTGTTTTTATGTCATGGCGACTGAAAGCAGACGTGTTACTGTCCAGTCGACTACAACATGTTTGCTGGCCGATGGAAAAGAAACTACCAACATTCTGCGTGTTTGAATCTTATGCCTAAAAAAAGTAGTTAATTCACGTTCCCTCCTCCTCCTCACTGTCTGACTCTTTCTGGAGAAGTTCCAGCTACAGGAGAGCAAATGAAACGCACCTGATACCTGCAAGATTTCTCTGGATTTGAACATTGAAGACAACGAATTCCACACTGCACATGCAGCAGCAAACCAGACAGTGCAGTGGTGAATTCACAGGCTTTAAGAGTCTCTGCACGGCCGTCTTCTGAACGAGAACATTATCATTTCACAGTCTGTGTTCAGATATGACAGTTTATTTCCTCCATACAGTGAGAGGTGACGATAATGTGCCGTTTTAATAGCCCTCTTCCGAGCAGTATATTTATCAAAAATTGAAGGGGTTATCTTGAGGGGCGGCATCAATTGTGAGTCTTGTGATGATAAAGCTCAAAGGGGAGATAATAGGAAATGAACTCAAACCCTCTGACTTTATAGTGCAGCACACGGCTGTAGGAGACGCAGCCCTCCACTGCTACTTCAAATACATCTTATGTAAACGCCGTCTGCTTTGTGAAGTTGCGACCGGCGGAGGAGCGGTGCCTTGATCCTCTTCCTTGCTCCCTCGTGAGGTGGAAACCTGGAAACATGAGAAGGCAGATTACGGTTTCAGATCACAACCCTGAATGTATTATACATTCAACATCTCTCCAAATCCAACCTCATTTTCATTAGCATTTAGATATTGTCATCATCCATTCCACTCCACATCCCTGCCAGTCCTGCAGCAACGATGACCTTCCATGGAGGGAAAAAATAATGAAACTACAACTGGATCCTGTGAGCCAGAGTTTTGCACCGTACGCATCATGGAAAATTACATTTAAGATGAATTCACAGTCACCTATGTTCTCTGCATTGGGAGCAGCAGGAGATGTGAAAAACAATCAGCAGATAGGTGTGAAGTGAGGCGTTTGTGTGCTGATGTGTCCAGGCGAAGTAAATGTGCAAGTGAACAAGAGACAGCGATCAAGAAAAATCTGTGTGTAGACTTGTGAATGTTCTGAGGCTGCCAGACATAATTATATAATTCAGTCCCAACATAACAGCTCAAAGGTCATCCAGCCAAACAATAAACATGGGCGACCTGCAGTCTTTCCAGAAAACTCTGTCTCAAACTGTTCCTCGCACACAGAAAATGAAAATGTCTCCTGCAACATATAGAATATCTTAAACAGCTGGGGGTGAAACTAAAAGTCCCCTCCAGGAAGGTTACGAGTGCGTCACCGCATGAATAATGCAACACTGACTGGATTTGACATCCAGACCTTTGGAGGAAAGAGTGTGTGCCGACACACGCATGTGAACGAGAGAGAGCGAGAGACGGAAAGTGTCGAGCTGGTTGCAGATGTGAGGTAGAAATGTTAAACTAGATGACGAACATCATGAGATGATCATAAAAATTAGGGGACTGAACTTATATAGGTTGTGAGAGGGACTGAGCTGAGTGCAAAAATGTCTGCACCATTTAGCCCGGAGCACCGAGGCCGAGGCCAGAGGCAACCGGTCTGCGGTCGGGTAGTTAACATGTAAAAGCACTACACATCTGCACAAATTTGCAGTAGCAACAACTGCAGGGATCCACGTGTTCAAACATTCCTACGCACAAAAAACACTTGACGTCAGGGCCAAACTGTGGCAGCAAGAAGCCAGGGAACCTTTTTTTTGACCCGAGCAAAACAACCACATAAAGTGCACTGACTGTGAAAGCTCCTGTTCAACGGCGACCTCTAGTGGCCCCAGTTATTATTACTGCAATAAAGGAGGAAGTCAGGCGACGTAGTGTGAGAGAGAAGTCACGTCCAACAAGCACTGAACTCACTGTTGGTATCCGAGGTGAAGCCAAAAGACAAAAGTAGTTTTGTTCAGCAACATATTTATGATACATATATATATATAACCGATAAACTACATCTGATCCTGTTGCATTTCGAATAAGACTGGATCCAACTTTGATCAAATGAACTCTACAGGCTGTTTTTAAAAGAAGTAATGTATCCAAACCTTAATCAGCCAACGAGAGATATTTTGGCAGCACCGTCACACCACCACCCATAATTTCCCCCACAAGTAGCTCCTCCATTTCCTCTGCAGATTGAATTATGGAGAAATGGTCCTCATCGACCCAGCGCTCAAAAATGGAGCAGTTTTAGATGTATATTGGGTCCTTTCTTCCATCAGGGCTGTGCTGTATTTGCATAATGAAAACACTGCGAGTTATAACACTCGTGTGCAACTAGGACACACAGAGTGCCTTTAAGAAAGTCAATGACGTATCATCTGCTCACTGTTTTTAAGCTGTCAGCTAAATAACTACAGTAAAGTGGCTTTGACAGCCTGTAATGACATTAGCCACGGTAACTTTAACATAGTTTGTCGCCCCGTGCTGTCCGCAGACCATAAAATTAGGAATTACTGCCAACTCCGGGGTTCTGACAGGCACGGAGAAGAGCTGGTAGACGCGCTAACGAGTTAGCTGTGCGCTGCGAGTACCGCGGTGACCCGCGTGCACCTGCAGGAGACATGATGGATGTATCCTCAAAATGTAACACCGCTTCCATTTGGAGATTACTGGGTGACTCATCATCTCCCCTAAATAGATGGGTACACTCAGGGATACACATGCACATAAACAACACTCTCACAAACGTTGTATTCCAATATATCTTCCCGCTGCTTGTCAGTCGGTGTGGTTCACCCCGGGAATGACTGATCTACGGATCCTCCCTTTATGTTCCGAGCAGATTCCATTTCCTCGTCTAATTATCTGGTAATGTTTTGGTAAATTAAAAGCTCAATTTGTCCCAGAGTTTCCCCTGGCATTCAATGGGAGCTGCTAAAGCCTGGAACAATTTAATTTTTAATGGCTTTCAGAGGAAGTTTTAGTGCGACATGATGGTCTAAATGCTATTTTAGAGGCTTTTTTTTTCTTTTCTTTTTTTACACCTGTGAAATAAAAAGAGATGGTGATGGATGGAAATCTTTTTTTGGCATTAAAATACATAATGCACAAAATATCAGCGATAGGAAACTTCAGTAAAAGAACATCAGAATCGGCCTTCAAAAAAATCCCATATCAGCTGAACCCTAGCCGACACACACACACACACACACACACACACACACACACAGCATGAATAAATCTCACACCTTGGTAGGTTTAAGCTGTTCTAGTCTGTTTTCTCTTCTGAGCCCGGCAGCTGCCAGTCCATCATCCCTCCAGACACCCAGAATTCAGCAGCAGCAGTTTTCTTCTTATCCTGTCTGCTTCCAAATGGTCTGAGTTAGAATCAGCCCAGAATTTATATCCGAAAGGCACACAGGCAGGAGGTGGAGGAAGTCAACAAGCTAATAAAAACATTTCACTGGACATATTTTGTGTAAGCGCCTCTGAGTCTCTGTGTATCTTTGTGTATAACCGTATGAAAAGCGACTGCAAAGTCATGCGTCAGAACCTGATGTGATTCAGGCCGTAGAAAGGTAAATACAAACCGCAGTGAGAGCAGCAGCAGGAAGACAAATGAGAAAAGTAACTGAATCAATGAGATGAGATAATAATAAAACATGAGAACATCCCTGTGGCCCGGCTCGGCCCGAGCATCAGTACCAACACATGTAAGAGAGGCCTTCCTTTAAAAACTAAGAGTGCACCACACACACACACACACACACAAACACACAACACAACAGCACCCTCTCGAAAACACACACTGAAACACACACTCACAAAACCCCATCACCCACCCACACACACACACACACACACACACACACACACACACACACACACTACCGCATGCTGGTAACAGACCCAAATGAGGTTTAATTAAAACACGATTACATTACTTTTAATTCATGATATGGTAATGTTGCCGGCATCACTGCTGAAGTCTGAGGGATAAAATTAACAGGATTAAGAAGTTCAGCTCCGCTCCAAACTTTAGGAATTACAGAGTAAACAATCCTGAGAAGTCATCTGATTCCAACACACACACACACACACACACAAAAACAAGTAAATGCTGCTCTGCGGACTGAAAGAAGCAATCAAAAGCTACCCGGAGTGACAAAAACCTGAAAAATCCTGAATTCTCCACCATTCATCATAGTTAACTAAAGAGATTTGTATTCATTATTTTGAAAAGCGAGTGAAGAACGCTGCACAAAAACATTTTAGTCTATTTGATAAGCAAATAAATGTGCAGAAAAAATACCAGAAATCATATGAAGCAAAATATGCACATTTTACAACACATGTAAAACAAAACAAATACAGCTTAAAATAAGCAATCCGCTGAGCTTCTTCCATCTTGACACTTTGTGAGTTTATGTTGTTGTATTAGAATCAGGCAGATATTTTTGCTTTTGAACTGCTCGTTCTAGTGAATGTGGTTGTTTACGTACCTGCCGATACCCAGCAGGCACAGCTGGAGGACACGAGGCGACGGGACATGATGACTCGTTGTCCCCGGTGTTGTTTCCTGCAGCTGCTGACAGCCGACTGTCACGTCGTCTCACTGGCCCTCCTGCCGTTCATGTGCATCTTGTATTTTTCGGATGCTCAACGTTGAGTCGAAATGGAACAAACAAACTCCCGGCTGAAAATCTCGCGGCTGTCAGACTATCACTTGGGCTAGCAGGTTAGCATGCTATATCTCCAGTAGATATCTCTGCATCACAAGTCAACGTGTTGTTTATAATGATAGTTTTTGAATGTTTTCAAGTAAAGTTCTGGGTGTTGCTTACAAATTGTCTGATTCAAGTCTGCAGCCAGACTAAAAACAAGTACATACGTCTAGATACAAAGAAAAGATTTAATAATTTCTTACTCAATATGTTGGAAAAGGTGTTTAAATTAAGAAAATGCTGGTGCTGTTGTCCTGAAATGAGGCTATAGGTGAAGGAACACATCGTAAAATCTATCCGTCGTCTATTAAACGTTGTATGCAGTGAAGTATTTAACTGTGTGTTAAATAGAGAAATTTGTTGCTACATTCACCTTTTTGTAATGTGTGACTGAAGCCACAGGTTAAACAGCAACACTAAAGCAGCTCAGTGTCCGAGGCGTCTTATATCAGCTGATCCATATCACAGATAATACTGCACGGACAAGGTTTTACTCTATCGCAGCCTTTCAGATCTGTCCTCTGTGGCTTGGACTCGGTCCTTTAGGTTGAATATAAATGGGCAATACACTTTTGTCCTCATCGCCAGTGTCTGTAGCAGCATGTCAAAACAGTCTGGAGATTATTGCAAGTGAGGACCGTTCCCTGCAGCTAATAATTCCCTTGTCAATAATGCATGAAGTCATATAAATCACAATATGTCTGTTTATCTGGCCTCCCCAAGGTCATTCCCTCTCTTCCTCGCCTTCCTCTTCTCATTTCTCATCATGCAGCCCTCATTTCTTCCCCACTATCTGAACATTACCCCCGTCATCATCCTCTCAATTCGGCTCTTCCACTCGTCTCCCGACTCTTACTCAGCCGTGTAAATAAGTGATGACCGCCTTGGCATGATTGTAAGTTAGTTTGTTTTCTCCGAGACAAACTCAGGCTGAAAAAATCGAACATTTCTGCTCCGCTGAAGGGCACTTCTGGAAACGCACGAGTGTGATCGTGCACGCAGGCAGACACACACTTCCAGTGCGACAGTGCAGCTACACCCCCGAATCCCTGCTGAGCCATCACAAGTCACGGCTCTCTAAATTAAATAACATCAAATTAGATTAAAGTAAATGAAACATCGCTGAGGAGCAAAGGGACGAGAGGATGCTCGGGTTGTGCAGGGACAGTGAGCAGAAGGAGAGAGGCAGCAGAGAAGTTTATGTAGATTTAAGGTGAGAGAGGTGAGGAGGAAGAGAGAGAAGGGGAAGGTGAGGTTGGGGAGAAGGAGCTGAGTGAGCAAACGCTGGACGAGGAGCCAAATTTGCGCAACACCTCCGTCCCTGAAACCTAATCTGAACGGCAAATAATAACAGGATGGAAATACACCTCGTTTCATGTGCGGCCAGCTCGTCAGAAAATATTCAACTCGGCTGCCATGACAATTGCCATGGCAACATATAAGCTTTCTGAGTCATATGTTCATTGGACCGAACTCGGCGCTTATTTCCATGACAACATTATCAAAAACGGTTTTATAGTAAACGTACCAGCATAAGTGTGCAAGCATAACAACAACAGGCTGTTTTTGTTCCATTCAAGTTCTGGTGAAGGGCCATAACAGCACTGTGGAGTGTTGCTATTGCAAAGCCGGGAGTATTTTTGCAGCTACAATAGCGCCGCACACTTTTGGCAGTGAAGTGTCGTATAAAGTCGCAGTGGCAGCAGGTGAATAGAAGCGGCCTGTTTCCTCGGGTATTAATATCACCCCTGGGAAGGAGCACTAAACTGGAGTCGGAGGCGGGCGACCGTGGAGGGGAATCTTCATTCAGTGCTGGGCAGTAAATCAACTCTGTGCTAGAAGGCACGAGGAGGAAGAAACCTCCTCCACCTGCCTCCCCACACCCGACCGCTCCCCCAGTAGCTGTAACCTGCTCCACTCACCCCAATCCATCGACCTTTCTTCCCCCTTTAATTTACCTCCTTTTCCCTCCACTTTCCTTCCTCCCAGCGTTTTCTCTCTCACATGCACGCCCCCTCATCTCATCGCAGCGCTCCTACCTTAGGTTTCATTAAACCCCCTGACTCCACCTCTCCCTCCACCAACCCAATTTTCTCACTTCATTGTCGGCAGTCGCCTTTTTTTCCCATCATCTAGGTCTCCCTCGACTCCCCACCCACCCCTCCCCTCCCTCTCTTCTCACCTCCTGCTGGCACAATCCCCAGAGAACTGGAAAGGAGGTCAGCTTTGTCACAACATAGGTTCACATTTCATTGCCACAGCGTTGGAGCTGCCAGGATGCACGATTGATGGTTTTGGGGGGGGGGGGTTTCCGCTGGCCCAGAGAGAAGCTGTACGGAGCAGAAGTCGTTGTCCACCGATAAAGAATGAAAAGAAAGTAAAACGTAGCCAGGTAGAAGTGATAAGGGAGAAAAATAAAATATGCTGTGTGGGAGATTAGCGGGAGAGAGAGAGAGAGACAAACATCTCAGATCAATATGCAACATAAATCTCGTTGTGTTTAGACATTTTAAAGCAGAAATATTACATATTATATCTTTAAATATTCTCACGTTATGTCTACATGTTCGGTCAAACCTCTGCGATGTTGTTATGCCTTTCTGCGGTCATTCAACAAGAGTTCATTCGCTCGTCGTCGCCTGTTTTGTGTCGTACTTCATTTCATGCTCACTGATGAATAAATGTCTCTTTGAACTGAGCTGAACTGAAAGAGAAAGAGATAATTAATGGCATGTAGTTAGCGTGCGATTCATTAATACTAATGAGTAAAGCATATATGAGCAGCATCAAGCAGGTGTGAGCTCTCTCTCACAAAACACACGAACAAACAACAGGACCAGGGACAAAACACAGGGTAGAACGATGATATTTGCCCTTGTTTGAACTAGAACAGCGGGCAAAGGTCTCCATCTGTTGCCAGTGTAATGCCCCATAATAAACTCCCTCCTGTATCTGTCAATGCCGTCTTCATTTCACCACTTTTATTGGCCTCCATCCCTCTAAATAAGTCACTCCTCGCTCACCAGCATCTGATCTCTGCCACAGTAACATCTGAATATGATCGATGTTTGGACTGTGCTGCTCGTAGTGAAATCAGGTAAACATGTTTAATGCTTTTGTGCCCGTCTCGGTTGACTTTGAACTCGGCCACCTCCGGCACGTCACCATCTGCCAGCAAGCTTGTGAGGAATTAAAAAAAAAACAAAAAAAGCAACATGAGCCATCCACTCAGCAGGTAAACACGCACGGAGGCTCATAAACACAGCGTCTCTATTTCCACATGTAATCAAACATGAATTGAATTAGAAATGAGCGAGTACCATCATCTGAAGCATTGTGACCAACTCAATTTCCTGTATTTGTACTCGGTGTGGGCGGGGTTAAACTGAGAGTGGGCGGTGCCAACATGAAGTTATTCCGTTAAGCCTGATGGATTAGAAGTGGCTGTATTTATTAATTATTAGAAAAGTATTAACAGACTCTGATCAATTATGTAGTAGTATGTTAGCCAACATTGCTAACATAATGATAATGTTATGTGATATGATAATGTTGCTAATGCTAGCTAGATAACTTTACTGCAGGGCGCATGCTGTAGAACTCAGCCATCACTATTACAACCAATACTATTGATTATTGAAGAAACGCAGATGTCGAATGCTATTAGCTCGCAAAACTTGCCAGAAGCCTGAACCAACCATCAGGATTCCTGTACAGACATAAACAAAACAATCATTTTGAACCCAACAACATATAAAAAAAATGATTTATTCTCAATCATAATAATGTTTTTCAGGAAAACAAGCTACAAGCTCTACAAGCTCTGCAGATGTGTTATTTCTAAAACATGATTTTCCTGCCTACAGAATGGTTTCAATATGACCTTTACTCGTAAAAAGCACATTTTCCACGCCGGATAACCACCCGAGTACTCAATCAACCCTGCATCTAATAACAAATTTGAACACTTAGCAGGGTCAGTCCAGCTGTTACATGCCCATGAGTGATACAAGAAAATAAAGAAATACGCCAAAAATGCCCCCCAAAAAACGGTTTATTCAGTATTTTCATCAAATTGGGATCTCAGATCATGGTGGATGAGCTGCACGGAGCTCATTTCTTCTATTCTACCCATCTACAATGACCAAAGTTTCATTTTTAAGTAAACTTTCCCACCTTTTCTTATAATTGGCCAGTCTACATGATCGTTACTAACGTGCTTCTTGGAAACAGGATGCCAAACCTTCCTGTCGGCACCTGAAAGAGGAGCGAGCTCATGTAATCACACCGTGCTCGACGTCCTGCTGCTGCAACAACAACCGGTGCCGGAGACGGACGCATGAACAGGGCAGAGGTAGACGTTCAGGGGGCGAGCTCACCTTGATGTGAGACAGCCAATCAGGTGCCAGTATGTCCGTCTATCTCTGAAAAGTCCTCCAGCCGCCCTGGAGAGCAGGACACACAACAAGCTAAAGAAGAGATAACTCTGTGTCACATCATCAGTGTACATCACACACTTACTGTACACACACACACACACACACACACACACACACACGTCCATCAAGCACAGCGACACACACTGACGTCTACATGTTGTGGGCCTGAATAAAGAATCGCCTGCAGCTCAAACAGTGCTTTTTTTTTTTCTTATATCGAATTTTCCTCAAAGTCAAACAAAACACGGAGAAACTCGTTGCAGCAGCTCGAAACACTGCGATGAGAAGATTGAATGCCCCGATCGATTTCCTGAATATCAGTGTGTGTGTGTGTGTGCGTGTGCGTGTGTGTGTGTGTGTGTGTGTGTGTGTGTCTGTCCTTGTTTGTGGGTGTGTGCAGGAGCAGATCAGCATGCGTCCATGTGTGTCTGCACAGAGTATTGATCCTGTAACGGGAGGATCAAAGACACATGCAGGAAGAAAACAGATTTCCAGTGAACAATTAAAGGCTACTTTGTGTCGTTCGGTGGGTTTTACACGGAGATTCACCCCCTTCTTGTTCGGTGTTACCTCCTTTTTTGTAATATTCATTCGCTCGTTTCATGCGGGGCCGACGAAGAAGAACATGAAAGACTGCGTGGATGAATGAAACGACGAGGGGGGAGAAGAGAGGGAGAGAGAGTAACATCAATCACTTGTTCTTTTCAGGGCATCAGACTTAAATGAAGCATGTGAGGAAAGAAGAGACTGGCGATGTTTTCTCTGCAATTACGATGTCGCCGGTGCCGTGAATGGAAATAATGAGGGTTGTGTCTCAACTAATTTTTTTCATTTCCTCTGTCTTTGTCTGCTTCTTGGCTTCGTCATGAAAGGGAGTGCGTGAGCCGGCGATGTAACGGGGTAAGAAATGGGACATGATAAGAGCGTGGATACGATTGAGTTTGAGGGAATGAGTTGTGTTTGGTGTCTGTGTGCTGTTGTTGTTTTTGTTGTCGTTGTTGTTGTGCAGGGGTATATGTGTGTATCCGCCATGTAAGTGAGTGTATCTATAATGTAATTCAGGAGCACATCAGTCGAAGGACAGAAGGATCAAGGGCGTACTTAATATGGAGAGGTGCTACCCATTAACATGACAGCTGCTGCCTGCAGAGTAACACAATAAGAAAGCCTGAACAAGTCGCACAAAAGAGACCCAAACAGACACAAACATGCAGTGATTCCAAGCTGAGATCTTTACATTAATGCGAGCAGCCTCCCGCTACAAACCTCTGCGCTGTGCTGTGAGGCTTTCCAGATAAAGCCGCGGTCAAAGGCTTTTTCATCAGCAGCTGTCGTAGATGGGGAGACACACTCTCACTTTCCCGAGGGGATTTGCAGTAGCCCGGGCTTTGGCAGCAAAACCAAGATTTGTGAAGAAGCTCTTATAATTCAACAGAAAACGAGACTTTTTCTGAGCTGACAGCAGCACCGACTGGGTCTCTTAATCTGTGTGTTTGCAATACGTTGTGATGTTACTCTCAGGGAATTGAAATCACACTCATTAGCTCCCAAATAAGAGCTTTCTTCTCTCGCCCCAGTTTCTCTCACGAGCCAACGTTCGCTGACTGTAACAACTGGCACACCTGCTTTCATTTAATGCGACATGGTAACGTGGAGCTGATTAAAGGATAAGGTCACCCAAAAAATGAAAAATTCAATCACTGTCTTGCCGATGGAGAGTCAAGTGAAGTTTTTCAGTCCACAAAACATTTCTGATGCTTCACAGAAAAACTGTGTTGCAGCCGTCTCCAAAACAACTGAAGGAGATGAAGACTTGTTTTAAAAATGAAGGAGAAAAAAAAAGCAAAATCCAAATCTCTGGGAGCTCTAAAATTGATTTGAGTAGATGTTATTCACAACCTTTTTTAAGCTGAAATCTTCACTGTAGCTGCTATGCTAAAGACGTGAGCATCCACTCCTCTCTTCCCGTCCACCAAACACCACCAGCAGCGAAAGCATTTTCAAAGGTTTCATATAAAAACACATACAGAGCACAAACGGACTTGCTGGCAGTCTGGCCGAGAGAGGAGAGCCCACAGGAAGTGCCTCTGGCTGAGGGGCTGGAACCAATCAGCTCCCTGGACGACCTTCAGTCAAACACACCTGCAACCAATCACACACACTCAGGTGTTTGAGCACAGAGGTAATTAAAGCACATACAGCAGAAAGTTATTGTGAGTGTGACCATCAGCTTGAAGAAAGACTGTTGACCAGTTTCTGTCCTTGATGTTCAGGAGAGAACTGATGGTTTGCTGGTCTGGAGTCAGTGTCCGTCACTCTGTGTGCAGGTGGAGCCTTTCTGTTAATCTAATGAAGCTGACATTTGAAAGTCACTAAGTCTAAATGTTAAAGGAAATC
Organism: Acanthopagrus latus; assembly: GCF_904848185.1. Taxonomy (NCBI): domain Eukaryota; kingdom Metazoa; phylum Chordata; class Actinopteri; order Spariformes; family Sparidae; genus Acanthopagrus; species Acanthopagrus latus. The sequence goes on along the minus strand of NC_051051.1, from coordinate 3,285,887 downwards.
AGTGTTCGTGCCTTTGATGTCAGTCCCACAGTAACACTGCCCTCGCCCAGCAAACAATGTCTAAAAAAGACATTCAGCCGAGTTTGGAACTGCATATTAATAAACTCATCATCATCATTATAAACATGAAGGCAAATTGGGGGTAACATGTGTGTCCTCGAAAAGGAGAAAAAGTGTCATGGTTTGACTTTGTTTAGTTATTTCCTGTTTTATTTTGAAGTCCTCTCCTCATGTTTCATTGTCCACTTCCTCCCTTTGTCTGTTTTCCCACCATTTGTTGTGTACCTATGTTTGCTTCCTTCCCTTCATTCCTCTGATCTTGGTTTTGGATTTTGGATCTTCCAGCCACCCTGCCTCGGTGTCTGCATTTGGATCCTTCTGTATTGAACCTGATATAAGTGATTAAAAAGCCTTTGTTTATTTGGCTATTTGTTACTAAAATTCTTAAAAACATTGACTCTGCATTTTAAAATTAGATGATCAGTAATCTGCACATGAACAAAATGAACAAATGGACATTTTCAGGGTGCAAATATGCACTGACAGTGAATTTCAACATGAATTCTTAAGGCTCTCTAAACTTTTTATTTAACTCTCTTTTGCATAGTATGTGGATGTCGTGTGTGCGAGACAATCCTGGATGTAGACTACAGCGGTAAGGATTTCTGCACACCAGAATGCATCACGTCTCCTCAGACTGTCGATGACAGACAGTTCAAGCTCCAAACACCAAACTTAGAAGGTTTCAAACATTGTCATATACGCGTCTTCGTTATCAGAGTTGAGTAGCTCGAGAAGTGCCTGCAGGGGAAGCTAGCTAACCAGCCCGCTAACTGCCTCACTGGTTGGGCTGATTTTTAAACACCGTCAAACCTGTTTGATGTAAAAGTCCAAAAACTGGAACAGGAACACTGAATTTTCATGACTAGATGTCACATGAGACTCCCAAGAGGAACATAACGAGAGCGACTGTCAAACACAGTCAGCATCTGGTGGTGCTGTCACCTTTTCAATGAATTATATGCAGAACGCCGTAGTTCAGCAGAGTTACTGTTGCATTTTCACCGAGAGGGATGCAGACCAACAGAGAGCATGCTGGGATTTAAAGGTCACCGTTTCAATCCCTGCACAGAGTCGCTGATGTCCTTAGAAGTCATGAGTCCTGCTGAAGGCTGCAGCGGTAAGACACTGAGCTCTGTTTTCAAACCAGTCTGCAAGATGTCGAAAAAAGAAAGACGGGGGTACGTCTGTGACATGAAGACAATTATCTAACGCACAAATAAGCAACAGCTCTTCCAAAATATTCTCTCTTACACGTGCAAACAGAAATCTCCTACACACAGTTCCCTCACACACACACACACACACACACACACACACACACACACACACACACACACCAGAGGCGGTGTTCGCTAATTACTGACATGAGGATTCCCGAGGGGGCAGGGAAAACAGAGAGGTTCCCCCTCGGCATCCTGGGACCTGTAGCGCCCTCCGGCCTCGTCGGACCTGCAGCTCTTCCACTTAATCACCGTCGCTGCCAGCTGGTCACGTGATCGAGGAGGAAGTAGGACGGGGAACAGAGGAGCAGGAGAGACGGTGAGCGAAGCAAAGGATGAGAGAACGTAACGGCATCGTTAGACTTCCAGCACGTATTAACACGCACGCACATTTTAATATCTAAATATACATACACAAACAAGGAGAAGCTGCCAAATCTCAGATGATAAGATGAACAGCCTGAGGATTTAGGAGGGTGAGCCAAAACACACACACACACACACACACACACACACACACCTTCTCTTGCTCACACTCTCTCAGTTGAACCCACTGAAATCTAATATAAGATAAAAGCTGCAACCTGGACAGTTTTTACCGCCTGCATTTTGCATGATGTTTCAGAGAAGTGTGGCATGTAGACGAGGCAGAACTTTATCTTCTCGTTGGTTCTCGCATCAACAAAAATGAGAACGAGTCTGTTTTGGTCGACTGACAGCTCGAATGCCCTCAAACATCCTCTGGTTTTTTTGTCTTTTTAAAGAGCCTTTTCACAACAACAGAGGGCAGAGCTGCAGCTCGTGGTTCTGTGCAGACATCTCTCGTTCTGCTGCGGCAGTTTCCTCTGCTGAGTCATCTCCCTTCAAAACCGTCTCCGTTCACGCCAAATCATGTCTGTAAACGAAAACAAGTGAGAGTTTGGAGCTGGAGTTCACGTAGTGGCTCGGTTTGGCTCCTCCAGATGACTCCCTTCATTTATTTGGCTCGGCGTATGTGGAACCTAATATTTGCAAATATGGCTTCTCAGGCTCCGACAGACTTTGTAATTAAAGTGGCCATGATCATTTTTTGGTCACTGATATTTTGGGAGGCAGTGGAACACACTGTAAACACAACTTTGACTGACATATGCAGTTATCGCCTTAGATAATCTGACATGCTCAACGTGTATTTTATCATTTTATTAACAACTTCTCATTGAAAATAAAGTTGCCAGCTGTGGCTGAACACGATGCTGTGAAAGTGGTGATAAATGTCAGGTTCATTACTCTGATTTACTTTATTTTTTATTATAAAAATATCAGTTAAAGCCGCCCTCAGGTGATTTCTGCTGCTCAAGGCTTCTCAATCAAAACAAAAACACAGACACAAGTGGCAGTGAATCATGGGAGTTGTTGTTTTTACCATTAAACAATCATCGCTGCAGATGAAAATCTATCTGACATGATGTGAAATCTTCACAGACGAGGTCATTAAATTCTAATCACGTCTCCCAGCGACGAGTGAAACACACCTTTACTTGGAAAAAAAAAACGATTTTCTCCTGGTTTTGATATTGTTGGAACGATCTTGGAGAATATAAGTGCACAACTCAACACAATAACTAACAGAGGTCTAGTCAATCGAAGAGGATAAAATACAAAAACCATCAATTCTGTGACAGACCATGAAAATCTCTTTTCTGGCGTTTGATTCAAAGCATAATGCAGCGTGGAAAAGCTCAGTAAAGATGTAAGGAAGCTTGATAATCATGTCTGAATGGTCATAAAATCTTACAGATCATTGCACTTGAGAAAAGAGAAAGCAGTAAAAGTCTTTACATGTATTTATTGCTGAAATTGTAAGGAGAGTGTACTAGACTGTAAAAGAGGAAACACAGACTTTGTAAAGAGACGATGAAGAATAAAAAATCTTTAGAGGGTGTAAAAAGACATTTACATCTTCAGGGAAATTTGCCAGCGTGATTGAAAGGAAAAATCTTTTATTGAAGAGGGATCGGAGCACGGGTCGGTTAACTGAACTTTAATATCCAACTTAAAGTGAAACAAGCTCTAAAAGATCCTCATCCGTGGACAGAAACGCAGTGTGGCTCAGACAGTGTAGCCTCATTATCTCCTGGTTTGACAGTATCCTGTCCTATCGATCCGTCTTTAATCAACCGTGTCACCTTATGTTGGTGAGCTGCATAACAGATAAAAAGGTGGAGTCAACCTTCACGTTCAGGGTCCGTACACATGAATGAAAATCAACCCACTAATATTTGTTGAATGCATAACAAAACGCGTTCAGATAAGGGACAGAAGATCAAATATCCAACAAGCCGCTGGCTGATCAGCAGCATGCTGAGGTATTTGATATCAGAGAATGGCCGTCGTTCACAGACGCTTGAAGCTTTTTTTGAAAGAGGAAGTACCCACAGATAAGATCACACATGCACATCGGATCAATATCTAATTTGACACAGCCGTCACCTTCAACAGATCTGCGGAGGAAAGCAAAACGTGCCCTCCGACTCCGATCGCTGAACGGTGACGGAGACCATGTGGCCGGGACTCTTCTCATCCCAGGCTTAAGTGGGATGACTTATTTGTCACCGTTGCGTGAGGACAGCTTTGATGGCAGATTACGATGTATCAGGAAGGTGCTCCCCCAGAGGAATAGGAGGCTAATGCGGGGATCAGGCGACCCAATGTCAGCCTGATAGCTATGCAAATATGTTGGGAGCACAAATGAAAGTCGGGCAGCAGGTGTGTGAAAACAGCATCCACTCGGTTTTTAGCTGCAGTTTCACTTTCTGCTTTAAAAAAAATGGTGGAAAAGTGGAGAAGAAACAGAAATAGCAAATAAATCATGACATGTGTTTGAGTTAAAGGTCTAATTTGTAAAACATGGCCAGAATTTGAAATTAGGGGGAGCATAACCGCTACCTGCTGCTCACTGTACTCTTACTGCAACTGTCTTTGGCTGCAGTAACTATCTAGTGAGCTCAGTTTGGCTCTACAGCTTTGCCTCATCACTCTGTTTATGCATTCACATCGATTTTCCCAAAGTGTCCAAATGGAGATTTTTCAGATGCACACTTCAAATCGAGGGTTATGAAAACTGTCTTGCCGATGTCTCAGTAGCTAACCGTCTGGATCATCACAGCCTCGGCCCCCACGGATCATTACTCTCTTCTCTTTTACTTTCTCCTTATATCTGTACTTCTGTTAAATTTAAACCTTTTTACATTCTGGTGGTGTTTTTTTTTTTTTCTTTGCTCGTCATCTTGTGTAGCACGGCAGGTTGGAGACTGTGCGATCTTCATGGATCCACGTTCTTCACATATGTTTTATGTAATTTACTTGTCAATCCATCCATCTTCTTCTTCTTTTTTTCCTTCTTCTTCTTCTTCTCAGGTGAGATAAATGTTCACTAAATCTGCAGGTTTTTCAAGTAATGTCATTTTTCTTCAACCTTTCCGAATACATTACTTAGAAACTTACTTCGATGGAAACAAGGCTAATAACTTTCACTCAAAATTCTCAATAAAAAGTCCAACATTTACTGTCGACTGTGAAAATAACATCAACAAACTAAATTCCATTTCTGCCATCTCACTGAGTCGACTGAAAAACTTTTGGTTGTGATATATCTTGAAGCTAAAATGGATATATGATGTTTTGGAATACAATTCTGCTGTTATTGAATCAAGCCCCACATGGAATACCTGTATTGCAGAATGATTGGATTTGGTGAGGATGATCGGCTTGATTCGGTTTGGGCCCGGGATGGCCCAGACGGCTGAGTGTGCTGCGGCTGACAGCGACGCTGTGCGATTCACTAAGTGACTGATCAAGAAGAAAGACAACTAGACTCTCGAGCGTCGCGGCAGACACATGCATGTCTGAAGCGTTTGAGGGAGGACGTTTGGCTTTAATGTGTGTGTTTGTGTGTGAAGCCCAGCTCTGTTGGCTTGTCGCCCTCCACAGTGCTGCACGGATTTGCATCTCATTGGCAAAGTTTATCAGCTAAAGACGCCGCTCTCTCTGCGAGTTGAGCAAAAACAAAAAGCCTCTATCTCGTCCCGTTCGATCCAAAATAAAAGCGTCTCATTCCCCCCATGTTGTCCTCGCTGCCTCGAGTCAAATGGAAAGGATAAACAATAAAAGACGAAGTTCTCATATTGCTGCCTGGTTAGTCCCCGCTGAGGCTACACAGCGATTACAGTACAACAACAAAAATATTCACATATAGGTTTCGACAAAGACAGAAGCGTATGGATATAATACAGAGTCCCACACACATAAATTGCACTGAAACAAGCCCTGTAGATATAAAACTGTCAGGCAGCATCCGTCATTCGCTCTGTGCAGTCAGCTGTTGACAGATCATGACAGATTAGAAAATTCCCATTGGCCAAGATGACTGATGTGAAGCACTGACCTTACCAGGAACACACACACACACACACACACACACACACACACACACACACACATACAGTTTGGATTTGCCAATGCTCCCAATTTTCCCCGGGAGACTCCCATTTCACTTCGGGTCACAGTTCTTCCAGATTTTTCCGGAAGTTTTACATTTTTTTTTTCCTCTTTCGAGATATCATAACCTGTTTCTGGTTCGCAGTTGCGCCTCGCCCTCCTCGGTGAGATGGGAGATGGAGAGAGAAATGGAGAGGAGAAGAAAGATTTAAACAACTCTCAGACGCCCCGGAGAGAAGAATCCATGTTCTTATGAAAAGTTTTGAAGGAAACTGTAAAAATCTTCCATGTCAGTTTTTCTGTCAGTCCTGCCTGTTTTTGTGGTCTCATGGCTGGCAAGTTTGATAAGCTGATAGTTTGTGTCAGCATTACCAGCAAAAAACACAACAAAACAAAAAATAAATAAAGTGTATAACGCCTAGAAGATAGTTTGTGTAAGAAATGCAGCTGTTTATGAGAAACCGTCAAGGCCAAAATCAAACACAAGTGCAAGTGAAGTATTTTGGCCTTGACGGCTTCTCATGAGTTCCCTTCATCCTCTCAGGTGACCGTTTGATATAAGGATGACAAACCGACACTGGGACACCCCTCCTAATATATTCAAAGGTGTTGCTAACGCTAGCCAGCTAACATCAGGGCAGTTCACCACCCAGGGCGGAAACACTGTAGAGCTCAACCGTTCTTTGTTTTCGTTCATTTGATGAAACGCAGATACCACAAACCTTGGTAGAAGAGATAAACTAACACCCAACAAACATTTTTAAAGTTATTAACTCTCAATCATGATATTTTTTGAGGATAAGAGACACTTTTATTCTGCACCTTTTTCTACATGAAAATGTCATCAGCTCTACTGAATCACAGTAGATAAACTGTGACACGTTTGAATGAAATGTCGGTCATATAACGTGAACTCAGCTCCATATTTCCATGAACTTAAATAAGGATGAATGAAGGTAAGTCAGCCCAGCCCTCGTCCAGTTGTTCCTTTAACCACAGCCCGGCTGCGGTCAGAGCAGGAACAACAGAAGAGATTACATTCAACTGTTCTGCCTCCGCTTCTTTCTCAGGCGTTCATTCATTCCTTGCCAAGTTCACCAAGGTGATACCAAGCCGGGAAGCAGCTCGCTCTCATCTGCAGCGGAGCCGAGTGGCCATGAAAGGATCGATATCTCTCAAGAAGCAATACAGTGCGTGGTTCCCCTGGTACCTGTGTATAACTTGGCGCCCTCTCAAGATATGATTATGCAGGAAGATCCTGTTTATATTGACTGTATGGCGTCGCGTGAAAGAAGACATTAAAACCCCTCGGTTGAGGCTTTACTGGATTGCAACCCCTGTCACCCGACTTTACCTCCTCCACATGCCTCACACTCACGGGAACAATGGCATTCTTGCTTTTGCTGAGACGAGGCCTCCAGCATCCAATTATTTCACTCCTTTAAATGCCTTCACAGCAAAACCCCTTCAAAGGCCTATTCTCTCGTTCTCTGTGTGTAGGACGTGATTTCACTCCTTTATGTCTTTGTTGCCCTTCCCGTCCAGTCAGCGCTGCCTAGGATGCGATTCGCAGTCTCCAGATGTACCCCGGCCCCATTTTTTCCTCCTATTATTTTAATCTGTGTGTAAAATGCCATGGGACAGATCGCAGCTGAAACAGATGGGAGGAACTGTCTCAGGGTTTCCATAGATAAAGAGGTAGAGAGCCCATCTTAAGGCCAAATGAACTCTCTGAATGAGCCTCGTCCTCCCAGATCTGATATTCCTGTGGCTGCTGGACATCACGCTGAGATGAATCCCTGAGAGGGAATCCCTCTCCCTCATCCACTTATCTCCCTCACTGTTCTTTAGTTCTTAGAAAATCCTTTTTTGTGTGTAATCGTAATCTCCTCCGAGCAGCTCCATCATTGCCATTGAGACAGTTTATGCAGCAAAAAGCCCCTCAAAGTGATTCTGTAACAGGGAAAGTTTCCTTTTTTTATGACTATGGAGCACCCAGTCTGCCATATATCAGCTATTTTTCTGAAAGTGGAGAAGCAAAGCCACAGTCGTCTAGGGACAGATCGACCCATTTCACTAACACTGCCAACACTGAGGGGTTCATTCACAAAAACCTTTCTTTACTGACGTGTTGATTTTGTCTACACTGTATGAAAGTAACATCTCTTCTCACTATCAGCTTTGCTCAAGCTGTCCAGTGCATATGCAGTAGATTTAAGTTAGAGTGGGTCTGTCTTATATCATCTCCAAACTTCAGCTGACTGAGCGAATGGGAAAAACAACAAGTGTTTCTTGTTTGACAGTTTGATTCAAGGCCTCCGATTATTCAATATGTTCTCTGTGCTGGTGAGAAAATACAAGCTGCTACAGGCTGGAGGAACACTTTAACTGTGACACCCTCTCATGTAGTCACAACTGTGTCAACACTGTGTTTATTAATACACACACACAGACAAACACTCACAGACACACACTGATCCTGATGCTGAGGCCTTCTAGTGTGACTGAGGGTTATCTGATTAAACTCACTGAGTGAGTTCAACTTTTTCTTCACTCTGTCTCACTTGTATCTCATTATCTCTGATGTATTAGGCTTATAAATTAATATAGATACTGTCCTCTGTTTGAACATTGTGATTGTTTTTTTACATCCCAGTAATGATTTTGTTTTTGTCTGGTACATTATTTAAAGCCCAGAGAAAGTTAATATCTGTTCTCTGGAGCCCTCTGGTGGTTCCCTGAATACTTCAACTCAGTTTGGACGATACAAAGATCCTTCAGACTGCTGGACTGTGGTCAGGGGTCAAAGGTCAGGGGTCAGATGTTTTTTTTCTATTTGAAATACATTTCTATCTTATATTAAACAATCAAATGTGAAAATGAAGGATCATCGAAATCATTTTGAACAAAGAACGGCTGGATTGAGACTCATGTAGTGAATCAGTGAAACTTCTCTCAGGCTTTACAGCCAACAGTCAGTGAGAACAGACAGAAACACTTGAATGCAACTTTGATTTATTTAAATGTTGTTTTCATGTGACGACACAAAAGTGAAGTCAGATTGAGAATCACACTGTTTGAATCATGCAGTGAAGGTACAGAAAGTTGTCCTGGAGGCAGCAGTGCTGAGAAATATCAGCATTTTATAAAGATTCACAGTTCAGCCAATAACAACAGAGTTTGTGACAAATCAGTCACACAGCAGCCTGAACAACATCCTCACAGTGTGAAGAGAAGGGAGCCGCTGAAGGTGCTGAAATTATCACTGTTGTCATAGATAGACCAGCCTGATGGGAGAACCAGGTGAATTTCATCTCCTGCTGTCAGCTCCAACACCAGAGACTTAGTGAAATACTCAGGAACATAATTCTCGCTGCTCTTCTCCGAATTATACATAATCCTCTGGTTGTTCTTGTAAACTTGTACACCAGTATAACCAGCATGGTAACCAAACACAGTGAACTGGAGATTGTAGACACCTTTGACTGGTGCTGTGAAGAAACCTACAGAGTGAGAGCAGAAAATGAAAAACAGGAACAACTGATGTATGTAAAATGTCCACATGTGAGCTGCAGTATGTTACCTGTAGATGGATTGTAAGCTTTGCCAGTGTTGGTGAAGACCTTGCTGTATTTCAGTGTGATGTCTGTGTTGTATGGTCCAAGAGTTCCTGCATCAGTCAGAGCTGCGTAGAAGGCCACCTTTGGTTTCTCTGACGACACAAAATCAACGTATGTGAATAAGTAGTGTGTGTGTGTGTGTGTGTGTGTGTGTGTGTGTGTGTGTGTGTGTGTGTGTGTGTGTGTGTGTGTGTGTGTGTAGATACAACCCTCACCTGCATTTTCTCTCTCCAGCTGGTCGATCCTGGACTTGCTGCTGCTCAGTCTGATCTGCAGGTCTGGAGTTAATGTAATGACAGTGAATCACAGAACATTTTTAGTGATGCTGATACTGATGAAACAAACTGGTTTCAAGGAAGGAGGATTGTCTTCGGAGGACTGGGGTGTCAGGTGTGACGGTGCGGCAATGAAAAACTGGTAACACGGCTCACAGGTCAGGTAGGAGGGCTGAACAGAACTTTGCTGAGGACCTGAGTGAGGTCTGGACCGGTCCTGGAAATGTTGTTGTTGTCAACCCTCACCTGCGTTTTCTGTTTCCAGCTGGTCGATCCTGGACTCACTGCTGCTCAGTCTGGTCTGCAGGTCTGGAGTTAATGTAATGACAGTGAATCACAGAACAGAACAGACATCAAAATATAACTGCATGTACAACAATCATGTAAAGTGACTCGACTCTCGTCTTATCTGCTCACCTCATCATACAGGTAGAAGTGATTATTCAAACAGTCTATAAAGTAATTAAAAATAACTCCACCTTTATCAGCTGCAACAGAAGAGTGACGCACATATAAATGCATCAATAATGATGATCAGTTGGTTTAATATATATTATATTGACACTCTTCATAGTACAACAAAATCTAAACATATATATGTTGTATTTGTCATTAAATGAAGTTAAAATCATACAAATCATATTGATGTTTAAATCTTTTTCTTGAGCTCACAGTAAGTACATCAATACACTGACACACTTCAGTGGAACATGATCATCACTAACAGGAAAAGTGATCAGTCTGTACCTGAATTCTCTCTCTGCAGCAGCTCCATGTGAACCTTTTGCTCCACCACCATGTCTCTCAGTGCCCTCAGCTCCGTCCAGACGTCAGGGTCGGTTTGCTTTGTGCTCTGCTGGGTCGATTCCTCAGCTGGATGTTTTGGATCTGTGTTCTGGTTGATCTCAGCCACCTCACCGAGGCCTCCAGCCTCCCCCTGAGCCCCTGATCCACACAGACCGAGCAGCAACAACAGCAGACCAGCAACAACCCTCATGGTCTCCACAAAGGTGCAGTGGTAGAGTGGGTCTGTCTTATATCGTCTCCAAACTTCAGCTGACTGAACGAGCGGGAAAAACAACAAGTGTTTCTTGTTTGACAGTTTGATTCAAGGCCTCCGATTATTCAATATGTTCTCTGTGCTGGTGAGAAAATACAAGCTGCTACAGGCTGGAGGAACACTTTAACTGTGACACCCTCTCATGTAGTCACAACTGTGTCAACACTGTGTTTATTAATACACACACACAGACAAACACTCACAGACACACACTGATCCTGATGCTGAGGCCTTCTAGTGTGACTGAGGGTTATCTGATTAAACTCACTGAGTGAGTTCAACTTTTTCTTCACTCTGTCTCACTTGTATCTCATTATCTCTGATGTATTAGGCTTATAAATTAATATAGATACTGTCCTCTGTTTGAACATTGTGATTGTCTTTTACATGCCAGTAATGATTTTGTTTTTGTCTGGTACATTATTTAAAGCCCAGAGAAAGTTAATATCTGTTCTCTGGAGCCCTCTGGTGGTTCCCTGGATACTTCAACTCAGTTTGGACGATACAAAGATCCTTCAGACTGCTGGACTGTGGTCAGGGGTCAAAGGTCAGGGGGTCACATATTCATACATTCAACTGTGAGTGACTCACATTGTGAAGGTTTTGTTTTCATTGCTAATCATACTTTACTTTAGGTAGTTTTATTATGTTTTTGTCTACTTTAGATACATTATTATTTAGAATTCTTGTATTTGTGGTTGTTTTGACATAAACTCTCATCAGTGTTGAACACATTGTGCACTTGCATCACTCAGTCACTAGAACTAACTTCCACTGTGTTTATTTTGATGCAGATCTTCAACCAAATACAGTATTTTCACATTGTATGTTGATATGTACCAACAGCTCACTGGAAGCCTTCAGGCCACACACCCTCTCAGGTCTGTTCAAACTCTGTGATGCAGTACAAGTCTTTCACCACCAGAGGGCGGTATTACTCTCATATACAGAGAGAGTCAGCTGCAGTAAATCACACAGAGTTTGTAGAAACTTCATGTTGTGTTGAAGTAAAAATGGAGGGTCATCTAATTTATTCTTTAATAAGGAGGCCTGACATGCAGAAGGAAATAATGAGACTCATGTAGTGAATCTATAAAACTCATCTCAGACTTCACAGCCAACAGTCAATGATAACAAACAGAAAACAAACACTTGATTGCAACTTTGATTTATATAAAATTGTTTTCATGTGACGACACAAAAGTGAAGTCAGATTGAGAATCACACTGTTTGAATCATGCAGTGAAGGTACAGAAAGTTGTCCTGGAGGCAGCAGTGCTGAGAAATATCAGCATTTTATAAAGATTCACTGTTCAGCCAATAACAACAGAGTTTGTGACAAATCAGTCACACAGCAGCCTGAACAACATCCTCACAGTGTGAAGAGAAGGGAGCCGCTGAAGGTGCTGTAATTATTACTGTTGTCAAAGATAGAATGTCCTGATGGGAGAACCAGGTAAATTTCATCTCCTGCTGTCAGCTCCAACACCAGAGACTTAGTGAAATACTCAGGAAGGACCTCATTGTTCCTCTCCCAATTATACATAATCCTTTGGTTGTTCTTGTACACTTGTACAGATATAGTACCAGCATGGTAACCCATCACAGTGAACTGGAACCAGTAGACACCTTTGACTGGTGCTGTGAAGAAACCTACAGAGTGAGAGCAGAGAATGAAAAACAGGAACAACTGATGTATGTAAAATGTCCACATGTGAGCTGCAGTATGTTACCTGTAGATGGATTGTAAGCTTTGCCAATGTTGGTGAAGACCTTGCTGTATTTCAGTGTGATGTCTGTGTTGTATGGTCCAAGAGTTCCTGCATCAGTCAGAGCTGTGTAGAAGGCCACCTTTGGTTTCTCTGACGACACAAAATCAACGTATGTGAATAAGTAGTGTGTGTGTGTGTGTGTGTGTGTGCGTGCGTGCGTGCGTGCGTGCGTGCGTGCGTGCGTGTGTGCGTGTGTGCATGCGTGTGTGTGTGTGTGTGTGTGTGTGTGTGTGAGTAGATACAACCCTCACCTGCATTTTCTCTCTCCAGCTGGTCGATCCTGGACTCACTGCTGCTCAGTCTGATCTGCAGGTCTGGAGTTAATGTAATGACAGTGAATCACAGAACAGACCAACATATTGTTCACAGTAACTTTAACTCTCATCACTTCTGTTGAACCAGTTCTCAGAAAGATGTGCAAAACTATTGTAAATGTCCATCATAAGGTTAAATCATCATGTGACTGAAAGAGACTGAAAATAAATTGCATTCAATGAAACACATGTAATTCTTAACAAAGTTTGCAATAATATCATAGACAATAACAAACCATGACAGGTATAAAACCTTCATGTTTGTCAGTCACAGACCTGCATTCTCTTTTTCTAGGTCACTTGTTTTGCTCTCGGTTGCCGTCAGTCTAGATCCCAAAGATGTCAGTTCTGTGGCTTGGACTGAAAAACATGAGTTTGATTTATTTTTGTGAATGGTTGAATACATTTCTAACCAAGTTTAAAATACAGAAGCTATGTTGTATCATTGATTAAATGTAGCATAATTATCTCATCCACACCACGTGGATTGTTACAGATTTATTCTGGATCTCACAATAAATTCATTGTTTCACTTCCTCACCTGCATTTTCTCTCTCCAGCTGGTCGATCCTGGACTTGCTGATGAGAAGTTCACTCTCACTGCTGCTCAGTCTGGTCTGCAGGTCTGGAGTTAATGTAATGACAGTGAATCACAAACATCAAAATATCAAACTGTCAACATGCACAACACATTATTTACAGTATCCTGACCCATATCTAGTCTGTCCATATGAACCAGTGCTAAAACTATTGTTTTGTTCATGATCAGACCATATACTGACACAATATGTAATTTTCCATGCTGTCCAAAACAACAAATGTGATTGTTACACAAGTTATTCACAAAAATCTTTCCTCATCCAACACCTGTGTAGTTCAGGTGATCTTTAGGCAACATAAACTGTTAATTTGAGGTGAAGGTTGTCAGTGTGATACCTGCGTTCTCTTTTTCTAGGTCCCTTGTTTTGCTCTCGGAGGACGTCAGTCTGCTTTCCAAAGATACCAGTACTGTGGCTTGGACTGAAGAACAGAAGAAGTTTGAGTTTTGTTTGTGAATGTGTAAATTCAGTTCTTATAATACAAAAACACTAAACAATGAGCTGTTATATTTTTCATTTAATGACGCTTTCATCCTATCCATGATTATTTTCGAAGGTTTATTGTTGGAGCTCACAATAAGTTTTTAATACACTGACACACTTCAGTGGAACATGATCATCACTAACAGGAAAAGTGATCAGTCTGTACCTGAATTCTCTCTCTGCAGCAGCTCCACCTGAACATTGAGCTCCACCACCATGTCTCTCAGTGCCCTCAGCTCCGTCCAGACGTCAGGGTCGGTTTGCTTTGTGCTCTGCTGGGTCGATTCCTCAGCTGGATGTTTTGGATCTGTGTTCTGGTTGATCTCAGCCACCTCACCGAGGCCTCCAGCCTCCCCCTGAGCCCCTGATCCACACAGACCGAGCAGCAACAACAGCAAACCAGCAACAACCCTCATGGTCTCCACAAAGGTACAGTGGTAGAGTGGGTCTGTCTTATATCGTCTCCAAACTTCAGCTGACTGAACGAGCGGGAAAAACAACAAGTGTTTCTTGATTCAAGGCCTCCGATTATTCAATATGTTCTCTGTGCTGGTGAGAAAATACAAGCTGCTACAGGCTGGAGGAACACTTTAACTGTGACACCCTCTCATGTAGTCACAACTGTGTCAACACTGTGTTTATTAATACACACACACAGACAAACACTCACAGACACACACTGATCCTGATGCTGAGGCCTTCTAGTGTGACTGAGGGTTATCTGATTAAACTCACTGAGTGAGTTCAACTTTTTCTTCACTCTGTCTCACTTGTATCTCATTATCTCTGATGTATTAGGCTTATAAATTAATATAGATACTGTCCTCTGTTTGAACATTGTGATTGTTTTTTTACATCCCAGTAATGATTTTGTTTTTGTCTGGTACATTATTTAAAGCCCAGAGAAAGTTAATATCAGTTCTCTGGAGCCCTCTGGTGGTTCCCTGGATACTTCAACTCAGTTATGACGATACAAAGATCCTTCAGACTGCTGGACTGTGGTCAGGGGTCAAAGGTCAGGGGTCAGATGTTTTTTATATGTTTGAAATACATTTCTATTTTTAAATCAAACAATCAAATATGAAAATGAAGGATCGTCGAAATCATTTTGAACAAAGAACGGCTGAAATGAGACTCATGTAGTGAATCAGTGAAACTTCTCTCAGGCTTTACAGCCAACAGTCAGTGAGAACAGACAGAAACACTTGAATGCAACTTTGATTTATTTAAATGTTGTTTTCATGTGACGACACAAAAGTGAAGTCAGATTGAGAATCACATTATTTGAATCATGCAGTGAAGGTACAGAAAGTTGTCCTGGAGGCAGCAGTGCTGAGATATATCAGCATTTTATAAAGATTCACTGTTCAGCCAATAACAACAGAGTTTGTGACAAATCAGTCACACAGCAGCCTGAACAACATCCTCACAGTGTGAAGAGAAGGGAGCCGCTGAAGGTGCTGTAATTATTACTGTTGTCAAAGATAGAATGTCCTGATGGGAGAACCAGGTGAATTTCATCTCCTGCTGTCAGCTCCAACACCAGAGACTTAGTGAAATACTCAGGAACATAATCGTTGTCCTTCCTCTCCCAATTATACATAATCCTCTGGTTGTTCTTGAACACTTGTACAGCTGTATTACCAGCATGGTAACCAAACACAGTGAACTGGAGATTGTAGACACCTTTGACTGGTGCTGTGAAGAAACCTACAGAGTGAGAGCAGAGAATGAAAAACAGGAACAACGGATGTATGTAAAATGTCCACATGTGAGCTGCAGTATGTTACCTGTAGATGGATTGTAAGCTTTGCCAGTGTTGGTGAAGACCTTGCTGTATTTCAGTGTGATGTCTGTGTTGTATGGTCCAAGAGTTCCTGCATCAGTCAGAGCTGCGTAGAAGGCCACCTTTGGTTTCTCTGACGACACGAAAACAACGTATGTGAATAAGTAGTGTGTGTGTGTGTGTGTGTGTGTGTGTGTGTGTGTGTGTGTGTGAGTAGATACAACCCTCACCTGCATTTTCTCTCTCCAGCTGGTCGATCCTGGACTCACTGCTGCTCAGTCTGGTCTGCAGGTCTGGAGTTAATGTAATGACAGTGAATCACAGAACAGACCAACATATTGTTCACAGTAACTTTAACTCTCATCACTCCTGTTGAACCAGTTCTCAGAAAGATGTGCAAAACTATTGTAAATGTCCATCATAAGGTTAAATCATCATGTGACTGAAAGAGACTGAAAATAAATTGCATTCAATGAAACACATGTAATTCTTAACAAAGTTTGCAATAATATCATAGACAATAACAAACCATGACAGGTATAAAACCTTCATGTTTGTCAGTCACAGACCTGCATTCTCTTTTTCTAGGTCCCTTGTTTTGCTCTCGGTTGCCGTCAGTCTCGTTCCCAAAGATGTCAGTTCTGTGGCTTGGACTGAAAAACATTAGTTTGATTTATTTTTGTGAATGGTTGAATACATTTCTAACCAAGTTTAAAATACAGAAGCTATGTTGTATCATTGATTAAATGTAGCATAATTATCTCATCCACACCACGTGGATTGTTACAGATTTATTCTGGATCTCACAATAAATTCATTGTTTCACTTCCTCACCTGCATTTTCTCTCTCCAGCTGGTCGATCCTGGACTCACTGCTGCTCAGTCTGGTCTGCAGGTCTGGAGTTAATGTAATGACAGTGAATCACAGAACAGAGCAGACATCAAAATATCAAACTGTCAACATGCACAACACATTATTTACAGTATCCTGACCCATATCTTCTCTCTGCCTGAGTTCTAAAACTATTGTTTTGTTCATGATCAGACCATATACTGACACAATATATAATTTTCCATGCTGTCCAAAACAACTAATGTGATTGTTACAGAAATTATTCACAAAAATCTTTCCTCATCCAACACCTGTGTAGTTCAGGTGATCTTTAGGCAACATAAACTGTTAATTTGAGGTGAAGGTTGTCAGTGTGATACCTGCGTTCTCTTTTTCTAGGTCCCTTGTTTTGCTCTCGGAGGACGTCAGTCTGCTTTCCAAAGATACCAGTTCTGTGGCTTGGACTGAAAAACAGAAGAAGTTTGAGTTTTGTTTGTGAATGTGTAAATTCAGTTCTTATAATACAAAAACACAAAACAATGAGCTGTAATATTTTTCATTCAATGACGCTTTCATCCTATCCATGATTATTTTCGAAGCTTTATTGTTGGAGCTCACAATAAGTTTTTAATACACTGACACACTTCAGTGGAACATGATCATCACTAACAGGAAAAGTAATCAGTCTGTACCTGAATTCTCTCTCTGCAGCAGCTCCATGTGAACCTTTTGCTCCACCACCATGTCTCTCAGTGCCCTCAGCTCCGTCCAGACGTCACAGGTGGTTTGCTTCGTGCTCTGCTGGGTCGATTCCTCAGCTGGATGTTTTGGATCTGTGTTCTGGTTGATCTCAGCCACCTCACCGAGGCCTCCAGCCTCCCCCTGAGCCCCTGATCCACACAGACCGAGCAGCAACAACAGCAAACCAGCAACAACCCTCATGGTCTCCACAAAGGTGCAGTGGTAGAGTGGGTCTGTCTTATATCGTCTCCAAACTTCAGCTGACCGAGCGAATGGAAAAAACAACAAGTGTTTCTCGATTCAAGGCCTCTGATTATTCAATATGTTCTCTGTGCTGGTGAGAAAATACAAGCTGCTACAGGCTGGAGGAACACTTTAACTGTGATGCCCTCTCATGTAGTCACAACTGTGTCAACACTGTGTTTATTAATACACACACACAGACAAACACTCACAGACACACACTGATCCTGATGCTGAGGCCTTCTAGTGTGACTGAGGGTTATCTGATTAAACTCACTGAGTGAGTTCAACTTTTTCTTCACTCTGTCTCACTTGTATCTCATTATCTCTGATGTATTAGGCTTATAAATTAATATAGATACTGTCCTCTGTTTGAACATTGTGATTGTCTTTGACATCCCAGTAATGATTTTGTTTTTGTCTGGTACATTATTTAAAGCCCAGAGAAAGTTAATATCAGTTCTCTGGAGCCCTCTGGTGGTTCCCTGGATACTTCAACTCAGTTTGGACGATACAAAGATCCTTCAGACTGCTGGACTGTGGTCAGGGGTCAAAGGTCAGGGGTCAGATGTTTTTTATATGTTTGAAATACATTTCTATTTTTAAATCAAACAATCAAATATGAAAATGAAGGATCGTCGAAATCATTTTGAACAAAGAACGGCTGAAATGAGACTCATGTAGTGAATCAGTGAAACTTCTCTCAGGCTTTACAGCCAACAGTCAGTGAGAACAGACAGAAACACTTGAATGCAACTTTGATTTATTTAAATGTTGTTTTCATGTGACGACACAAAAGTGAAGTCAGATTGAGAATCACATTATTTGAATCATGCAGTGAAGGTACAGAAAGTTGTCCTGGAGGCAGCAGTGCTGAGATATATCAGCATTTTATAAAGATTCACTGTTCAGCCAATAACAACAGAGTTTGTGACAAATCAGTCACACAGCAGCCTGAACAACATCCTCACAGTGTGAAGAGAAGGGAGCCGCTGAAGGTGCTGAAATTATCACTGTTGTCATAGATAGACCAGCCTGATGGGAGAACCAGGTGAATTTCATCTCCTGCTGTCAGCTCCAACACCAGAGACTTAGTGAAATACTCAGGAACATAATTCTCGCTGCTCTTCTCCGAATTATACATAATCCTCTGGTTGTTCTTGTAAACTTGTACACCAGTATAACCAGCATGGTAACCAAACACAGTGAACTGGAGATTGTAGACACCTTTGACTGGTGCTGTGAAGAAACCTACAGAGTGAGAGCAGAGAATGAAAAACAGGAACAACGGATGTATGTAAAATGTCCACATGTGAGCTGCAGTATGTTACCTGTAGATGGATTGTAAGCTTTGCCAATGTTGGTGAAGACCTTGCTGTATTTCAGTGTGATGTCTGTGTTGTATGGTCCAAGTCGTCCTGCATCAGTCAGAGCTGCGTAGAAGGCCACCTTTGGTTTCTCTGATGACACAAAATCAACGTATGTGAATAAGTAGTGTGTGCGTGTGTGTGTGTGTGTGTGTGTGTGTGTGTGTGTGTGTGTGTGTGTGTGTGTGTGTGTGTGTGTGTGTGTGTGTGTGTGTGTAGATACAACCCTCACCTGCATTTTCTCTCTCCAGCTGGTCGATCCTGGACTTGCTGCTGCTCAGTCTGATCTGCAGGTCTGGAGTTAATGTAATGACAGTGAATCACAGAACATTTTTAGTGATGCTGATACTGATGAAACAAACTGGTTTCAAGGAAGGAGGATTGTCTTCGGAGGACTGGGGTGTCAGGTGTGACGGTGCGGCAATGAAAAACTGGTAACACGGCTCACAGGTCAGGTAGGAGGGCTGAACAGAACTTTGCTGAGGACCTGAGTGAGGTCTGGACCGGTCCTGGAAATGTTGTTGTTGTCAACCCTCACCTGCGTTTTCTGTTTCCAGCTGGTCGATCCTGGACTCACTGCTGCTCAGTCTGGTCTGCAGGTCTGGAGTTAATGTAATGACAGTGAATAACAGAACAGAACAGACATCAAAATATAACTGCATGTACAACAATCATGTAAAGTGACTCGACTCTCGTCTTATCTGCTCACCTCATCATACAGGTAGAAGTGATTATTCAAACAGTCTATAAAGTAATTAAAAATAACTCCACCTTCATCAGCTGCAACAGAAGAGTGACGCACATATAAATGCATCAATAATGATGATCAGTTGGTTTAATATATATTATATTGACACTCTTCATAGTACAACAAAATCTAAAGATATATATGTTGTATTTGTCATTAAATGAAGTTAAAATCATACAAATCATATTGATGTTTAAATCTTTTTCTTGAGCTCACAGTAAGTACATCAGTACACTGACACACTTCAGTGGAACATGATCATCACTGAACAGGAAAAGTAATCAGTCTGTACCTGAATTCTCTCTCTGCAGCAGCTCCATGTGAACCTGTTGCTCCACCACCATGTCTCTCAGTGCCCTCAGCTCCGTCCAGACGTCAGGGTCGGTTTGCTTTGTGCTCTGCTGGGTCGATTCCTCAGCTGGATGTTTTGGATCTGTGTTCTGGTTGATCTCAGCCACCTCACCGAGGCCTCCAGCCTCCCCCTGAGCCCCTGATCCACACAGACCGAGCAGCAACAACAGCAAACCAGCAACAACCCTCATGGTCTCCACAGAGGTACAGTGGTAGAGTGGGTCTGTCTTATATCGTCTCCAAACTTCAGCTGACTGAGCGAGCGGGAAAAACAACAAGTGTTTCTTGTTTGACAGTTTGATTCAAGGCCTCCGATTATTCAATATGTTCTCTGTGCTGGTGAGAAAATACAAGCTGCTACAGGCTGAAGGAACACTTTAACTGTGTTCTTCACTGAGTCCATCTTCTGAGCTCATTCTCTTAGAAATGCTCTAAATTAATATGCAAACCATGCTTGGATTGAGCACTGTGATCGACCTGAGAGTGGGTCAGGGGTCAAAAGTCAGCGATCAGATCTTCATATTCATTTTTACTTGAATCAAACAAAATGCCAACTTACAACAACATGATGTTGCTTTAATACATCAATTTGTCCACATTGTTCTAATATTTTTTCTAACTGTTTATCATCAGTCTGTTTCCTTCAATGTTGTTTCTCACCTAGCCAACCAAAATTTTTTTTAGTTATAAAGATTTGTGCTTTTACTCTCTTTAAATAGAAAATCTGAATCTTAAATCTTCATGGCGAGTTATGAAATGCACAATGTTTTATTAATGCAGGTATCAATGCACAGTAAACAGAAAAACACTTTCTGTCATTACACATTTCTCATATTTATATAAAGAAAAATCACTTATATTTTCATCAGGAAGACTTTAATGCATATTGACAAGATATTGTATATTTGTTGAAAACTGAGGTGGTTTATGAGCAACATGTCTATTCATGTAGATGAATACAGTTAAAAATTAAACTCAACCTCGTTTTGTGTCTGATGTGTCTCCTCTCACACTGAGCTATAGTTTCTTATAGATGTACACAACACCAGATATGTAGCCGTGCTCCTGCTCCGACACCGCTCTCTCCCAGTCCTCCACCTGAGAGCGCTCTACACAAGTCCACAGCCCCTCTTCCTCCATCTGCTTCAGCTCACGCTCCAGCGAGGATTTGTACTGCAGATTGTCATTGTTACTTCTGGTTGTCATGCAAATGTAGCCACCTAGTGTAAAACAGGAAACGGTGCAGTGTCGTCAAAAAACTCACCTGTCGCTAAGAGACACTGATGTCAAATCAAAGATCAGAACTGCAGGTGTGACAGCGTCAAACCCAAAAAAAAAAAAAAGAAAAGAAAAGAAAATCCTCTCACGTGGTTTGGCGGATTTGCACAATTCTCTGACCACATCATAGGAGACGTGACCAACACTGAGCGCTCCGACGAGCACAACCACGTCAAACAGACCTGCAGGAAGTGAAGAGAGACCATCAGTGAGAAGACTGGCAATTTCAATATAGTTATTATATATTATTAATGTCGATCAGTGGGTCAGATTCTGACTCATCCGGGTTGGATAATTTACCTCATGGTGGGCCAACATCAACCCCTGGGCCCCACTGACTGATAACAATAATATTATAGGTGAATAATATTTAATGGCCATAATTCTAGAGATCTTTATATAATAAAGTCGATCACAAACAATCATATAGGATTTACGATATGTAAACATGTCTGTCATGTCTGTGACAGAGTAAACACATAAAAATGATCAATGAAATTACCCCGCTGCACAGGTAGCTGCCCTTCTCCCAGCAGGCACTGCTTCAGGTCCTGGTACAACCCGCTCTCTCTGGCCAACTCCAGCATGGCCTGGCTTCCATCAATACCCACAAAATTTCTAAATCCGTGTCTCTTCATCTGTTCAGTAGAAGCACATTTAGTTGTATATCAGCCTGGTCAAATCCACTGAATGTGAATCTGGAAAATAAAAAAATAAAAGTTCCGATCCAAAGAAGAAAAATAGACCAGAACACGTCTTTACATTTACCAAGATCACTTCAAACTCTAAACTCAGACAAACTTGAGATCGACACAGATGTCATATTTTATAGAGAGGATCACTTTTGGTCTTGTAGGTTCACCTCTTTTGCCACCAGTCCGGTGCCACAGGCCACATCCAACACGACAGCCGCCTCACGATCGCTGCTGAAATGTGTGGAGATGCTGTTTGCTGCCAGACTCGGTGCACGGTAGTCCAGAACAGCAACATCCTATTCAGAAGAGTCTGACGTAAAACCAGTGACTCTGAACACTGATGCAGAAGGCAAACATGAACATCTATCTGATCATATTTGTTAATTTTGTATAAAAACATCACACTATCTAATATATACTGTCGAACTGCTGTGAGTGCAGTAACACTATATACAGGACAGAGATACAGAGACTTTATAATGTTTTGTATTTTGAACTGTGTTATTTAGCTTAATGGGGCACTTTGTAGTTTTGGAGAGGAAATTAAAAGTCAGAATCTTAACAGTTATTATATTAATGATTTAATAATACAAACTCCTGAATACCTGAATACACACTGTTAGAAGCTAGAAAGGTGGCAGGGTCCGCCACATATAAACAAAGTAAAACAGAATGAAACTGTGCCATCGTTTAAGGTCAGTTTGTTTATTTCATTTGTTCAGGCATAAAAAGAAGATCTTTGTCTTCTGATTAATATTCCTTTGTAGTATGAAATGACCATAGTTAGTAAATAGTGACTAATGGTTCCTGATAATAACTGTTCTAATGATAAAAGTAAGAAATGAAGGGTAATCAAGTATGAAAGAGTTGCTGAAACATACAACTGGACACCAGCTGATTGAAATGTAAATCTACTGATTAAAGCTGCTGTAGTGTGACGATGTGAAGTGTAAAAATATAAACACAGATGTAAGAACAAGATCATATAACCAGATATACAAAACTTTTATTGTTTTTTTTTAAAATGCAGCGCCAAGATTGATCAGATATGATGAGATATATCAAGAAGGGGGCTGAGTTATCAAAGAGTTTCTACGAGCCAGAGATACAGATAGAGGAGAAGCACCTGATTCAAAAACCAAAGCAAGGCGAAGAGCAACCGGTTGATGTGCAGTTCTGCATGTAGGCCGAGCTTTGCGTAGGTGCAGAAGGAAGAACTGGGAATTTTTCATATAAAAATACCAGTGTCAGCAGAAATAACGCAGAGTCTGGATTGGCTGAGGCCATGAAACCTGATAAGACACTCCCAGTTTTCTGTGTTTAAAAGAGGACGCTCAATGCTTTGAACCTCGGGTCAGTTTGTTTTTATCACAGATTTTGTCTGTGTCTGATCTCGTGCTTTGTTTGCCGGCAAATAAAGTTCTTCTGCACTCAGCCTTGAAGACTCCTGGTGACTTTTTTTGATCTTTGAAATCTTTTGGACCAATTGAGAAAATTGAAGTCGATTGATGACACCTTCTCCGAAACTACAGAGCGCACCTTTAATGTTATTTTTCAGCCATTTTTCTTATACTTTAATTTAACTGGAAAAAAAATTGTAGGCTTAATTACAAAAAAAGTACTGACAATATTTTGCTTGTATCGTCTCTCAGTACTTCATTTATCTCACCTGATCATAGTTCTCTGCCCAGGTGTTGTAGAAGTTGACCTTTTCCTCTGATGTGGTGTTTTCATGACATGATAAGATAACTGCTTTCACATTTTCAAACGTGTTAGTGTCAGCTGACATTGTGGACAAACCTGTTCAAAGGAAGAGAGGACCAGAGACGTCAATAAAGTCAAGTCATAATAATAAAAGATACCAGAACAATCAGTATAGATTGTACGTTCAAAATTAAATTGAAATTAATTAAAGTTCAATGTGCCTACTCGTCAAAGGTCACTCTGCCAGTTTTACATGTTAAAATGTGTTTGCAGGTCTCATGGAGTACGACTGCATAATGTGAAAAAAAGTGCCTCCAGTGATATCACTAAGTGTGAAGTTCACTGTGGGTAATGTGGGCACTTTGCTTAGAAAAGGAAGAATGAGTCTGACAGTGCAATGGTCTCAAAACCTGGTGCTCACATTACCCACAATGCAACTTAGACACTAAATCGCAGGTTACATGCAGCTTAACCTTCAACCACAAAAGGCTTTATAAGACTTTTTTATAAGACATCTGCAGTCGTACTCCGCGGAACCTGCAAGCACACATAAGTATGTAAAACTGGTGGAGTCAGCCTTAAATTGGTGACCACACCTGAACACACCGGATCACCTTTCATACTTTTACATTCTCTAAATTAAGTCAACCACTAAATGTCACTGTTTTTATTTCATGACCAAATATGAAAAACACGGTAACAAGCAGTGCAACTATTACAGTGAAAAACAATGGCTTATTTTAATTGAGTTGTGCTGCTTTCCTGACCTGTGATTATAAAATAAACAGCCTGCTTCTACAGCGCTTATTACTAATTACTTATTACACAACATGCATCGTGGTGACAGAATTACCTTCAGTAGCCTTAATAATTATGTATTCGTCGTTCTCTCAAAGCTGTTCCAGAGTCAGATAAAGTGGAACAACAGCCTTCTTTTTGTCGTGCTACACGGACCAGGAAGCGCTAGAAGTAAAGTAGCGTTTAATGGTTAGAAATTACCTTGTTAAAGTCAAAACTATCAGAAGGAGACGCGTCCATAACGCATTTATGTATCTCCGCCATTAACTGCTTTTGACTTTTACCTGCCTGTACGTTCAGTAGCCTTCTTGTGATTTTTTTAGCCAGCAGCCAGACAGATAAATAATCCTCCGCCAGACGTTTAGACTCATAAACCCGCTGCTGCACTCACGACCCCGTCCTTAAAATCCCATATTTCCGACAACCCGTGAAGCGGACATTCCAAATTCTTGCACATGCGCAGCGGCGTTCTTCCAGGCTGCTGTTCGTGTTCCCACCTGCAGAGTGACCAGGAGTCAAAACAAAAGTCTTCTGGAAAGTCCTCCTGATATTTACCAGCAAGCTAACCAGCTAACTCACGTAGCTAGCGACAGCCCAGCCACGTTTGTCTCCAGGTGACATTTAAAAAAACACCTGTGGTAGCTTTTCGTCCGGCACATTTACACTATGGAGATCTCTCAAAAGTTCCGCTCTTTCTACAACTTGTTTTGGTCCGTTTTCGTGGCATAGCTGGAAGGCTAACGCTGTCTAGTAATATCAGTTAGCTTAGCATTGCTCTCCCCCTCCCCAGCCAAAAGCACCGTTGGACGGCAGAAGTTTATAACTTTTACTCGCTGGTAATGGGCCTCATGTATTATAACTTGTAACTTCAGCTGCATGTTCATATTTTTGTGTAAAACATTAAACTCCAATCGCCTGAAAGCTAATCACCACCTCGAATAACAGTTAGCTGTATCCCCTCCCAGTTTAAATGCTGTATTACATCAATATGTGCCACTTTAGCTGCTAACTAACTGCTGTATCACCTCCAAAATACCGTGAAAACTCATGAAACACTGAAGTTGTGTTTTTATCCACAGGGTTTTGTTTTTGTTTTTGACAGCAACATCCTCAACATGTCTATACTGGGACTAAAGAAGAAACAGCCAAAGACTTTCAAAGTCAAAGTCATCACCATGGATGCTGAAATGGAGTTCAGCTGTGAGGTATGGATTTATTTATTAAACGTTTGAGTCTAAAAGGATGATCGATCCATCTCTGTGTGGATGAGTGTGTGGATCATTTCCATGTCCAGGTTAATACATCGCTATTTATTTGTCTATATCAAATTAAATGAGCCCTTTCAAACATCCTTACACATTAAATAATATATGTTCTGACCAAGTCATGGTCTGTTTACTTTTTTTAAATGACTTATTTATCAGTTTTGAAGATGTAGTAGGAGTGCACCACACTGAGAAAGGAGAAAACAGTTGCTCTGAGCATGTTTCTTCATGATATAACCATTAATTTGCCATATAAGAAACATACCAACTGAATGATGTTGTACAAATTGCCTGGAAAAGCATCAGTCAAGTTTTTCCTGCAGAAAATTGTTCACTAGACATAAATTTACGGACTAGATGATGGTGACAGTTGTATCTCAGTTCACGCATCTACACTATAAAATCCTGAAGAAATGTCAGCAAAGCAGTCACATCCAGATTTTACCACAAAGTTCAAAAGTGATGTTGTGTTCTATAAAGATAGCATGAGTTTAGTAGTTTCTGGAAATGGGAACAGAAGCTGCAGACTCGTGCTTTTGCTGTCATAATCTGAACTCGCTGTCTTTCTCGGGCTGATTTTTCTCAGGTGAAGTGGAAAGGCAAAGACCTGTTCGACCTGGTGTGTCGCACTGTTGGTCTGAGGGAGACCTGGTTCTTTGGACTGAGATACACAGTAAAGGACACCTACGCCTGGCTGAAACCAGAGAAGAAGGTGGGTTAAACTTTGTGTTCATGTGCTGTTGGAATTATGGAAAAAAGTTTTTTTTTTTCCCATGTCCCACTCTGAACTCCAAAAGTCTGAGAGAATATGACACAGAAACATGACAGATGAAAGTCAACATTAGGTTGATGGTGAGAAACCTTTAATTAAGTTATGTATTGTACAGTCATTGTATCACTTGTGTTGTGCCAACATTTTTTTTTTTTTTTTTTTAATCCGGTCATTTGTAGGGCTGCAACCAATCATCATTTTCATTATCGTTTATTCTGCCGAGCCCAAAGTGTCTTCTGATCACTTGTTTTGACCAAACAAAGGTCCAAAGACACTTAATTTACCATTGTGAATAACAGAAAACCGGACAAATCCTTGTATTTAAGTTGCTGGAACCAGCAAGTGTTTGACATTTTTCCTTGAAAAAGTAATAGTACTTTAATAAATATATTAATCATTTAGTTTACAAAAAAGATCCCCATCCCTGCTTCCAAAGTCCAATCTGACTTCTTGAGGTTTCTTGTTTCATGTTCACTTTGCAGAAATACAAAACAGTAAATCCTCACATTTGAGAGCACAGAATGTATTTATGTGTTTGCTTGTTAAATGACTTCACACATAAATTGTTATTTAAAATTGTTGATAAATTCCAAGTTCAGCAGTCCATTACCTAATTAATCCTTACATGACATTCTGGCTGAGGGTCTGGTCTAACAGACACGTTAACGTTCACGTTTCTCTACTGTTTATTTATTCAACAAGGTCTTGGACCAGGAGGTTCCCAAGGACTCTCCCATAACATTTCATTTCCTGGCAAAATTCTTCCCAGAAAAAGTAGAAGAAGAGCTTGTCCAAGAAATAACGCAGCACCTCTTCTTCTTACAGGTAACACAGCCGAACAAATTCCTTCGACTAGATCTTTTTTTTTTCTTTTGTAGAAACACTTTTGAAGATTTATTTGCTGGTTTTATTTCAACATCCAAGCAGAATTCACTCCAAGTTTCAGAAAACTTAATGTGAAACTTTAACTTTGTTCAGTACGTGTTCTCACATGTCTTCAAACTCATGTGTAGGTGAAAAAACAGATATTAGACGAAGAGATATTCTGTTCCCCTGAAGCATCTGTTCTGTTGGCATCATACGCTGTCCAAGCCAAGGTAAGACATGCATACGTACAGACATACACAAGGTGAATGGTTCCTTACTGTATCTCAATGTTTTGTCCATCAAAGTCCACTTACAGTTAACGCTTTATGCTTCCAAATGAAAAGTTTTGCTCTCACAGATGGACCAAGACATAAAAAAGATACATTTCACCTTTTTAGATAATGATTTCTGTCTTCAGAAGAGCGGATCTGTAAGATGGCAAAACAAACTTTTTTCAGTTAGACGACATATATACAGTGTGCTTAATGTTTTGCCACTATTAACATTAACGTCTACATTTCTTTCTTTTCCACAGTATGGGGACTACGACCCAAACTTTCACAAACCGGGCTTCCTGGCACAAGACGAGCTTTTGCCAAAAAGAGTAAGTTTTCAGTTCTGTTTGCATATTTGACTATCCATGAAATTATATTTCCCATATTTGCGCACAGCAGTTGGCTAATGTCTTCATGCTTGTGGCTGTAATCCAGGTTTTGATGCAATACCAAATGACAGCTGACATGTGGGAGGAGAAGATCACAGCTTGGTATGCAGAGCACAGAGGCATCGCCAGGTAGGACTGACCCAGGAGGCCTTGTGACATCAAGCACGTAAAGAGAATTTACACCTTTACAAAAGGTGAAGTTCTACATCCTGTAGTTGAAGAATCATTTTTATATGATGGTTTCAATTTCCCCCTCTGTCCATTTTTTACTCAACAAACAGGGATGAGGCGGAGATGGAATACCTAAAAATTGCTCAGGACCTCGAGATGTATGGTGTCAGCTACTTTGCCATTACTGTGAGTGTAAAAGACTTCGCCTTGCTACGCTGTAAATTTACAAATTTGCATGATGTCCTTGAATATTACCGTCATGTTGGTTTGAGTTTCTGTTTGACATGTCCCATTGACAGCAAAACAAGAGAGACACAGACCTGTTACTTGGAGTGGATGCTCAGGGTCTTCACATCTACAGCCCCAACAGCAAACTCAACCCGAACAAGTCTTTTCCCTGGAGCGGCATCCGCAACATCTCTTACAGCGAGAAGGAGGTAAGTGCAAGCTGCAGCTGTCTTTCTTCAGTCAGGACCGTCTGCATTCTTTTGTCACATTCCTGTCACTTTGGAAGAAGGGGAAAAACGGGAGCAACAACTTTTAAATTCCATGTCCAAGTTTTATCAAGAGGATATTCATAAATATTGTTTCCGGATAGATACATTTCATAAGACAAAAATTATCATGTTCTGGCTCTCATCACTGTCCTCCTGCCTGACTACCTGTGTTTGTTATGCAGATCCAAACATTTGTGAAACCTGTGATAAGATTTTATCTTTAACCAGTTAGCTGAGCTGTAGTAAAGGCAACAAAGATGACTGTCGAAGCATTGCTAAAAAGTGCTGTCAGCAGTGGAGGGAAACTGAAATTTGTAACTTTCCCCTGTTGCAGTTCACAATCAAGCCTCTGGACAAGAAGAAAGATGTTTTCAAGTTCTACTCATCTCAACTGCGTGTCAACAAGCTGGTCAGTTTACCTCTAAGTCCATGTAAATGTTTGACCATGATGAAGTTATGTGAAGTAAGATATCGCCGGTTTGTGTCGCCTGTGTCTCCAGATCTTGCAGTTGTGCATCGGTAACCACGATCTGTTCATGAGGAGGCGGAAGGTGGACTCCATAGAGGTGCAGCAGATGAAGGCTCAAGCTAAAGAGGAGAAGGCCCGGAAGAAGGTCAGTGTTCGCTCAGATCCGCCGGAGAATAACCTGATGTAAACCGTTCATACATATGGAAACTAAGGTCATAAATATTTGATCATAGACGCTTGTTTTTACTGTGATTTTGTTTCTTGGCTTTCATCCAGATGGAGCGTCAAATCCTGGCACGGGAAAAACAGATGAGAGAGGAAGCGGAACGAGCTAAAGAAGAGATGGAACGAAGACTTTTCCAGTTGCAGGATGAGGCGCGACTGGCCAACGAGGCGCTGGTGAGAGCTTCATCGTTGGTTTGAGATAATTGTTGAATCTTCCAGACTTTTGGGTGAGATCCTGTGTGGGCAGCAACCTTTCACATTCCCGTTGTTCAGTGTTGTTATAAAGAGAGACACTGACAGAAATTGTCACAGGAAAATGACAAAAACAGCTCGGTGGTAATACAATGATGTCGTCTTCGTTATAGAGCCAGATGCCTTCGTGCAAAACCTAAAACTCTTCCGCAACTTATTTTATTCCCCAGCTGCGATCTGAGGAGACAGCAGACCTGCTGGCAGAGAAGGCCCAGATTGCTGAGGAGGAGGCCAAGCTGTTGGCCCACAAGGCCGCGGAAGCTGAGCAGGACAGGCAGAGGTTAGAGGTCACTGCCATGAAGACGAAGGAGGAGAAAAGGCTGATGGAGCAGAAGATGAGGGAGGCAGAGCAGCTGGCTGTCAAGCTGGTGGAGCAGTCAGAGAGGAGGTCTGGAATCATCTCGACTTGTGTCGCATTTGTTTAACTCACGGCTTTTCTATATGCATTACAGGTTTTTGTCTATTTTCAAACTGTATTCTTCAGCCCCAACTAACACTGACTGACTGAAATCACTTGAGGTATTTTACCAGATTTGTTCAGGAACCTCTGCAGTCACATGACTTCATGATTCCCTTCAAACGGATGCAGTTTTAAATATAACTCACTGAAACATCAGGCCCATGTGTCCAGAATAAGAGGAGATCACACACAGTATTCTGTTTATTATACTGTGGGGTTATTACTGTATATTGATAACATCATTACTGTCATCCATCGGCCTTGAACTAACCAAAGCTCTGGTTCCAGGTTGAAGGAGGCAGATCACCTGAAACAGGACCTGACCGAGGCAAAGGATGCAGAGCGGAGAGCCAAACAGAAGCTGCTGGAGATCACCAAAACAACATACCCTGTACGGTGGTGACCAGACGGCTGTCTTTGTGCTCTTTGTTATTTAAGTTTGTGAACGAATGCATCTTGTTGTTGTTTATCACTGAATAGCTGTGAAGTATTCTCTCCAGGTTACTACAGCGCAGTCGTATAATTAAGACTAATTAAGATGAAAATTGTGTTTTACCTTCATGAGTGTAACAACCTACTTGAAATCACTTCTCCTGTGTCCCAGCTCATTGCAGCCTACT
This sequence comes from Acanthopagrus latus, assembly GCF_904848185.1. Taxonomy (NCBI): domain Eukaryota; kingdom Metazoa; phylum Chordata; class Actinopteri; order Spariformes; family Sparidae; genus Acanthopagrus; species Acanthopagrus latus. The sequence goes on along the minus strand of NC_051051.1, from coordinate 3,255,197 downwards.
CTACTCCACCCGCTCCCCCTGCTCCCCCCGAAGCCCCCGACTTTGCCTACGAATCGGCTTCTACGCGCCTCGACTTCAAGGACTCTGACATGAAGAGGCTGTCGATGGAGATAGAGAGAGAGAGGTGTGTTTTAGATCCCCTGCATTGATACTCTAGGCAGTTAAGATCTGCTTCTTTTATATCTTGTCATGCGTTAATGCAGGCTGGAGTACATGGAGAAGAGCAAACACCTGCAGGACCAGCTGAAGGAGCTGAAAACGGAGATAGAGTCGTTGAAGCTGGAGGAGCAGCAGCAGCAGGCTGGCCTCTACAACCTCCGCAGTGAGGCGAGGGGATACGTCCAGGAGCCTGTTTACATACCTCACAGCAACGTACGTACCAGCACTGCACATCATCGTCTTCTCAGTATTAGTATTACTAATGTTTTTAGTCTTTTGGATGATTGGTTACCCATTTTGTCAGACGTATAATAGAGTAAATAAAGCAAAGAATCCATATTGTAACTTATAATACATAAAGTGTTTTCGGTCCGTCTGCTGTTCCATAATAACGTGCTCACATGTTGACTGTAGCCTGCACGGTAACATTTGACTTGATGTGTAAATTACCAAAAGTATAACGGAAAGTGTTGTGCCAAAAATCTTCCTCTCAAATGGAGATAACAAACTCAAACACTGGTTTTGTTTTGCAGCGAAACTCCGCGTACATGTCTCAGATGGCCTATTTTGAAGAAGTGTGATCCGAGTCCTGCAGGATGAAGAATGAGGGCACCAGCTGTTGTGACTCTGAGCTTTTTTTTCATAATGTTTGGTTAATTTTTTACCTGGCTGAAGCTAACAGACAGACGCATACATACACCATGACTGTGTGCTTTTGGAAAAGACTTTTAAACTAATCCTTTACAGCAAACGGCCACTAGTTCGGCCGCCTGCGCAGGCTGTCAAGCTAGATTGTACCACTTGTCACACTACAGCACCTTCCACATGCCTTTTATATGTAATGAACACATTAATATGTGTGACACTGATTCAGGAAATGGTGCTGAAGATGGATGTATGAACGAGTTTTTGATGTGCTGATTTTTATTTTGTGGCTTTAAGGGACATTTATCTGTAAGATGGTCAGATGTAAAATCTCACCTTAATAACAAGTTACACAATAATGCCCTTTACAACATTTCTGGTCAGGGATTAATTCTTAATTCAATACCAGCTTTAGAAAAAGTTCTTGTATTAGATTATTGGCAATTTTTGTTTTTTTTCAGGCTGTGGGAAATTATGAAAAACAGTAATATCCTTAAGAGATTGTAAATATGGAAGCTTTTGGTCATTTTCTTTCAAACGAGCAAAGTGCCTCTCAAACTTAGCTTTTAAAAAATAATATATCAAAACAAATTCCCAACTTTCTGATAAACAAGCTCTTATTAAATGTGACTAATAAATACATTCACTATTGGGGCTGGGCAATATGGCCTTACACTAATATCTTATTTTCTAACACACGATACATACGTGGACATTTTGAAATCTCCTGCAAGAGAAAAAATCAAGTATGACAATATTTTTGACTAAATAGCTCAACATTATTGTAACAGTGTTGTAGGGGTGACTGTTGATATCAGAAAATAGTAACACAGTGAGATTTTTGTTAAATAATCATCAGTAATGTGGATTTAATGTCTAAGTGGGTAAAGACGAGTATTAAAACATGTAGAACAAACTGAGTTCAGAAAATGTTATCACTTTACTGTGACGCAGCTTTTAGACACTTCACGTCTATCTAACAATCCAAAATGTGAGACAATAAAGCGTCCAGTCTCAGGATATGTTATCGAAACATTGCCCGGCCCTGATTAAAGATCATTCTTGATCAGTGACATATAATGTGAACAACAACATGATGATCTTGCTCCTGAACGTATTAATTGCAGCTTGGAACAAAAGTTTGACTAGCGGACGTGTGCAGCGTCTCCTTGTGACACGTCATCAGTGTTCCATCTTTGTTTTGGTCTTTCATTTGTGTTTGCTTGCGTTTTTTGTAACTGACTTCATGAACTGCCTTTCCTGAAAACATCACACAGGTGCCTTTTTATAGTTTCTAGAGCCTCAGAGTGATGGTTGGTAGAAGTGTAGTTTACAGCTACAGGCTTCAGCTCTGTCATTTCAAGTTTTTATATTTTGTACTCTAGACTGTCGATGTGCCTTGAACTTTATTTTGTACTTTTTATGATTTGAGTTACTGAGGTTTTATTTGGTATCGTGTCCTCGCGTGTGTCAGCGTTCGGGTAACTTTAAAATTCGATTCTGATTCGCAGAACGGCAGATTTACGGCCTTTCCATTTTCTTTTTGTTGCTCTCGTGTTCTTCTCAGGGTTAGTGTCGGAGACAATCACTGCAGGAAGAATCTCATTGTTTTCCCCCTGAGATACACAGTATGGAATCCAACAATGGTGACTTTTGTTTTGAACAGGCTACTTTCATTAAACGTAGGTAAATCCAATAGGTTCTGCTGGCAGTGGGTGCTCATTACAACCTTATAAAAGGGAGAGGCTGGATGCCAAATGTACAGCCGGAGATTCTTCATGTTTGTTTATTTGGAACTATTAGACTCGATTATGGACCTAAAAGTGATAAATATCAGTTTGTGATTGCCCTCATGATTAGGTTACAAACAAGTGAGGCTGACCTTGTTTTTATGTAAATGTTATTGTCAAATGTCCAACTAGAAATGTCCTTTTTTTCATCATTGCTTAAGTGCTTCAGTTTGCATCTTTAACCTTATTTATTTGTGCTGTAATGCCTTGAGTAACATCACCGCACACATTTTCTTGAGGTCTGTCATTGAGGAGGACTGTATTGTAATGTAATGTCTGTTTTGATGATTCTATAATGGGATTTTCCTGCCAAATTCAAGTCCTATGAATAAACAATTAGGTTTATTTTGATTCTCCTGCACAACAAAAGTTTTGTCGGTGATTTGGAACCCCAGATGATTTTTTTGTGTACATCATTTCAATACAACAGTGATCATACAACAGTGTTTCTGTTTTCTTCTGATGATTGTGCAGACATTTGGAGTTACTGTATATCATACACAACTGGAATTGCACTCTGTGGAGCGCTGACCCCCATCAAGTCCCAACAGTTACTCACAGATTGCAGCGACATAAATACGCCTGATTTCTTTTCATCAAGACCAATTAGTTAAAACTATAAAAAGCGCCCTGTCTCACAACGTGGGGTCCATCCCTTCAGCTGGAAGAGTTAGTGGGGTCTAATCTGCACTGAGACAAATCGTCTTTCTGACTTTTAATGGAGATCACCTCATTAGTTTTCATGTTATCCTGCTGACAAATGAGCAGATGCAGGTGAAATCAACCTCCAAAGTAAGGAGATTATAGAATAAGTAAGAATTGGCCAACTGATGAATTCAAACTCACAACATATAGGGAGCAGTGTATAACCAGAGTCACAGCTGTTACTGCTGCTGCCAGCTGTTACTGCTGCTGCCAGCTGTTGCTGCTGCTGCCAGCTGTTGCTGCTGCTGCCAGCTGTTACTGCTGCTGCCAGCTGTTGCTGCTGCTGCCAGCTGTTGCTGCTGCTGCCAGCTGTTGCTGCTGCTGCCTATTAGCTCGCCATGGAGCTGGTGATGAGTGGAGTTTTAATGCTGGACAGGCCGGGGCTAGCTGGCTAGCATGCTAAACATTGCAGCACAATACATAGATGCCATGACATGAAAAACGTTATTTTGCACCTTTTTTATATTATCAGAATGGCGTCAACACTGAACACAAATACTAATATCATTGTAAGTAACAGACTGAGCAACGACAGTTGGACAGAAAATACCTGGAAGCTATAAATACATGGACACGAGTCAGCCACACATGCAGCATCAGTGTGTGTCTGTGTGTGTGTGTGTGTTAATAAACACAGTGTTGACACAGTTGTGACTACATGAGAGAGCGTCACAGTTAAAGACAAATTGACGTATTAAAGCAACATTATATATAAGTTGGCATTTAGTTTGATTCAGAATAAAAATGAATATGAAGATCTGATCCCTGACTTTTGACCCCTGACCCACTCTCAGGTCGATCACAGTGCTCAATCCAAGCATGGTTTGCATATTAATTTAGAGCATTTGTAAGAGAATGAGCTCAGAAGATGGACTCAGTGAAGACATGTATGTGTGTGTATTAATAAACACAGTGTTGACACAGTTGTGACTACATGAGAGGGCATCACAGTTAAAGTGTTCCTCCAGCCTGTAGCAGCTTGTATTTTCTCACCAGCACAGAGAACATATTGAATAATCGGAGGCCTTGAATCAAGAAACACTTGTTGTTTTTCCCGCTCGTTCAGTCAGCTGAAGTTTGGAGACGATATAAGACAGACCCACTCTACCACTGTACCTTTGTGGAGACCATGAGGGTTGTTGCTGGTTTGCTGTTGCTGCTGCTCGGTCTGTGTGGATCAGGGGCTCAGGGGGAGGCTGGAGGCCTCGGTGAGGTGGCTGAGATCAACCAGAACCCAGATCCAAAACATCCAGCTGAGGAATCGACCCAGCAGAGCACAAAGCAAACCGACCCTGACGTCTGGACGGAGCTGAGGGCACTGAGAGACATGGTGGTGGAGCAAAAGGTTCACATGGAGCTGCTGCAGAGAGAGAATTCAGGTACAGACTGATTACTTTTCCTGTTCAGTGATGATCATGTTCCACTGAAGTGTGTCAGTGTATTAAAAAGTTGTTGTGAGCTCCAGCAATAAAGCTTCAAAAGTCAACATGAATGAAAGTGTCATTGAATGAAAAATATAACAGAGCTCGTTGTTTTTCACTTTTGTATTGTTAGTAATTAATTTATGCTTTCACAAACAAAACTCAAACTTCTTCTGTTTTTCAGTCCAAGCCACAGAACTTGTGTCTTTGGAAAGCAGACTGACGTCCTCCGAGAGCAAAACACGGGACCTGGAAAAAGAGAACGCAGGTATCACACTGACAACCTTCACCTCAAATTAAGAACAGTTTATGTTGCCTAAAGATCACCTGAACTACACAGGTGTTGGATGAGGAAAGATTTTTGTGAATAACTTGTGTAACAATCACATTAAATTACATATTGTGTCAGTATATGGTCTGATCATGAATGAAACAATAGTTTTAGCACTGGTTCATATGGACAGAGAAGATATGGGTCAGGATACTGTAAATAATGTGTTGTGCATGTTGACAGTTTGATATTTTGATGTTTGTGATTCACTGTCATTACATTAACTCCAGACCTGCAGACCAGACTGAGCAGCAGTGAGTCCAGGATCGACCAGCTGGAGAGAGAAAATGCAGGTGAGGGTTGTATCTACTCACACACACACACACGCACGCACACACACATTACTTAATTACAGATGTTCTTCTTCATGTCATCAGAGAAACCAAAGGTGGCCTTCTACGCAGCTCTGACTGATGCAGGAACTCTTGGACCATACAACACAGACATCACACTGAAATACAGCAAGGTCTTCACCAACACTGGCAAAGCTTACAATCCATCTACAGGTAACATACTGCAGCTCACATGTGGACATTTTACATACATCAGTTGTTCCTGTTTTTCATTTTCTGCTCTCACTCTGTAGGTTTCTTCACAGCACCAGTCAAAGGTGTTTACTGGTTCCAGTTCACTGTGCACGGTTACGATACTAGTGCTACAGGTGTATATGTGTACAAGAACCACCAGATAATGATGGCAAATTGGGAGAATATCAACAATGGGGTTCGTGAGTATTTGACTAACTCTCTGGTGTTGGAGCTGACAGCAGGAGATGAAATTCACCTGGTTCTCCCATCAGGCTGGTCCGTCTATGACAGCCTTAGTAATTTCAACACCTTCAGCGGCTCCCTTCTCTTCACACTGTGAGGATGTTGTTCAGGCTGCTGTGTGACTGATTTGTCACAAACTCTGTTGTTATTGGCTGAACTGTGAATCTTTATAAAATGCTGATATTTCTCAGCACTGCTGCCTCCAGGACAACTTTCTGTACCTTCACTGCATGATTCAAACAGTGTGATTCTCAATCTGACTTCACTTTTGTGTCGTCACATGAAAACAGCATTTAAATAAATCAAAGTTTCATTCAAGTGTTTCTGTCTGTTCTCACTGACTGTTGGCTGTAAAGCCTGAGAGAAGTTTCACTGATTCACTACATGAGTCTCATTTCAGCCGTTCTTTGTTCAAAATGATTTCGATGATCCTTCATTTTCATATTTGACTTTTTAGTGTAAAAATAAAAATGCATCTGAAAAAAAACATTACCAAATGTGAGTCACTCACAGTTGAATGTATGAATATCTGACCCCTGAATGTGGACAAAGTGGACTCTGACTGATGCAGTTATCATTTTCACAACCAGCGCCCATATTGTGTGAGCAGCAAATGTACTATCAGGTGTTGTCAGGCAGCAGAAAGTGAAAAACCTGTCCATAAGTCAACGAACCTACATGGACGGGTTGGCACCACATGTACACCCTGCTGGAATGATCAGCGAGGCTGCTTTCAGTTATTTTAGACGTTTCCACGCACACAGCAGAAAATATCATGGCACATTTAAACCACACAAGGAAAAACTGTAGTTATAAACTTGACAGGACAGAGGAAACTCTCCAGAGGAAACAGAATCAAACTTTCAGCTTCGTAAATAAAACTTTGAGACAGCTCTGATGGAGCTCAGGATTTATCTGGAGGGTTGCTGCCTTATTCCAAACAACTGAACTATATGAATCTGAACTGTGTTTGTTTTACAGTTTGGACAAGTAGATGAAAACAGAACATTGATTAATGATCGATGGAGTTAAGCTGTTGCACCTCATGCATGATGCATGCTGGCTCTTATAAATGAGAATGAACACTTTGCTCTTCATCACCTGCAGTTGCTTCTGATTCTGGTTTCAAATTCTGACAAACATTTAACCCAACATGTAGAGCAGCCTGCACTGAGGCTACGAAACAGCCAACAACATGTGCAGTAAAACAATAATTGTTTGTTGTATAGTTGATGTTATCAGCATTCTTTACCCATACTGTAATTATCTACACACCCTAAAAACACTTGTGCCATGGACTTTAGACGTTGCGCCATCGATTGTTTAAATAGGACTGTTGTTGTTTTTCCCGCTCGCTCAGTCAGCTGAAGTTTGGAGACGATATAAGACAGAGCCACTCTACCACTGTACCTTTGTGGAGACCATGAGGGTTGTTGCTGGTTTGCTGTTGTTGCTGCTCGGTCTGTGTGGATCAGGGGCTCAGGGGGAGGCTGGAGGCCTCGGTGAGGTGGCTGAGATCAACCAGAACACAGATCCAAAACATCCAGCTGAGGAATCGACCCAGCAGAGCATGAAGCAAACCGCCTGTGACGTCTGGATGGAGCTGAGGGCACTGAGAGACATGGTGGTGGAGCAAAAGGTTCACATGGAGCTGCTGCAGAGAGAGAATTCAGGTACAGACTGATCACTTTTCCTGTTCAGTGATGATCATGTTCCACTGAAGTGTGTCAGTGTATTAAAAAGTTGTTGTGAGCTCCAACAATAAAGCTTCAAAAGTCAACATGAATGAAAGTGTCATTGAATGAAAAATATAACAGAGCTCGTTGTTTTTCACTTTTGTATTGTTAGTAATTAATTTATGCTTTCACAAACAAAACTCAAACTTCTTCTGTTTTTCAGTCCAAACCACAGAACTGGCATCTTTGGAAAGCAGACTGACGTCCTCCGAGAGCAAAACACGGGACCTGGAAAAAGAGAACGCAGGTATCACACTGACAACCTTCACCTCAAATTAACAGTTTATGTTGCCTAAAGATCACCTGAACTACACAGGTGTTGGATGAGGAAAGATTGTGAATAATTTGTGTAACAATCACATTAGTTGTTTTGGACAGCATGGAAAATTCTATATTGTGTCAGTATATGGTCTGATCATGAATGAAACAATAGTTTTAGAACTCAGGCAGAGAGAAGATATGGGTCAGGATACTGTAAATAATGTGTTGTGCATGTTGACAGTTTGATATTTTGATGTCTGCTCTGTTCTGTGATTCACTGTCATTACATTAACTCCAGACCTGCAGACCAGACTGAGCAGCAGTGAGAGTGAACTTCTCATCAGCAAGTCCAGGATCGACCAGCTGGAGAGAGAAAATGCAGGTGAGGGTTGTATCTACTCACACAAACACACACACACACACACACACACACACACACACACACACACACACTACTTATTCACATACGTTGTTTTCGTGTCGTCAGAGAAACCAAAGGTGGCCTTCTACGCAGCTCTGACTGATGCAAGAACTCTTGGACCATACAACACAGACATCACACTGAAATACAGCAAGGTCTTCACCAACATTGGCAAAGCTTACAATCCATCTACAGGTAACATACTGCAGCTCACATGTGGACATTTTACATACATCCGTTCAGGGACATGCACATGATTATAGAAGGGCGGGGGCTCAAAATCTGAAAAGGGCAGTACGTGCACGCTTAGCACGTGCCAACATTTTTTCAGGCCTTAATAACACAATATGTAGATTAATTCATGTAAAATTAATAAACAAAGTACTTATAGAAAGCTAACTACTTAGCTGAATATCCTGTGTAGCTGTGAGTGATTTGCAATTGCCATTTCATTTGTGTCAACAAATTATTGTCAACATGAGTTTATTCACATCATCGTAATACTGAGGTTTAGAAGACATGCAATTCAGCTGCAATGCAATGAAACACTGGTTTATTATCAGGCTATTTATTGGAGGGCAAGTGCAAACTAGAAATACATGCTACACATCTAAAAATGTGACAAAACCAAGAAATGACTGTTAATAGGAACAGCAATAAACTCAATATCTGGAGGAAGTTTAAGATTTGTGGGAAGACAAACAGCTGAGACAGACAGCTGTCAGATTATTCTCAACTCTCATTAACAAACAGTTAGCTCAACAAGCACAAATGGGCGCTTTTCTGAAATATGACTCATATTTAAACAAGTTGAATAAGTGGAAGGCGACTTGTTAGCCCCTAAAATGAAGTTGTGTTAATGGATTTATAGCTCACAAAGGTTCAAGTCGCTCCACTGTCACGTCTCGTCTACCTGCATGGTAGAGTTCACGATGAGGCAGCAGCTTCTCTCTCTCAGTTCAATTCAAAAGGCTTTATTGGCAATGAGTAAATAGACAAAAGAGATAAAACAATGTATGTACATGTAATATGAGTCTCTCTCCTCTGTGAGAGAGAGAGCAGAGCCACAGCGGACAGAGAAGCAGCTTTATAGGCTCAAAACACACACGACAACTCTATCACTTACAAAATGCGTACGCTAAATAACTGTGGCATTTTTGTACCATTGTTTTTTTACATTCCTTTGCACAACAGGAATTTATTCATTCATTCAAAAGGGCACTTTTTAATACGAGGCAAAACAGGCAGGGGCTCAAGGACCCCTCGGGCCTTATGTGTGCACGAGCCTGCATCCGTTATTCCTGTTTTTCATTCTCTGCTCTCACTCTGTAGGTTTCTTCACAGCACCAGTCAAAGGTGTCTACAATCTCCAGTTCACTGTGATGGGTTACGATGCTGGTGTTATATCTGTACAAGTGTACAAGAACAACCAAAGGATTATGTATAATTGGGAGAGGAACGAAAACGATTCTGTTCCTGAGTATTTCACTAAGTCTCTGGTGTTGGAGCTGACTGCAGGAGATGAAATTCACCTGGTTCTCCCATCAGGACATTCTATCTTTGACGACAGTAATAATTACAGCACCTTCAGCGGCTCCCTTCTCTTCACACTGTGAGGATGTTGTTCAGGCTGCTGTGTGACTGATTTGTCACAAACTCTGTTGTTATTGGCTGAACTGTGAATCTTTATAAAATGCTGATATTTCTCAGCACTGCTGCCTCCAGGACAACTTTCTGTACCTTCACTGCACATATCAAATAATGTGATGTTGATTCTGATTATTGTTTTTATTGGATTTTAGTGAAATTTCTATTTTTCATGAATATTTTAAAACATCAACCGATTTTCTCAATAGCTTCCAGGTCATTTTACTCAAAATCAATAGCAAAATGTCTTCCTGTACTGGTAGGCCCACCTGTTTGTACTGGATTTTAGTGGGGTTCTATTTTTCCTGAATATTTTAAAGAAAGGTCTGAATTTTTGATGTCTAAAAAACGATTTATTTCTTTTAGACAGTGTTAATTATATTGTGACCAAACAGGGACGATCTGACTGAATAACCTTGACGAGACGGCCGTTATACTGTGAGCAGGAGACTTTCCCAAAAAACAAAGAAGGGATGAACAACGTGTCAATAAAGATACAGTGGTTAACCAACTCTCTGAAGTGTGTTCCTTCATTTTCTGGAGGCATTTCCACTTAAGAAGTCATATGAAAAAGATAAGTTGGGTTTCAGTGTGTTTTTCTGTGCACCTCCCATAGACTTCACTAGCTGTCACCACAGTCTGGTACCAAAGTAAATAATGACCCTCACTTTGGGTCCTTGACTGAGTTCTGGGGTCTGATGTGTCTGTGGCACCACTGACCACAAGATGGCAATGTTTTATGATCAAAGTCATGGTGCACAGCCAGATATTGTTCAAAACCACAGAACTTAAATCCTCACATCAACAATACCACACACCAGGAAGAAATGTGGGCATCAAGAATGTTTTTTCTTGTATAACCTTATTTCTCATACTATTCCTATGTATTTTTTTTTTACTTACAGTATCGAGTAAATACATTTTTACATGTTCCAGTATCTACACAAAGTCTCCTCTAAAGTGAAATTTGTATTTTGCGCTCTGAAATGGTAGCATCTGACGAGATAGTGATGCTGCTGTACATTTGAATATGGAAAACCACAAGGGCATGTTCCATGATTGACTGAAACTAAGTTCTAATCCTCAACAAACACACTGTGCCTCCCTCCTCTGCACACTAACCAAACTCTCTGTCAAACCAGTTTGTCCTGTAGATTTTAATAGCCATGGAGAGGACTGAAAGTCCAGGGGGGACGCTGTCAACCTCAAAGAAAAAAGCTCTTTTCAGCTCATGTATGAGATTTTTGCAATACACCTAGATACAAGAAAAAGGGATATGACCTCCATGATTAAATTACAGTCATTTATTGAAACATAAACATATGAATGTCTATCAGTATTTCTTGACCAAATAACATACATGAAAACACATTTCACAGTTTTGGCGAAAAGCAATGTCTTCACAAACGCTCCTGTTTGCAGCTTTTGTCATACAGTAAGTGTAACTTTTAAAATGTAAGTGTAAATAAGAAAGAAGAAAATAAGGTCTGAGGTAAAATTCGGATCCATCCTTACATATATATATATATATAGTGCATTTAACCTGTGAGTAAAAAAGGATATTAGTCAACACAAACCATTATTTGTCATGTCTGAAAAATAAGAAAACGATGGCATACTTCACTTGCACCTGGATTTAGTTTGTTTTTGTATTTGGTTTATATTCAGTTTTAGTGCAAAATGGTATCGCTGCTATTCTCCTGGACATTGGTGAACACAGTCCAGACCTTCTGTCATCTGTCCTTCGATGAAAACAACATGGAGGAGGGGCGTCCTGCTAATGCTTGTGAGTCCTCAGCCGGGGCTTCAGTTCCAGCCTGAGTCTTCCCTTCTCAAGCTGTTCTATCCAATCTAAAACCAAAAACTCTTGGTGGAGTAAAGGCCACTGCTTAACTACAATGCCACACTTATCAACTACAATAAGAAAAAATAACAAGTGAGTAAACTACTTCTAATAGACTTGCATTTGTGTGTATCTGTGTGTGCCCACATTACAGGTACGTTCTTGCTGGATTTGCAGACGCGTCTTCATTTTCACCCTCAACTGATAAATCGTCTTCCATTTCTGCTCGTTTCAGCTGAGACTTGGTAGATGGCGCGTCACTGTCCTCAGATCTTGTTGACTCCAGTCTTTTCATCTGAGACTTTGTTGACGGTGCCCACGATCTCTCAGACTCCTGCATCGAGCCCTGCCCCGGCTTGTCCTCCCAGGGAGGCCTTGTGTACGGCTGAGACTTTGTTGAAGCCCCCTCGTAGCTTTGAGACCTGGGCAACACAGCTCCAACAGGCTGAGACTTTTCTGTTGGTACTCTGCTTCGGTAAGGACCCACCTGGGTGGACCCGTTGGAAGAGCGGACCACCAGGTAGCGGACCGAGGGGCTCTTGTCTGTGTTGTGGGCTTTGAGTGGACATGAGGAACTGATGAACAAACCCCCTCCCAGAATAAGTAGGATGGACGCTCCCCAGCCGATGTAGAGACAGGCTCCAATCTCCCTCCGCTGAGCATCGATGGAGGCGCTGTAGAACTTCCTCACGACGGCGCCGGCCGCCCATGATGTGGGAATCAAACACAGCAGACCTGTGGCAATCAACACTGCCCCTGCAGCTAAAGCCACCTTTCCCTTAACTCTTTCTCCCTCTTCATCCAAAAAGCGAGTGCACTTCCCTCCGACGAAGGCCAGAATGAGGCCCATGCTGCCTGTGGCGATGGCGAGGACGGTGAGAGCTCTGGCGGCCTGCAGGTCTGCACTGAGAGCAAGGAGAGACTCGTAAGGTTTACACTGGATTTGTCCTGTGCTCTGGACCACGCAGGTCATCCAGATGCCCTCCCAGATGGTCTGGGAGGTGACGATGGTGCTCCCCACGAAGGCTGTAACCCGCCACATGGGCATTATGCAGCTGATGATGATCCCTGCCCAACCCAGGAGGCACAAGGCGCTCGCCAGCATCTGCATCCCCAGAGACGCCATGATGGGGGAGGTGGAGGGAAGAAGCTGCTGGAGATATCCTCACAGTAAAGTGAGCAAAGTGCACGGATGTTTTTAATCTTCCTTTGCTTTCACTCCTGGACTCTCTGGTCAGTCTTCTCTTCTCTTGTATTTTCAGTGGGCTTTTCTCTCCCAGTTGCAGTTTTCATACGCCTCCCTTTCTGTGCATTTCTCCAGTTATTTTTTTCTTGCCATTGTTGCAGCGCAGTGAAGCAGCCATCCCAGGAACACAGAGTCCTGTCTGACGATTACAGTTGTCAGTCCAGCCTCCAGGTGCGCCTCACTTCAGCCGCAGTTCATTTGTTTACAGCCTTCGTTCCTTCTTACCCTCCCTCTGCCTTCATGTACCGAACTGCTGTCCTTTCCTTCCCCCTCGCTCTCTCTTTATCAATCTACCTGAGAGCGCTCTTTCTTTTCTGTCACCTGAGTGGCTGCCTGTGTGCTACTGGCCAGGTGAGGATGCACCACACCTACTCTATTGGGAATAGAAAGGGGAGGAGGTTGACAGGAAAACACAGAGAGAGAAAGAGAAAAAGAGAGAGAGGTAGCTGTGAAACTGTGACATCATTTATTCCCTCCCTCGTTATCTTCTCTTGACAAGATTATTTTGGAAACATTTAAGACGAGTTTACCTTCAATGAGATAAAGCAGAAAGAATGATCAGCCTCTGGGCTTTAGACTTGTTTATATGATTCACACTCTTGAGGCATCAGTTGTCTTCTTATTACAACAACATCTTTCTGCAGGAGGGCTGAATTGGATCACAGATAGAAAAAAAAGGGACTTGAATTCATTTGCCTCAAAAGTTAATACACGTGTGAGTTCAGTGTGTTTGTGTGTGTGCAGATGCATTTGTGTTACAAAAGGAAAATGATGTGACACATAATCTCCTGGGAGAGAGAACCAGTTTCATCCTAGCAGCTGCCGCGGTGCAGAAAAACCTGTTTGAAACATGCAAACCCTCCTGTCTACACACACACACACACACACACACACACACACACACACACACACACGAAAACACACACACACACATACACAAGAAAATTCACACTCACAAACATTTTATCCCTGATCCCGCTATTCTTGTTTCTGTCAGTTGCGGGGCCAGTTGTTTTTTTATTCACCTGTGAGGTCTGAAAAATGTTGGATGAGATTAAGAGTTATGGAGTAGACAAACAAAGATACACACACTCTCACACACACACACACACACACACACACACACACACACACACACAAATACACACACACTTGAGCCAGTCCTTGCTGTTCTTGCTTATGTCAGTGATTTGACCTTTTAATCTGGCTCAACATAATCTTTAATCTTGCCGTCCTTGTAAAGTTCAGAGGGATACTTTTCATGTTTATCCCATTTCCCCCACACACACACATCATTATAACACACAAAATATTCCTTTGTGTAAAAAAAAAAGGACACAAGAAGTCACTTTCTCTTGTGTAAAAGTTCACAGAATAATCTGTCTTATGAGATAAAAAACAGAGAATACTGGATACACATTAAAGATAACAAAAACACACAAGCACACCGTTATCACTCAATCTATTTATTCAGCAGGAAGGACTCACACACTGTCACACAACCTGTTTGTGAGGATTCTTTCAGGTACACTTGAGAAACCAGTTCCATTGTTCCACTGAGTTTTTGGCATTTGTCGTCGCTGTAACAGTTCTTCCTTTTGAAAAATAAAACCCGCCATGATGAGATGGAAAACGACTTAGGAGAAACATCACCTGCTCACAAATGTGTGTCTTAGAGATGACATTTTAATACAAGAAGAGAAAATAAAAAACAATTCAAAGAACAACAAGTAGTTTGATCAAGAGAGAATCAGGCGCAGAAACAACACTGTGATTACACGGGCAGATTTTCACATTTATAGCAGTTTTTCACACACAAGTTCTTCATCTCACATGCCACAGATAATATTCTGTGTCCTTAAACATAAACTAACAAAATACATGAGGAAAACCGTGTGAAAGTGTCCATAACGCTGTAAAATACAAAAAACATCCTATCCTCATAAATAGAGAATCAAAAACCTTATTATGACTTTTATGGTTGTTTCAAAGTTAACACGCTCACACTGCAGAAGTTCCTGTCAGTTTTAGTCACATTACTGACTTTATTATTCTAAACGGCACAACTCGAATCATCGTCAATCTTCATGAACTCTTTGTCTTATCTCTTTCCAACACACTGTCCCAGTTCTGCTTAAGATCTAAACGTACGCCTTGCTGCTCTCCACAGAACGAGCCTTCAGGTACTTTACGTCGTAGTTGTTCTCATCCTTGGGGGGACAGGAGCTGCAGAGGAGGCCCCCACCCAGAAGCAGCAGCCCTGCAGAACCCCAGCCGATGTAGAGCGAAGCCCCCAGCTCCCTCCTCTGAGCGTTGGTCATAATGGGGTTGTAGAAATCACGAATGATGGTGTTGGCGGTCCAGCAGACGGGGATAAGCACAAACAGGCCTGCGATGATGAAGACGATTCCAGAGGCGATGGCCACCTTGCTCTTCTGCCTTTCCTCCTCCACGAAGTTGGTGCACTTTCCCCCGACCACGCCAAGAAGGAGCCCAAAGATCCCGGCGATGATGGCGATGATGACAAGCGCTCTGGCAGCCTGCAGGTCTTGAGGTAAAGCCAGGAGAGAGTCGTAGATTTTGCACTGCATCTGGCCTGTACTCTGGGTCACACAGTTCATCCACAAACCCTCCCAGATCACCTGAGAGGTGACGATGTTGGCACCGATGAAGGCTGTGACTTTCCAGGTGGGGAGCGCGCAGATGACGATGCTCCCCAGAAAGCCGATTACAGCCAGGGACAAACCCAGAATCTGTCGTCCACCAGACACCATGCTGAGGTTCTGTCGATCACTTCAAAGAATAGAAGAAGGAGTAATTTACCGGTCAGAGAGACAGAGGAGTGGGTCGTGGTTTTTGTTACCCACTCAGAGCTGACAGTGGCTTTGTTCCCTGAGAGTTTGGTTGTAAAAGGAGAAGTCAGAGGAGGAGTTTACTCCCAGATGAAACTGGTTTGTGAAGAAATCTCACCTGACCAGAATTCTTCAGAGTTTCAGAGACCACCAACAACAACAAAATGACAGACACTGAGTACAGCCCACAGACTAAGTTTCTCATCAACACACAAGCTGCCGGACATTTAATAAGCTATTTGAAATCATTCATCGGTTATGAAGATGATGCAGTATCTGTCTGGGTGATAACTAACTAACTAACTATGCAAAGAAGGACCTTCCAAGTGATTAACACTCAAAAAATGTCTGTGCACTGATGTAACCTGAGTTTCAGTCTCAACTTCTCCTTCATGTTAAAGGTGCGCTCTGTAGTTTTGGAGAAGAATGTTAACCATAAAAGGAAAACGCTTCAATTACTTTTTCTTTTTTTTTTAAAATCCTTAACAAATTGACCTTAAATGACAACACAATTTCATCCTGTTTTACTTTGTTTATATTGAGTGGATCCTGCCAGCTTTGCCACTTTGTATTCCTCTGAGAACAGCTTGTTTATTCAGGTATGGAGTTTGTATTATTACCTAATCAATATTGTAAATATTAAAATTCTGAGTTTTAATTTATTCTCCAGAACTACATAATGCTCCTACACAAAATGATATGAGCCTTTAGTTTTGATTGAGTTGAGTGTTGGGAAGGTTACTGTAAAGATTTATTCCAATACAGTTACTAATTATCTGTTTAAATAATGCAGATAGTAACGTAACCCAAGACTAACACTAATGTGATATAACTTCACTCCTCTCAATTACTTTTAGATGACCTAATTCCCAAAGATATGCACATGAAGACAAGACAAAATAAATATCAGTGGGATGACTCGTATTTAATCTTCCAGTTTTACTGTAATACAGATAACTTTTGTTTTGTATCCTAATCCAGAACATGTATTCTGTTACTCCTCACACTGCCTGTGAGACCATCCAGTGTAGGTGAACTGTCATTGATTAACTTAATACAAATTGAATCACTTTTTGAGAAATAGAGATCTTACAGTGACAGTCTGAAACATGTGACAGTCATTCAAGAGTTTCTCTAAACAAAGACGACACTGTACAATCACGTCAAATCTATTTATGAAACACGTTTTAAAACAACAAACGCTGACCAACAAACTTCTGGACAGCAGCTGAATGAAACACAAGAACTTCCAGCAGGAATTCAGGGGTACAGCTGTACTTCTGCTGTCCATCCTTTGTCATATAAAATGTTTTTGGTAAAGGTTGAGATCAGTGAATATACTCCACAGTCTTCATATAGATATTTCCTTCTTTCTATATTTTCATGTACGCACCTCACTTTAAATCCTAACCCATAAATCATTATTCACGTCATACTGTGTAAGTATTAACTAACCTTAATTGCTCATTAATGA
This sequence comes from Acanthopagrus latus, assembly GCF_904848185.1. Classification (NCBI taxonomy): domain Eukaryota; kingdom Metazoa; phylum Chordata; class Actinopteri; order Spariformes; family Sparidae; genus Acanthopagrus; species Acanthopagrus latus. The sequence goes on along the minus strand of NC_051051.1, from coordinate 3,237,896 downwards.
AAGCTAACTGTCTAATAATAATCTTGTTTTTCACAGTCAACAAGATATATTGTTTACATTGTGTCCCCAAAATGTGTCCAGTCATAGGGTTAGGGTTAGGGTTCATATATTTGGAAACGTCGGCATCTCTTTATCAATCTGTCCAAGGAAAGTATTACTGACATATAAACAGAGACCACAGTTGACATCAGAGAGATTTTTGTGTTCAGTTATCCATGCAGACCCACCCATCCAGATTTACTGCCTGATATAATCATCATCACTCTGCTCTGCTGTAGCTCTGCTGGGAACATCATGCACCACATTTGTGAATAAGCTCTTCGTTTGTCTGGTGTCCCTGACGTGTTTGACGGATTACTGTCCAAATTCTCCCGGTGGCGTCCCCTGAGGCTGATTATACATCCCACTCCAACTCTGGGTTTTACTCGGGGAGGTGTAATCATGCACTTGGGCGACGTGCTCGACCGTCTTCCTTGGTGATTGACGATCAAACATCCTGGAGTTGTTTGATCTCATGGCATCAGTTCTCAGACTGGCCATGCGGGACGAAGCGTCGCTGAACTGAATGTTTGTGCCGTACGGCATGTAGGAGTAGTAAGGAGGTGGGGTTCTCTCCTTCTCCCCGCAGATGAAGCAGATCAGAGCACCGCCCAGCAGGAGCAGCAGGGAGGCGGCCCAGCCGATGTAGATTGATGATCCCACTTCTCTCTTCAGGGCCGCGATCACCAGCGGGTCGTTGTAGACGAGGACGGTTGCTGCTGCGGACCAGCTGACTGAAACCAGGCACAGGACGCCAGCGAGGACAGACAGAGCTCCACCCAGCAGGGACGCCTGGACAAACAAAGGATATCAGCGATTCAAAATGGCTTTCAGTAGTTTTTTGTTTTTAGAGGAAAACTTCTGAGATCAACATGGTTTCAGCAAGAGAAAATGTGGAAAACTGTTCTGCTGTAATTGATGGAGAATCGCTTCATCTGTAACTTTTTCTTTGTTCTGCTTTTGTTGCTTTTGTCATTTAGACGCATTTTTTTTAGAATCTTTTTATTTTTGGTTTTTTGTTTTTATTGAGTCCAGAATTAATGATGATAACAAAATGAAGATTATTAGATTAATTAGCATCACATCTCTCACATCTGTCGTCTCTAGTAATTGATTGTTGATTGTTGAAGTGATGCAGTGAAACAACTTGAAAATGATCAGAGAGAGGTTACAGGGACCTGCTTCACAAGAATACGGTTTGTTGCTAACAATTTTAAAAGCGTATGTAGAAATCACTTTTATTTAGTTCTTAAGTGAAAGAACAAGTAATTACCTTGAAAAATTACTAAACCTGTTGTGAAAGAATGATGAAAATGATTATCAAAACTCTGGCGAGTAATGTTCTTTTGATCTTTTGATCTATTAACGGACTAATTGTTGCAGCTCTACAACTTCAGCACCTTCTTTCTGGAGGTGGTCGGAGGCTCTAACGGGTCAGGCGGAGCGTCGCTGCAGTTGACCACGCCTCCTCCTCCGAGGGTGATGATGAAGCCCAGCAGGCCGGCCAGGATTGAAATCAACGTGAGGGCACGTCCGGCCTGGAAGTCGGAGGTCAAAGTCTTGGATGTTGTGTGTCTCTTGCACTGCATCTGACCGGTGGCCTGAAGGACGCAGTGCAGCCACAAACCATCCCACACCTGAGGCAGAGGCAGGGCGAGATTTAAGAGGAAGGACAGGATGTGTGTTGGATGATTGTCTATAAACCCCAATTTCAATTTAAAGTTGTTTTATTTATTGTTTTTTTCTGTCAGTCAAAGGGCGGAAACAATGTCAATGACCCAGCTTCAGTTTCATGCAGTCTTTAAGGCGTTTTAGTTGGTGATCAGATACAAAAATGTCAGATAAATTATCCAATTTAACGTTGAATCCGTGAATTGAAATGTGTTTATGAGTATCGACTTACCGATTGTGCAGTCACAATATTTGCTCCGACAAAAGATGTCTCGCGCCACATTGGCAGCCCACATGTCACACACACTAACAAAACCCCCATCAGAACCAGTGTCAAGCCCCCGATCTGCCTGCCCTGACCCGCCATTCAAAAAACTGAACTAAAACCAAAGAAATAAAAAAGCTAAGTCACCAGAAATATCCAGAAGTTACAATATCTCAAACTTCTTTGGCAGGTCTTCAGAGGAGAAAATAGGCATTTCTCTTGTCTTGGGTTGAACTAGACAGTAACATCCTCTTGTCAGCTGTTATATTTTGCTGTTATGTTAAGTAGTCAGATGACTCAAAGATCAACAGAGATGTGCAAACATAATGCAAGTAGAGGCAGCATGTCTGTAAACACACAGAGGATATTCAAACACCTCAGAGCGAGAAGCAAATCAAGTTTTTCAGGCTTTTAAATACAAGGAAGCAGTTGGCGCAAAGCAAAGAAACATATTTTTCCTTCATAAATCAACTTTTGTAACTTTCAATACACCAAAAACCTGCAAGTTGTTTTAGAAAATAAAGTGTGAGAAACTTTCTGCACAAAAATACAAATATACAAAGTGAATTTATTGGCTTGTAAAGATACAAAAATACAAACATTGTTTCCTCAAATTGACACAACAAAGAACAACTGAACAACACAAACATTTTGTTCATTCGCTGAATTTTGAGGAGAGAACGAGATGAACTGACATCTTTCAACCTCAACAATCATTGTTTTCACAACTTTTGTGTCATAAAGAGGAATAATAGCTTTTTTTTTTGCAGATTTTTTTTCAGTGTTGTTTTTTAAATTCATGCTACAAACAGCGAGACGTTTCCTCAACACACTGGCACTAAAAACAATACTGTGTAAGAATATGGATAAATCAGACACTCGTGGTCTTTAAAGGTCTTACAGGATAGTTAATATGCTTTTTTTTCTTTTCTTTACATCAGCTTTCAGACACCCAAAGTCCACACCTCTCTCACAGAAAACGCTGCTCCTGAAACGCTTCATCAGTAGCTCCACCTTTAATTCGTGTGACTTTGTGACATCACACTACGTCACCATGTCACACATTTGCATAATTAATGTCTCGCAGCTTGTTTGGCACGTAAGAATAGTTTTAGCACAGCTGCTCTGATGCTGTTAACGGTGCTGGCTCAGGCACGTGTGAGCTGACCAATCAGAGCAGACTGGGTAATCAGGGGGCGGGGCCTTAAAGAGACAGGAGGTAAAACAGAGTGTTTCAGACAGACGGGGATCACAGAGCTGCATCACGGGACGGTTTGAGAAAACTGATGTGTACTTTTGAGCATTACAGCATGTAAACATCTTCTAGTGTGAACTCAAAATAGAATTATGAATCTGAAAAGGAGCACAATATGTCTCCTTTAAAAACTGATTATTCCTGCATTTGAAGTTAGTGCATATTAAAACTAAAATATAAACTCAGATCTTTACATTAAACATCTTTTCTCAGTTGACAATTATGCAGCATCACATTCTCCACCAGACTTCATTTTTAAATCCTTCACTTTAAAGAAAACAGTAAACACTACAGGTCTATACTTCATTGTGCTACAGATTTTTATATTTTACACAGATTTGGAGCTAATTTATTGTAAAATGACATAACAGTGCAGTTAGCTAAAGCTTAAAAAGGAGCTTTAATCAAAGGCTAAAACAAAGAAAGTCCTTCACATCTGTATGTTTCCAGCTACATGAAGCCTCCTCTTCTCATCTTCAGCATCTGGAGGTGCCACACAAAATCCCTCCTCCAATGATGAGCAGAGCTCCAGACGCCCAGCCCACATATATGGAAGCCCCGAGCTCTCCCCTCCTCTCCTGGGTGGCCAGGGGGTTGTAGAAACCCGTGATGATGCTGTGAGCCGACCAGCTGACAGGAATCACACACAGGAGCCCTGCTAATATAAACACCACGCCACCAGCCAGGCCAATATTAGTTTTGGTCAGCGAGTCGTCACGGAAGAAGTTGGTGCAGCGGGCCCCGACCACAGTCAGCCCGATGGCCACCACGCTGACAGCGATGGAGACACAGATCAGAGCCCTGGACGCCTGCAGCTCCTGTGGTAGAGCCAGAATGGAGTCGTAGGCTTTGCACTGTGAGTGGCCCGTGCTCTGGATCACACAGTTCATCCACAAACCCTCCCAGAAGACCTGAGCTGTGATGATGTTTGCTCCGATGAAGGCCGTCACCTTCCACATGGGCAGTCCGCAGATAAGGATGGTGCCGAGAAAGCCGACGATTGCCAAACACACACCCACGAGTTGGGTCTGCATTTTAGCAACCAAAAAAAAAGCAAATCCGAGGCAGGTGTTTACAAAGTCAACGACAGCAACAAAATCTACCTTCAGTTGAGCCGAAAATCATTTTTACTTTCACTGTTCTGTGACCGCTGCTGGTTGTGTTTCGCTGAATGATTTTGCTCTTGCAGGTGTGTGAAAGGAGAGAAACAGGGAGGAGACTCGCTAGACTGTGGGTCAGGTTTCCTGCTTGTCCTGATTCCTGCTCACTTTGAATAAGTAGGAGGAGCAACGTTGTATGAAACTCTGCTTTGTGGCCCGAAACATGAGGCTTTGGTCCCATTTTAAGGCTTACACACAGCTCCTCAGACTTAACGGAAGTTAACTTTAAAACTTACAAGACATCTTATACAGTATGAATGTAAAAAACCTTTAGGGACACTTTCAGAAAAAAAGATGTTTTGTAGTATTATACCAGTAACTTAGAGCTTTGGGGAGAAATAGGGAGTTGTACAAACTCAGCCTACCATATATCACAATTGGTTAATTCCTGTTCAGTGTGATTCAGTTTAAGACGATGGAGGGATTATTATACTGCCAAGGTAGTAAGCAAGAAGATATTAAGTGTTATCCTGGTTAGGAAATATATTGTAGATGAATCAGAACTAGTTCCTGCCCAAATCATGAATGCTGTAAAGTTTTGTAAAAGGGTAACTGCACCAACTCTACTTTTAAAGTGTGAAAGAGGGAATATGAAGCCCTTTGTGGCTCCCAGAGCTGCACCCAATAAGATAAATGCTTCCAGTGATGTAACTCTTTGGCCAACTTGCATTGTTGGTAATATAGGCACCAGCAGTGATGAGACACACAACTTACACAAATTATATTTGATCTGTGGCTCCTGATTGCTCACCAAAACTCAAAGCCCATTTCTCTCAAATGTTTGCACATTTAAATGAAACATGGCTCTCAGTTACCCGTTTGGAAAGTTCAGGATTTCATTTGGAAACCCTTCACATTGCCAGATAATCTGGGTCAAACAATGATACCGGAGGTCCCACAGAGAGAACTGGAAATAAAGTCCTTAAACACCTGCAGTCTGACCTTAGTTCTTGCAAACTGTTATTTGTCTGTCTTTGTTTATAGCATAGTGCACCTTCAGGAATATTGAAACATACCACAAAAAACACACTGAAAGGAACTTTTGTACTGAGCAAGCATTTAGTGGTTAAACAATTAAATGCATTTTTCTTCAGCATTTACTTTTAGATGATCACGCTACTTTCAAAATCTTGTGGCGGTATTCTTACACAATGGGACAAACTGCTTTTTGGCTCAAAATGCAGGATCTTTGAAGCGTGCATGCCAGTTTACAAGGACACTTTAAAAATATGGAGACTGTTCATTTAGACCCAAATATCTCAAAGAGCTGCTGTAATGTAATTGTTTTAAGTAGCATTTCACATTAACATGGACAGAATTTGGCCTCTGAGCAGCCAAAAATGATTCTTGACAAGCTAAATGAATGTTGGCACTTAGTGGTAAACTCTGAAACTGGATTCGAGGCACTAATACCAACTAGGTTTAATTCTGACCTTTGTCTCCACTGAATACACCCACCACACAAAAACAGGAGAACCTGGTGATTAAATGGAAGTTTCATTTATTAAAATAAATCAGTAAAAACCTTTAAATTAAGACCACTGAAGAAAATAAAAATTCAGGGAAGCCTCCTGGAGCGAGAGAGGTTGTAGACCTTCAGTATTTGCAGGCGTTTTAAACGTATGCTCCTCCGCTGGCTGCAGAGCGAGGGGCAGAATATTTGACAGAGTACCTGCTGTCCTTACGCTGCTCGCACTGACAGCAGAGAAGAGCTCCTCCAATGAGCAGCAGTCCTGCAGATCCCCAACCGATGAACAGCGACGCGCCGAGCTCCCTCCTCTGAGCGTCCACCATGATGGGGCTGTAGAAGTTCCTGATGACCTCGTGAGCAGACCAGGACACGGGGATCATGCACAGGATGCCACCGACGATGAAGAACACCCCCGCAGCGATGGCCACCTTGCTCTTAGACTCCTCATCTTCAATACAGTTGGTGCACTTTCCACCTGCCACAGCGAGCAGGATTCCCATGAGGGCGATCAGAATGGAGATGACAACCAGGGCGCGGGCGGCCTGCAGGTCACGGGGCAGAGCCAGCATGGAGTCGTAGACCTTGCACTGCATCTGTCCAGTGCTCTGCTTCACACAGTTCATCCACAGGCCCTCCCAGAAGATCTGCGCCGTGACGATGTTGTTCCCGATGAAAGCAGAGACCTTCCACATGGGCAGGGCGCAGATGATGATGTCTCCCAGAAAGCCGATGGTTGCCAGGAAGATGCCGAGGATCTGAAGACCTGCAGAAGCCATATTTGTCTCAGGTTGCAGCAGTAACATAGAGATCTGTTTCACACCTGCAGCTTTTGTATCCACATGAAGGTGGCGGTTTCTTCTGATTGGCTGTTTCTCAGAGTGAAAACACCTGTGGTCACTCAGGATTCTGTCCACATAACAAATGATTTGCTTCAGGTTTTTCTTTTATTTATTTTTCTGAAATATCCTTTAATATCATCTTTCTTTCTTTGCAAATCACAATCATCACGCAATGTTTCTTCTGCTATTGTGTCTGTGTTCTTTTCATTTCAGTTTATCATTCTTGTATCATTCCTTATTTTTTTCTCTCTCGATTTGTGCCATGGAGAAATGACACAATGTTTATTTTCACTGCATAGCTCACATATGTAACAGCAGTTAGAATTAGTCCCTGTTTAACATTTTCAAAGTGTCTGTAAAGTCCATGAATGGGAGTTTTGGTGACTGTCTGTGTGTCGCCTTATTTCATGTTGTGTGAGCAGCACAGCAATCAAGCAGAGTGATTCCAGCTGCTGTGATTAGTCAGCTGAGCTGTTGCACTGAGGCTGTTGTGCATGTGACAAACATCCGTATTAAAATGAAAAACAAAGACCAAATGTGAAGGATATTCTGAGAGATACTGAGCTATAAGATCAGATCAGATCAGAATCATGCCGATTTTGTAATCTTCCTTTATTCCTGTTTATTTTCCTCAACTCAACCAAAAAAGGTTTTATGAGTCCATTATTGTTTGACATGTATGATTTTCAAAAGACTTGGATGTACCAACCTTACACTGAGTTAATTCTCTACATCACACTGGTTCATTCCTGAGGTTACATTCTCAGACACTTGCTGTGGCAGGTTTTTTTTCACTGAACCAAAGTGTTTGAGCTTCTTTTATTTCTCGGAGCTCTGCTGGGGCACCAGAGGGCCTCTTTGTAGGAGAGAAACAGCCCTGAACTCAAAGGCAGCGTGATGGATGTTTATATCTGAGCAGTGAAGCCAGAACCCACCCAGAGGAGGGGGCTACCCGGGGCATCTGCAGGTCATATAAAACTTGGCCACAGTGGGAGAGTTTTTAGTCAGCAGCCCCGGACCGAGTAAGAACGAGAAGCAGCACCAGCAAACAGCAATGGCATCTTTAGGGCTGCAGGTTCTGGGCGTCGGGCTGGCGGTGCTTGGATGGATTGGAAACATATTGATCTGCATGCTGCCCCTGTGGAAGGTCTCTGCTTTCATCGGGAACAACATCGTGGTGGCTCAGACCATCTGGGAAGGACTGTGGATGACCTGTGTGGTGCAGAGCACAGGCCAGATGCAGTGCAAGGTCTACGACTCCCTGCTGGCCCTGCCTCCGGACCTCCAGGCGGCCCGAGCCATGGTGGTCATCGCCATCCTGTTCTCTCTGTTCGGCCTGCTGCTCTCTGTGGTCGGGGGGAAATGCACCACCTGCATTGGGGACAAGGTGGCAAAAGCCAGGGTGGCCATCTCCGCTGGTGTTTTCTTCATCCTGAGCGGGGCTTTGTGTCTGGTGACCGTGTCTCTGCCTGCTAACACGATCATCAAGGACTTCTACAACCCCCTGGTCCCAGACGCCCAGAGGAGGGAGCTGGGTGCGTGTCTGTACATGGGCTGGGGGGCGTCAGGACTGCTGCTGATCGGCGGCGCTCTGCTCTGCTGTCAGTGCCCGTCAGGAGGAGACCGCTACAACGGAGCCAAGTACTCGGCGCCAAAATCCACAACACCCGGGAAGGAATTTGTCTGAGTTGCTGCGTTTCATCAAGGAGCCTTTGAAAAGCACCTGACTTTGCATACAGCTCAAACCCGTCGCTTATCAAGTTGTGATTTGCATTGTGACTAACGTTTTTTTGACTAACACACTGTGGCCTTTTGTTTCTGAAGAGACTCTAAGGTATGTGCCATGTTAGGATAGTGGTTTGATTAACATTGTTTTGTGTTATATTTGCAGTATTAACTACTTCTGACGAGACTCTCCCGATGTTTTGCGACATAAGCACTTCAAAATATCTCATGTGTTTGTCATTTGTCAACTTATTTTTTCATTTACTTTTTCATTTTTGTTTTTCATTCAGACAATAAACATATGTTATATTTCAACATTGTTTGTACTGAACTGGCAGAACATTACAAGGTACACGGCAGCGTAACATTTTTAACTCATAGATATCACAATGAACCAGCTGATGTTTTACATTTGGACAATTTTTGTAGCACAAGTTTTGGAGATTTCTTGAAATGAGGCATTATCCAGATGGAAACGCACCAATTCAAATAGATTACCTGAACAGAAATTTGAACATGAGATAAAGCCAGTCATATTATTAACATGCAAAAGGTCCAAAATTATATATCAGAAAATACCCAATTTAAAAAGAAAAATAAAAAAAAACATCTTTTGCTTTAAAATGTTATGAATGATACATGAACACACCTTCAGAATATAAATAGTAATCAGACTGGAAGGTTTGGCATTTCTTTTGCTACTAAAGTGGAGATTTCTGTCTCAAGGTGTAACTAAAATCCCAAACACAGCCCTTAAAGATATCTACTGTAAAACCCCAGTTAATAATTTACATTAAAAAAATGATGTAGTTACCGCTAACTGCTGCCGTTAGCTAATTAGCTCAGACGGATGTGCAGCTGGTGGTCAGAAACTTGGAGGACGGGCCGTGGCTAACTTCAGTAGACAGTACAGAGACGTCTTTAACATTTCCCTCAAGAACTGTTTTTGCATTTCAGAGGGAAAAATTGCACATTTCAGTCACTGGTTACTTTAGATATTAAAATTTTACACACAAAACACGCTAATAAGTTATGTGTTGTTAAATTTTATGCTTTAACTATAATCAGGCGAACAAAGTTACCCCTGTAAGATTTTGCTATTAGATGTTTTATTGCAGAAAGTGTATGTAATCACACATTCTGCAATAATGGAAGGATTTTTTGATTCCCCTCTTAATTGAGAACCACTGGGCTATAGAAATAAAATCTACTTGACTTCACAATATTAATTATTTGAATTTAGCTCCACTATGATTAAATAAAAACAGCAAAATGTTGCACTGGTGTGAATAATCCAAAAAATAAAACACCAGCTTTTTCTCATTTCTCATTTCTCACTTCTTTCAGATTGTGGTTCTGGTTCTTTCAATTCAGTAAAAGATCCTCCACCACCAGCCTGGTTTCAACCAAATGGCCAAAATGGAAACAGACACACAAGTGAAAAACTACAGTGACACATTGTTTTTCTTGTCAGACTGGTTTCAACTGAAAATGTCTGTAAACAAAAAGTAAACCATTAAAGAGCTTTGGGATATATCAGCCCTGACAGGACTTGGCAGATGTGCGCTCACTGGACAAAGTGTAAATATCCATTCTTTGGAGATATAAAACAGTTTCTTAGCAACATGAATCCGAGCAAACACAGAGCACTGTTGTCTCGGGGCGGTGACGTCCATTTCACACAAGACAGAAACTGTAAATTACAACTTAATATACGTGTGCTTGATTACAGCACGGCTAACATCTCAACCAGATACAGTAAATTCCCAGAGAGTCGACTCCCCTGAATTCCTGAACGCCTCATCACGAGTTCAGTATCACTTCTGTTTCTGCAGGTGCACAGTGAACATGAGAGGGGAGGAAGAAGCCCAGCAGTGATCATTATATCTTCAGAGAGGTGAATTTAAAAAGCAAACACAGTTGATTCTGAATAATCTGCATTCATCTAAATTGCTTCATCTGAGCAAAGATCTCTACCTGATTCACAACCTCGTTCTATCACTGAATAAACGGACAAAGAGACATATTTTATGGATTCTTCACGTTATATTCAATTCATAACGATTACAGCAGAGAAAAACAGAAACAACTGAGAACAACCGCAAACTGTAAAATTGTGTGTGAACAATTTTAGGTTAAGTTCTCACAACTTAAATTTAATAGTCTGCTTTACCTTGTAATCCTACTGTGATCAGTTTCCAGATTTTTTTAAGTAAACTGAAACTCCCAGTGTACAATTAACCACAGTAGAAAATGTATTAACAGCAGGAAGTTTGTTTAAAACAAATATTTGGATGAAATCTGACCAGATTTGATCTTTTTTTGGAACTCAAATCAACAGTTTTTTAGGCTTCTCTGGGACAATTTCAGTGTTTTCTTCCTCCTGACACCTGACGCCATTGTTCAATAAGCTCTGTGGTTGTTGCAGTTTTCTGATGCAAGATCAGGTTTATTTTGTCCAGCAGACAGAGGATGCTCTGTGAATATGTCTTCATGTGGTCAACATGCACGTTTCCTGTGAGATTTATCCACAAGAATGTCCTCATTATGATCCAAACTTTCAAAAAAAAAAAAAAAGAATTTGAATTAAAAAGTTTCTTACACCTTTTAAAATGTAATGAAGACATTATGTATTCAGTTCTCACATTAGTCCTGACAGTAAGCCTAAAAATAAGTTTAAATGTTCATTAAAGATTCTCCACATTGTTTACTGAGTTTAAAAGAAGTCTTGTTTTGTTCCCAGTCAACCAAATACACAGAATTCTTACTTTTTTTGCAACATTTTTTTAATAAACAGACTTTCTTATGCAACTTTAACAACGTTATCTTGTACTGCATTACCCACATTCACACATAGTCCACGTTTGAGGTTGCGGTTCTTGCAGGTGCGAACTTGGCCGGTGTGTAAGGTCTGCTGTCTTTCGGGGGGCAGTTGTTGCAGAGCAGGCCTCCTCCCAGCAGCAGCAGCCCAGCGGAGCCCCAGCCGATGTAGAGCGCAGCCCCGAGCTCCCTCCTCTGAGCCGCGATCACCATGGGGTTGTAAAAGTCCCTGATGACTGCGTGAGCTGACCACGACACCGGGATCAGGATCAGCAAGGCGGCGATGATGAAGATCACCCCGGACACGATGCACGCTTTGGCTTTGGCCACTTCGTCCCCCATGCAGTTGGTGCACTTCCCTCCAACCACGGCCATGAGGACGCCAAACACCCCGACGATGACGGAGATGATCACCATCGCTCTGGCGGCCTGCAGGTCCTGAGGCAGGGCCAGCATTGAGTCGTAGACCTTGCACTGCATCTGGCCCGTGCTCTGGACCACGCAGGTCATCCACAGGCCCTCCCAGATCACCTGGGCTGTGACGATGTTCGCCCCGACGAAAGCGGTGACTCTCCACATGGGCATAGCGCAGGTGATGATGGAGCCCAGCCAGCCGATGAAGGCCAGCAGCACACCCATGATCTGGAGGCCCTGAGAAGCCATGGTCACGCCACTGCAGCCTCAACTTCACACCAGGAGAAAGTGAAGATCGCTCTTTCAGAAAGGTCCACGTCTCGCAGATTATCACGCTAAAAACCTACTCCACTCCACTCACACCTGCTTGAGGAAGTGTTCGCTGTTGCTCTGTTGCTCTCCAAAGTCCCACTGTGAGAACAAACCTGCCTCCCATTGTGGTTCCAGCTCTCAGGGTGGAGTTTCTGTGCTCCCAGACAAAAGGGGGGAAACCTGAGACCCAAAACCCACAACTGTTGTTCTCGCTCTCTGTTCATTGTTCCCTCACATACAAGCTTTGTTGCTTCCAGCAAGGTTTCTAGAATGGGAACAATGGCTCCAGATCTGTATCCCACCTGTGCTCACACACACACACACACACACACACACACACAGGTCAAACCTTGAGCAAACACACACTTCAGAGTTTGGGTCAACTGAGCAGGAAGTTAGCAAAGTTTCTTTATTCAACCTTCATTCCAACAACAGAGATTTAACCCTTGAATTGCTTTTATTAATTCAGAGTTCAATCAAATCTCATCTGAAAGTGATTTATTCTAGATTGCGTGTGCAATTAATGTTTTTTTAATTATAGCAAAAGGATTAAAGCAAAGGGATCTGACAACTTTGTGGCTTTTTTTTTTATATTTACTCTGTCAACAACTGAAAAAAGGGTCCTGTGAGTCAGGTAGAGTCAGGTGTACTACAGTACTAAATACAGTGTAAAGCACAAATACCTTTACCTGGAGGCTCACAGTTTGACCAAAACCAGTTTCCTGCTGGTGAGCCTCTTTTTTCCTGACACACCTAAACCTGATTGACAAGAACACAAGACAATAGCTGCTTCTCGAGTGCTGTTAAAGCTAGACTTGTTTTGGTTAAAAGGTGGTGAATAGACACATATGCATCACTAAATGTGTAAAATGTAACTTTAATACCAAAGAAATACACTAAGAACAGATGTAAGAATTTGTTTTGTTTCATTTAATGACCACTGAATGTGTCACGTTGATTCTGCGTGAATGCATGAGGAGATAAAAAGCAAAGCACAAGTCGTCTCGGATTTGTTAGACAAAATATTTATTTACAGTTCAACCGGCACATCATGAATCTCACACACATGTTCCATAACCCACATACAGCATATTCAAATTAAAACAGAGACTATAGAACAAACTGCCTGGAAAACACTTAGAAAAGACTAATATTCATATAAACAATACATGAAACAGTGTTAACAGATAAAACAGAATTTTCCTCTGTGGGTGTGGTTTCATTCCAAACACTCAGGAATACTTTCTGCTCGAGCGACATCCTGATTTCAACACTCACAACCCAGTAGCACCAGTTCATCTGTCCCAGTAATCGTTGTGGAAGCCAGTTACTGGTTCATAGATCTGACTCAGACGTAGTCTTTCCCGGACGCTGGTGCTGAGGCTTCAGATCGGGCAGCTTTGTATCTTGCAGTGTAGGGGCCCTCATCTTTAGGAGGGCAGTTGCAGCAGAGGATCCCCCCTCCGATCAGCATCAAGGCACCTGCTCCCCAGCCGATGTAGAGCGCGGCGCCCAGCTCTCTCTTCTGGGCGCTGATCAACAGCGGGCTGTAGAAGTCTTGGATGATGGTGTGGGCGGTCCAGCAGACGGGGATGAGGCAGAGGACTCCAGCCACGATGAACATGACTCCAGCTGCGATGCCCACCTTGATCTTGGACGATGGATCCTCCACGCAGTTGGTGCATTGCCCCCCGGCTACAGACAGCAGGATGGCCATGACGCCCACGATGATGGCAACGATGGTGAGGGCCCGGGCGGCCTGGAGGTCCGAGCTGAGGGCCAGCATGGAGTCGTAGACCTTACACTGCATCTGGCCTGTGCTCTGCACCACGCAGCTCATCCAGATGCCCTCCCAGGAGGTCTGCGAGGTGACGATGTTGCTGCCGATGAAAGCAGAGACCTTCCACATGGGAAGGGCGCACACAATGATGGCACCAATCCAGCCCAGGATGCCCAGAGCTGCGCCCAGCATTTGTAACCCGGCAGACACCATGGTGGACGGCGGATTATCTCGTCAAATGTAACTTCTTCCTTCCTTTCAAAGTGACTTGAAAGACCTCTCGCTCTGTGTGTTGCAATTCCTCCCTTGCAGTGACGTAGGCCTGTGTGTTGTTTGTCTTCCTCTGTGATGGAGGCAGGTCCTTAGTTCGTCGGGTGAGTTTGCTGAATGAGGATTCGGAGGAGAGCAGGTACATATGATAGCCTTTAAATAAGGGGAGGAGTCTCTGCTCTTCCGGTCCAACCCCAAAGTCTGCATAACCTGTTTACCCTCCCCCAGCCGTCCATGTAACACGGACAAGGAGACACAACAAGGAGATGTGTGAGACTGCTTTGCATGTAGCACCACAATCATTAAAACACACTCCACATTTACATGATATAAGATGTTAGTGACAGATTAAGGTTTTTTTTTTTTTGTTCATCTCACCTCTCCACTCCCCCCCCCCCCCCCACCACCACCACCACCACCACCACCACCACCACCACCACCACGGATTCACCTGAAGCAGCTGGAGGTTGGTGTGACGTCATGAGCGAGAGGTGAGTCAGTCTGTATTGAATGACAATACCTGAAAAACTTCGCAGTGACCAAATATGGTCTTGTGCTCAGCGATTTCACTGCATTACACCTTCACAAGCCGTGGATGACATGCTGCTGGAGTCAGAACAGAGGCCCATATATATAGGATATAGTTATAATTACCTTCGTCAAAGACTCTCACAGACGAAAAACCACCTGTTGACCAGTTTAGGCAACAAAATGAGGAATTGAGGAAAGACGGTGTTTACCATTTAACCAAAACCATAAACTTTCTTTTACACATGACGGTAAGAATGAAAAAACATTCTGTGAGCAGATTCTGTGTTGGAAGAAAAGATGTTTTGGTGGAAACAAAATCAGACAGACGGAATAAAAAAAAGACTGGGCTGGTCCAAGACTGGAATACTGGAATAGTCTCATCGGCAGTTCACCATCCAAAACACTTAAGAAACTACAGTGTAGTCCTGTGTTGTCACACACTCCCTCACCCGTGACCACGTCACCCCCGTCGCCTCACCTCCGCTGGCTCCCCATCCCCCAGCGTATCCACTTCAAACTCCTTATTATCACCCGCAAAGCCCTCCACAAGCTGCTCTGCTCTGCCCGTCTGACACTCCCACCCTGGTCTGCTGACACAAACCTAAACTGTCTTCGAGTTGTGGACAAAACAAAACGTAATTTTGGGCTTTTCTGTCATTTTATAGACCAAACAACTATAAAAATAATCCATAGATCAATCAACAGTGAAAGTAGGTGTCAGTTGATGCCCGACTGTATGTGACACTGGATGATTGATCAGCATGTAGCTTTAAAATAACAGAAAAAACATAAAATTGAGCAAACTCTCACACCTAAAAATCAGAATATTATTAAACAGTCTGTTTTTTAGTATCATTTATGTGCTGCAGTGTAGTTATTTTCAGCTTTATGTTGGATCTTCCACACTCCACATGTACGCTCTCTACAGTTTAATTCATGGTGTGCATGTGCAGAATCACATTTACACAGAGAAATGTGGAAGACGAGGTCGTCATGTTATGATCGGCCTGCTTGAGTTCCGTGAATCAGACTGAAGGCCGATTGTAAGTGTGAACATACAAGAGTTTTTGTTCAGAGAAGATCACAGGAAAAAAGCTCGCGTTTGATATTTATGCGAAACTGATGTGAGCAGACTGGGAGGGAGGCGAGGGGGAAACCAAAGAGGGGTCAGTGTGAGTGTAAGTGCTGTGATAAACAACGTGTTTGACAGGTCTGGATTCTGTCTACGTCTAAATGTTGTAATCTCTGAAGTTCTGTGTGCTGTTCTCCGCTCTGCCCAAAGGGAGGCAGCAGCTTCCACTTTCTGTCACTTAACTGTGTGTGTGTGTGTGTGTGTTTGTGTGTTTGGTGGAGTACACATTTGTGCAACAACCTGCCCTGAATTCCCTGGAAGAGTCACTTTGGTTCAAGTCTGATTCAGAGGGGGAAAAAAAAACTTTCATGCAGTTCAGTTTGAGCTCGGGACGCAGCGGTTTGTTTGCTCTGCTGTGGAGCTTTTCCTCGCACAAAGAGGGAAAGACGGATGTCTGTGCGGTTGTGAAAGTGTGGCATCACCCGCTGTTCAAAGGGGCTTTTAAGTTTGAATGCATCCATAAATCTCTGAGCAGCCACTAAATTCAAAGCTCCCAAAGTCTTTCAAAGGACTTATTACTCAGTAACTGGGAGTCCGCTTATAGAGCAACATTCCCACTGACCAGTGACCAACAAACGCTGCCAGAGGAAATCCCCGTCTTTCTTTGAAATGAAGGCAGGTGATTGGTTCAGAGACATCTCGGTGTGATTCTAACAAAGAAAAGATACGTGGAGAACGCCCGTCAGTACAAAACTTCTTTATGTAAATATGGGGTGTATCGTGTTCAGGAGGTTTTCTCAGGCCAACAGTTTCTAGTACATTATACTGCCCCTGACTCATCGTCATAGACAGTTTAAGAGCTTGTTATCTTTAATGTGACAGAAGAGACGGTGTTTCAGTTTTTAGAGGTCGTTACGAACAAGTTTCGTTCTTGTCAGCTGTGACCAAAGCACAATCTCGCTCTGCTGGAAGATGTAAACAATTCTCAACATGCCAAATATATCTGACTTTTTTACAGACTTCCAAAAAAACACAACTTTACCATTTTATTCATTGATTTTGGTGAAACTGGATAATATAACTCCCCCTCTCACGGTTTCCTGATGGACAGACAGCTTGAATTGCTGCCTAACTGCTGCTAACTTTAGCTGCAGTTAGCCAGGTAGCTCAGTTAGCCATGCAGCTAGCACTCCTATTAGCCGGCTCTCCATAAACCCCTGACATTTAAGGCCGGAAACCAGAACATGTGAGTCCTGGTAGGAGTCTTTAATCACCTGGCTGGACAGCAGTAGAGGCGCCAAGTTGCAAAAAATACCAATTAATGCATAATGTTGCTTTAAATCACAGACTGAATTAAGGAATTTACTTGAAGAATTAGTTTATAAAGTGTTTTTAAAAGCTTTAAAACCAATGCAGTTTTGCATTATTACTGAGCAAATAGTGCACCTTATATTCATGTTTAGCTTTTGTCCCCCATTAATGACTAAAGGAACGCCAAGTTGACCTGAAAGGACACGTCTTTATTTGTCTTCTTGTCCTGCACTTTGTCTGTACTTTCACTCTGGTCTACTTTTAAAGCTGTCTTCCCTCCTGTATGTAGGTTACTGTGTTCAGTTGTTGGCAGTAGTTGTGGATCGATGCTCGGATGCCATCTCAACTTCCTTTGGCAGGTAACCAAATAGATAAAGCCGTTAGCCATAAGCTGAAATACCGTCTCCACACACCCAGTTGGATTTGATGATAGATCATTTGTGTGTTTTTCTGTGCAGCTGGAGAGGAGGAAGTGCTCACGCTCTCACAAACACACCAACCCACACATGAGGAAACAACCGGAGAATGGATCATCCCTCTGCTCACTGAAACTCACTTATCGTGTCATGTGAGCGATAGAGCCGACCGCTGAAACTCCCAAATTTACTTCCCTGGAAAAATATCTGTGGTGTTGTTGCACTATTTAAGAGCAAAGAGGTGTGTCAGTACCAGGAATGGACTTCTTCAGAGGCTAATTCAGGCTGCCTGAGCTGTTAATGTGTAGTGAAGGGTTGTGTTTGACAAGAAATGACTGTGTAGTTTGTTTTCAGACGGATTCGCTGCCCACATATTCTGTTTTTTTCAAATCTTGTGAGATGTTTTGTTTAAGGTGTTAGCGAACTAGTCGCACAAGAATGCTGGTCGGACAGCAGCTGTGAGCACTGACGATAGACATGTTAGTTGTTTATATTCATTATAATCAGCTTTTCTTACATATAATTGAGTCATGAGGGGGTTGAATACAGTTAGTGATGAAAACAATCATTGCTCAGCAGCTGACCAAGTAGCACAAAGCACACAAACACACAGCAGTGTCATGTTTACACAACGACTCTGAAACTTTTGTTTGTTTTTCTTTGGGGTTTTTTTAAGGAGCATGTTCGATTTCCTGTAATTATTTATTTTGTATCCTTCAAAAACCCAGGCTGACCAATCTGGGGCCTGTGGGCCAAATTCAGCAAACAGTTCAGTTTTAAGTTTATTTAAGATCTTTAAACTTGAAGGATTAAAGGAGATATTATACTTTATTGTTTTGTTACCTTTCCTTCGATGTTTATACCTGTTGTCGTGCAGGTAAAAAAACATCTTGAAAGTTAAAAAGCTTGAAGTTCACACCAACAGAAGCTCCTCTAAAGTCCCCGAAATGCCTCGTATTTAATTCTGTGACTTAGTGACATCACTACGTCAGCATGTCATACTATTGCATAATTTGTGCTCATATTTACAGTCGAAGTGAAGCTAACTGGCAGCTGAAAACACATCGGAGCCGACCAGAGACATTGTGAGTGGTGCTGGCTCAGACATGTGTGAGCCGACCAATAACAGCAGACCAGATATTTAAAGAGACAGGAGCCTTTCAGAAGGAGTTGGGGGAGAAAACAGATGCATGTTTTTTTGTTTGTTTGTTTGTTTGTTTTTAACATTAAGGTATTTAAAACTATTCCAGTAGTAACCAAAATTGTGAACCTGACAATGTGCATGCTGTGTTTCCTTCACTTGTTTTTACAATCAGAGCATGACCGAGCGCCATTCTTCTTCAAAGGCCTTCAATGCCAAGTCAGTTTTTAATTATTCATTTTATTTGTCCGTTAATGTGTCTTGTGTCACATAAGGTAAAGGAGTCACATGCAGCTCTACAGATCTACTGAACTTTGTCGCCTCTGTTAGCCGTTTGTTTTCGTTTTACCGTCAGCAAATTTGCCTCTTTCGGTCAGGGTTAGGGCAGTTGGCAGCAGTTTTCAGCTCTCGCAGCTTTAATAACGCCTGTCAAACAGCAAATCATACTGTCCAAGCGTGCAAACAAAGAATTTGATAGCGTCGGCTGGCAGATATGATTTGAATTATCGGATTGTTTGTCGTCTTCCTTAATACCAAGATAATGTCAGCAGATTGCTTTTTATCAGGCGCTCTCTTATCGCGGTTTCTGGGTTAACCATTCTTTAGCGGACGTGTTAGAGTAATATTGAAGCGTGATAATGTATACACGTATACAAGATAAAACGTCTGATAGTGGCACCGTACAGATCTGTGAAGACATGCACATGGATTCACACCGACAGGGTCACGCAGATCTGGTTTAAACGAGAAACCAGAATCTGTGTCACTGTTACAGCTCATCCTAAAGTCGAGCCGTTGATACGTGAAGCAGGATTAAATCAGCACTGCACCTCTTTTGAATCTGCCTCATGGGAAAAAAGTATATACATCTGCATTATTCAGCCTCACCATGCCTACACTTTGGTTAGAAGTTTTGTTATTTGCTAATTGTATGCCTAAAATTCCTGTGGAAACTATCTGAAGCTTAAAGACGATTGTTTTAAAGGGAAATCTGGTGTAATTGTGTATGTCTAGAGCAAGTGGTTCAACTACCAAGTACTGTTTGTGTGTCTAAAGCCTGATATGAATTATTCCTCTGTGCCAGAAACCTCCTTTCTTGTGGAAAATCTATTAAAACACTATAAGAACACAATACAGGAGACTGAGCCGGGAACTAGTCTGATTTGTAAGTTACAAGTAAATCTCAAGTCTTTGCACTCAAGTCCCAAATTCTGTTTTCGCGTTTGTTTCTGCCGTCGTTGCTCCCTCGGGGTAAATAAAGTCCAACTAACTAACTAACTGACTGACTGACTAACTAACTTCATTATGCAACTTGAAATGTCAAAAACAAGCTGAAGTTGCTCCGTCTGTGACCTCAGACCACTCGTTCCACATACTGCAGTTTGTTTATTTGATGATTCGTGCAGTTCTTGTGCGCTAGTCTAGTTTCTGTACGTAACAATGTTCTCTTTGGTGTCATCTTTCCAGCTGTAACACAACACTAATTCATCATGAAACTTTTTGAATCAAAAAGTCAAAAGGCTCTGATGTCGTCAACTCTAAGAGTCCAAGTGCATTTATTTGAAGGAACACAGGCGCTGTAGGTCATTTGTTGTAAATCCCACTGACACACCCGGCTGCTGTGAATACACACTAGCGCACCAAATGTCTATTAATACGGAGCTAAAAATAGTCACCAGTATATGCGATTTTTGCTTCAGTGCCCAGCTGTTATAGGAAATTATTGTCCATTTATAAAAACACGACTAAATATACGTGATCCCTTTTTTTATAAAGGTTTAAATCTGTAGTATGTTCCAACAGGTTTACGGGTCTTTGCAGAGGCCACAGACAGGTCACATATCTATAAAAAAAAAAAAAAAAAAGATTTCTATCCTTTCTTGTTGTTCATTAACCTGAATTGTATTGTGTGATTGAGTGACCCAGTCGAGATGGTCTCACCCAGAAGTTTCGGTCATAAAACCTGTCATGTTGTAGTCGAGGCTATAAACAAGACAAAAACAAAACTAAAAGAAAAGACAACAGATTCGACACAGACTCAAGTTCCTCCCGTATCTCTTCTTTTCTCTCTCAAACACAATCCCACTCTATGCAAACAGACACACTGGACACATGTACACACTTACACACACACACATCTAGAATAGAACAGAATACATGTTCGTGTTTCCGTTACTGTCTCCTGTGGTCACCTATCAACCACATAACAGGCTCTTCCGTGGCCATTCATTACCTCCTGACAGCCATAAAGCAAACACACCCAGAGCTACCATGGGCAAAAGGTTAAGCCATAAAAATACCCTTCATTTGAAAAAGCACACATACGAGAACCAACACACCCAGGTGGTAAATGAGGCCAATGCTCAGGGCTCACATGATTGGCTTGGCTGAGGGAGTGATGTCATCCATTAGGAGGGCCTGACCGCTTGGTAATAAAATAATACACAGATAAGGGTCATCGACTTCAAACTAGCAGGAGGAGCACACGGGAGGCAGCATCGGAGCAGGCACGTACACGACGCTGAGAGTTTGTGGAGGAAGGACACTTTGAAAAAATCTCCACGTCTCGATCCAGCAGCAGGTGTAGTGACAGCTTGAGGCTCACCTGGTGGAAAGAAGTGGCAGTCGAAGAGGAGCAAATATCAAGAAGGCCTTCAGATATTTGCTGGAAAGGAGGACAAGGAAGAAAGGAACTTCAGTAAAGAGGGACCAAGAGGACAGATAAAGGGACTCTTAATCCTGAGCGAGGAACCCTGCCTGGGTGCACGATGGCGACTCTTGCACTTGAACTGACCGGTATTTCTCTGTCAGTGCTCGGCTGGGTGCTGTGCATCATCAGCTGCGCCTTGCCGATGTGGAGGGTGTCGGCCTTCATTGGCGCCAACATCGTCACGGCTCAGGTGTTCTGGGAGGGCCTGTGGATGAACTGCGTGTTCCAGAGCACGGGCCAGATGCAGTGTAAGGTCTACGACTCCATGCTGGCTCTGCCTCAGGACCTGCAGGCCGCCAGGGCGCTCACCATGGTCGCCATTATCCTGGGGCTCGTGGCTCTTCTCATCTCTATGGTGGGGGCGAAGTGCACCAACTGCATCGAGGATGAAGGGGTGAAAGCCAGGGTGATGGCCTCCTCAGGCGGGGCGTTCATCACAGCAGCTCTGGCCGAGCTGGTGCCTGTTTCCTGGTCAGCAAACACCATCGTAGTTGAGTTTTACAGTCCCATCGTCCCCACTGGTCAGAAGATGGAGATCGGGGCGGCGTTGTATGTGGGCTGGGCTGCCTCCGCCATGCTGCTCATCGGGGGGTCCATCCTCTGCTGCAGCTGCCCTCCACAGGAAGAGAAACCAACGAGGTACAGCCTGCACCCCCAGAGTCGTATAGCGTACTCCGCCGCTCCGAGGTCAGCCGCTCAGAGCTCCTACAACAGGAGGGACTACGTGTGACAGAAGAGCAGAGGGATCAGGAAGATGACTTTTATATGTAAAGAAGTGTAGCTAAACAATGATATCACTGGTTTAACTGGAACCAGTCGTTCACTAGAAAATGGTAAAAGAGCCAAACCAGGTGTTTGGTTGGTGTGCGGATAGAAAAGACCACAACTGTTTGTAAATATGACGGGTTTTTTTTAATACTTTTGAAAAGAAACAGCTGTTGACGGATGTTCAGTGGACCTGTTTACATTACCACTGGTCCAACAGAAGCAGCTGATAAGATCCGATTCAAGGTGTGACAAAATACAGCAGGTGACTTTAGTCTATGCAGTCGGCTCAGTAGGGACATATTTATTATTTGTGCTTTCAACATTTACTTTGTGTATCATCCTGTCGACTACTGCAAACTAAATGGAGACACTTGTGTGACTGTACTGAGTTATAAATAGCTTGTTTTTTTTCTGGGCTGATGATATTTTTCTTACTATTATTACAAAACACAGACACACACTGAGTCATACAGCGGAGCTCCAGAGCAAGGTCAACATGGCGGAGTGGGCTGTGGGAAGAATAAGAGACGTACATAGTTTATGTGGTATATCGACGGTGTTTCATCTCCATCACATTTCACTTCATTATGCGTCTGTGTTTGGACATTTTCTACAAAGGTTTATGGTTTTATATAACATGTCTTTTGTTGTATTATCATCGAACATGTTGTGTGCACTGGACTTTATGAATGGATATGTTTTGTTTTAAGATCTACTGAAATTACTGAAATATAATAAATAACAATACATCATGAATGAATAAAGATTTTCACTGAGAAACTTTATGTGGCCGTGATTCAACCTGATTTAATACTTGTAATCGGGAGAAAAAGGTTAAAGGTTTTAACTCTGCATTGATGATGATGATCAGTGTAAGATAACATGAAAACAGTGTTTAGAAACTGAATTAAATTATCTGTATTTTGTCATTTATGAGTTATTTCATGAGAAAGTTAGTGAGAGTTAGTGAAATCTTCCCCGAGTATGTCAGAGCTGCACAGTATAGATGATGTTATTTCAGATTCCATTGTGCAGAAATCTGATATGACAGGAAGTCTGTTCTGTTTGGGGTCTGATCAGTGTCTAAACAACAGATACCAACATTTTTCTTGTTTTGAATAGTATAAAGTAGAGACGCCTGCTTAATATACACCAGGAACGTCACTGACTGTGACCTATTTCCACAAAACATTTCGGTAGCTTCACAGCAAAACAGCGCTGGAACATTCTCCTTAACAGCTGAAGCAGACGAGGACTTGTTTCAAAATGTAAAAATACAAACTACAAGAAAACTAAGACGCACAAAATGGCTCCATACAGCTCATCCAGTGTAATCCGACTCTCTGGAAGCTCCCATCTTGATTAGAAAAGGTTATAAATTTGTTGTTTACACCGTTATTGGAGCAGAAATCTCTTCTGTTGCTGCTGAGCTGAAAGCGTCGGTGCTCAACAAAAGTCAAAAGTCCTGTATCTCAAATTAAACTCAAGTAGAAATACAAAAGTGTGAGCAGCAACATATACTTAAACAACCAAAAGTAAAAGTATAAAAAATGACTCATTTCTGAATAATGTTTATTATACTGTTAGAAATCTGTGGAGACACGCTTGTAACAGATCAAATGTTGTTGTGGTTCTTATAGGTTAAAATCATTGATGCATTAATGTGTTATTAATTAAATCTCATCTCATTTGACCTACAATAATACATCACAAACTATTAAATAATTATGTGTAATAATATCAATCTGAATCTGCAAACCTACTAGGGTGATCAGATAAATATTGTGAAGTTAAAGTGAAGTTAAGGCATGAAACTGCATGAAAATGACTCATGTAAAACGTCTTTGACTTTTATATATTGTGTTGTTTTACATATTGTTCCTTCCGTTATGTGTTTTTTGTTGACATCAGATGCAGATTAGCAGCCAGCTAACTCTGGTGCAGTTACATTTAATGACCTGTCCCTGTAGAAATCTGTAAAAAATGAAATATTAAACAATCATGACGATAATACACTTTATTTAGTGCTTGTTACGGCACTCAAATACAGATAAAGATGAATTTAACATACAAAAACATCATCAGAGATGTGAATCAGTTCTGACTGCTACATGTGACACCGCGGTTTAAACTCATATGATCTGTTAATGTTTCTGTGTTTGTTTTGGTGACAGGAGCAGCAGGTGAACACAGGTGTGCTGATACACGCAGCCTACAGGTGTGGCTGTTATCTCACCTGTGATGCATCAGCGGAAGTTGTTACATAAACACGAGACACTGACCGATGGACGAAACAGCAAACAGCCTCCCTGTTGTTCAGCCCTCAGGTTTGTTTACGTGTGTTGTGGTTTTAGATCCACATTCATGTCACGAAGACATTCAGACATTTCTTTGTAAGATGTGTTTGTTATTCAAACCTGTAAGTGATGAGAAGTCCTCCAAAAAAAAATCCTCCAAAAAGAGAAAAAGTTGTCCTGTTTTGTAGTTATTTTTACAAACTACATAACAGGCAGTTTCTATTTCATTCCAATAAATAAAAAAATGCAATTTTACATTTATACATTATTTATTTTTTTGTTTGTATATTCATGTACTTTACAGTAATGTGTTTGTTTATTTATTTGCATATTTCTGTTATTCAAATCAAATCAAATCAATCTTTATTTATATGGCGCTTTTCATACAGAAAAAAGTACCTCAAAGTGTCTCACAGAAATAAACAAACAACAGCAGAAAAATAGAAACCAGACCAGAGACCACCCCCAGCCCGGCAGGCCCCCAGGAGGAACCACTGGAGATTAAGAACTGACAGACTAAAACAGTAAAATAAAGCAAAAAGCACAGAAGCTGAAAACACGAGGGACTAAAACATAAAAGTAAAAAAGGCTAAAAGCACAAGGGACAAAAGGGTAAAATATGAGAGATTAAAACAGTAAAAGAAAAAATAAATAAATAGATAAATAAAATAAAATACAATAAAATAAAAAGGATTTAAATGAATAAATAAATAAAAGTGCTCTGATTAGTACGGCATAAAGGAATTAAGAAGAATTTAAATTTCAATTAAAAGCCTGGTTAAATTTATGTATTAATTTTTAGTTTATAGTTAACATTCAATTTTATTCATAAAGAAATTAAACATATATAAAGTCTAGAGAATAAAGTTAATGTTCATAAAGAAAGAAAGAAAGAAAGAAAATTAATATTTACTTTGATTTTTTTTAATAGGGACATTTTGGTCAAGAAGTGTCCTTTCATTTAAGGAATCACCCAAAAATAAGAATACCTGACAAATGTGGTGATTAGTCGACTTTTTGAATAAAAATGTTACCAGTTCGCACTAAATTATTCCCCTTAAAGTCTCAATTTTCTAATTCCTTTGGCTGTATTACCACATTTTGTGCTACATCTCACTGTTTCTCCTGAAGAAAAACAGAAACAAAGTCAGTCTATTCAGCCTCATGTGAAGAGTTAAACCGATACTGAGAGCATCACTCTGTCTGTGTGCTCAAGGTGTCTGAGAATCGGCCCTTTATGTTTTCTGCCTGCTCATATTTACTCTGGGTGCAGTTATTCCGGTTTCCATCCGAGCTTTGGGATTGTTTTCCTCACACTGACTCCCGACTGTTTGAGAAACTCACACGACTGGAACCAGGAAGTGACACGAGACCGACAGTATCAGAGGGACGATCCACTTACGGCCTCGAGTGTGTGTTTGCAGCGGTGTGGGTGTGTTTGTGTTTTGGTGCGTACACACAACAAGATCTGTGAGCAGCCCGATTCAGGAGCTGCTGTTCCTCACTGCTGCACGTGTGTGAGTCAGCATTTATATTTGAGGAACTACTTGGAGAAGTTTTGTTAATTTAAAACAGAACTTCCTTCTCCAATAAAAGAAATCAGAGGTCGTTTTATGACCTTGTACAACTTGTATTTCATCATCTTATTCAAATCAGGAGAAAAAAAAAGAAGCTTTTTTTTGAAGTGTTGACTTTTCTTGGTAGTCGTGAGGCGGCCATCTTGCCAGCAACCCAACCCCCACCAACCACACACAAACACTCCCTCAGCCACACCCTCCCTCCATCACACCCGGCCTGCCTCCAGCTCCCCTCCTCCACTGTATGTGCACAGGTGGTGCTTTTTCTGTGTTTGTGAAGACGGCCTGCTCTTGACATCATCACCAGGGGACTCCTCCTTCACCTCCCTGAGGTATAAAGGATCTCTTGTTTCCGTAGCAGCATCTCACAGCTACATCACTCCCTCCTGCAGGTGCTCACACTTTGAACAACACAGGAGGAGGAGGCTCTTTTCTGCCGTCTGAAAAGGTTTTTCTTTGTTGGACCTTTGAGGTTTGTTGTGCCATCATGTCGATGGGCATGGAGATCGTGGGCATCGCCCTCGGAGTCATCGGATTTATCCTTGCCATTGTTACATGTGCCCTGCCGATGTGGAGGGTGACGGCCTTCATCGGGGCCAACATCATCACGGCTCAGACCATCTGGGAGGGTCTGTGGATGAACTGTGTGACCCAGAGCACGGGCCAGATGCAGTGCAAAGTCTACGACTCGCTGCTGGCGTTGCCTCAGGAGCTTCAGGCCTCCAGAGCCATGATGATCATCGCCATCATACTCGGGGTGCTGGGGGTCATGATCTCCATCGTCGGCGCCAAGTGCACCAACTGCATCGAAGACGAGCCGTCCAAGGCCAAAGTGATGATCATCGCTGGAATCTTCTTCCTCCTCGGAGGCCTTTTGGTGCTCATCCCCGTCTCCTGGACCGCCAGCGTCGTCATCCGCGATTTCTACAACCCCGTCCTGACCAACGCGCAGAGGAGGGAGCTGGGGGCGTCCCTCTACATCGGCTGGGGAGCGGCCACCTTGCTCCTGATTGGCGGAGCCATGCTGTGCAGCAGCTGCCCGCCAAAAGAGAAGAAGTACAAGCCGCCTCGGATGGCGTACACCGCCCCGCGCAGCACCAGCGCAGGTGGAGGGTACGACAGGAAGGACTATGTTTGATTGGATATCATGGAAAAGTTTGTTGCACATGAGTGTTTCTGTGTGTCTGTGTTGTTTTTGTTGTCTGAAACCGCAGGGTAAACCCCACGAAAAGACTCCGAGATGAAGATGAGTGTAGAGATATTGATGTTTCTGCTTTGCTTTACTCGTACACGTCATGTTAAACGCCTTTGCTTTGCTCTAATCTGCAATGACTTTACTCTTTTGAAATGTCTGAGTATGTGTTGTATTTATACTAAAACCTCTGTGGCATTATGTGAATCGAGAACCCCTGCCTTCTGTGTGTGTGTGTGTGTGTGTGTGTGTGTGTGTGTGTGTGTGTGTGTGTGTGTGTGTGCGTGTGTGTCATTAGCTGTTGGCCGGCCGGTGTTGGGTTTCAACGGGACTTTCAGCTTAAATGCAGTGTGTCATTCAGGTGAAAAGGAAGTGCCAGCTCTCGTTTTACATGAATTTGGTTGTGTGTGTGTGTGTGTGTGTGTGTGTGTGTGTGTGTGTGTGTGTGTGTGTGTGTGCGTGTGTGTTTGCACCCGCACATGTGTGTTTTGCATGTAATATTTGCTTAGGAGAGTTTCTGCTGAGACTGAAACTGAAGATGGATCAGCGATATGACCCCGGGTAACAATTCTATCTTCATCCTCACAGTTTCACAGTTTCACTGTGTGAGGACGTAGAAGAGACGGTTTCAGTCTCTATGTGTGAGCTTATTTTATATTTCTGTAACATAAATGTATTTGTAATGTATTTTGATGTCACATATTGTTGCGTTTGTCTTTTTAAACTTGTGTGTTAGTTTCAAACATTTTAGCATCTTTTCTATCAGATGCAACATCCTGTACCGTCAAACAAAGAGCCAAAGAACCTCTTTAGTGTGTGTGTGTGTGTGTGTGTGTGTGTGTGTGTGTGTGTGTGTGTGTGTGTGTGTGTGTGTGAGACCCTGAGGAAACGTGACTACAACTGTTGTAGGATGTTTGACATCAGCAGGATGTGTTTAGTGTGTAGAAATCAAACATTTCACTTATTCAGCTTCGTCTCTTTCAAATAAGATTTTCAAACCACGTTCTGTTACGTCTTGTTGTTCAGAAAATGTTAAAAGAGCTGATTTATAAATATAAAATGCTTCGTTAAATGTTTTATAGTAGTGCTTGTATGTTAAAGATTTCAATAAAAGTCAATTAAAAGGAACAATGAACAGTTTCTTCTCCCTCTTTGCTCAACAAAAGAACATTTAATCCTGTTTTAAAGAGGAACATCAACAGGCTACCAAGTCAAATAAAGACTAAATCAAACATTTCATAAAGCTGACAGTTGGGCTCGGCCTTTGGGAGTCGGGTTTCTTTGTCTGGCCAGCGGTTACATTCATCTTTCAGTGGAGCCGGAGCTAAATAATGCTTCAGTGTACAGTTTTCTGTATCAAACTTTACCTTATTTTGATTTCTAAAAAAGTCAGAAAACTGAGCACTTCTAAATTACCAAGTAAAGTAGAATATTTACTTTATGTTGTACAACATGAAACATTTGACCCTATTTTATTATTAGTCCACTTTACTTAAATTTGATTGAAGAAGTAACCGGTTTCCTTTGTCTGCATTGGATTATGGGTGTATTACATCCTCCTTGCATCCTCCACCAGCTACACTTCAGTGACTCGATGCTTTATTATTGTTTAGTTTTAATGTCTGTCAGATAAAATATGCAGGATTTCTGAGTAACATTATCTTCTGTAATCTAAACATGGTGATCAGAGGGACACTTTGTGCAGAAATCAGCCGCAGGTGAAAATAGAAGGAAGTTAAAAAGGTGATCTGGCAAAACAAAATCAGTATGTTTCCTCTTAAGTCAGAAACACAGAACAGAAAACAACTTAGACCAGGATTATCAAATAGATCAGCACAATGTGTATTCCCTCACTTCCCCATCTTTCCCACATCTGTAAGAAAACTTACTGCTGCTGCTTTATATTTCTGAATGTCGCCAAATTCACAACAGAAACAAACTGCAACATAATTTGAAGGTGGATCAACTAATTTATTTATCTGATATTGAAAGTTTTAATCGTGATTGAATATCTTCACCTCACATTAAATACAACATATTCAATGTATTTCTCACAGGTGTGGTGCTTTGTTTTGTCCTTCTGTCCTTTTCTGTCCTTATCTCAAAACCTGAGGTTTCTTTGTGAACGACTGTCACCTGACGACAATTAATAAACAGCCCGGCTGAACGCAGCAGACTCGGGTCACCGCCACACGTTTCATCACACAAACTCGAACGTTGACATCCAGGATAAGAACTAACGCTCTCCAGTCGATCAGTGATGTGAGTCATGTTGTCAACACATCATTCTTCCATTGTTCATTGTCCTGTAAATAAAGGTCACTCTGCCCATTTAAAGGTCTTTGAAAGATTTGTATCTCAGTTGTTGTATTATTGGCTGTTTAAACAAACAGTCCTCTTTTCCAGAGCAGCTTGTTGAACTGCTGCAGAAAGTTAAATGCAAGTGTACCTCTAAGTTTTAAATTGACCTTACTGATAAACAGATACCGAATAATCAAAACTTAGGACTAAACTATAACTTTACTATATATTTTTTTTGGTCTGTGTCTGATGGGTAAGGTACAACATGTCCTAAGAAGACCAGCTGGGACCGAGCAAATCAATATTATCATCATTACTGCAGAGTCAGGAGATGTGAGAGTCACTTGAGGGGTTCCAACCACTGAGTCACAACAATTTACAGCCTTATCTGTAGAAAATGGAACCAAAGGTACTTTATCAGCCTTGAAACGGCCCCGCTACACTCACATCCTGACAGAACAGTCAGCGTCTCACACACACACACACACACACACACACACACACACACACACACACACACACACACACACACACACACACACCTTGCCATACCCCTGTAATCTCAGAGGACCATGATCAAGGTTGGTCAGACGGTGGAATTTGACCAATTTAGTAGAAAACTGTACTGAACACATTGCGCCATATGTGAATAAATCATCTGCTGTCAGTTCAGCTGTGGAGTTATTAGCTGTATTATAAAGAGCAGCAGGCCAGTATGTCTGGATATACACTGGATAATATTGATCACTGAAAAAAAAATCCACCCTGAAAGCTGAATGAATTGTATTTTTGTAGACAAAATGAAACATACAGAGGTTTGCAGATGCCTCTGTGCTGATATTTGACTTGGATCTTGTTTTGTTCGTTGCTTCCCGTCTCATTGTCAGTGACTGATGACACGTGAATGCCAGAACGAGTTTACAAGTCACACGACACAATAACACTGTTTGAACTGCATCAGAGAAGTTAGATGCACAAGTTTCTCTATCTGCAGTCTGAAACACAAAAAAGTCACATATCAAGGCATTGATTTTTATTAAGTTTATCCTGTTTGATCGTACAATGATTACCTTTGGGTAAAATGTTATCAGGGATGTGGGAAGTCAGTCGCAGTTGGGGGTCTTGAGGAGTCAATGTATAAAATAACATAACTGTAAATGGTGAGAGACATTTTTGTCTTCTCTATTAATTTGAATGACCAGAACAACTTATATTCAACAGTTATTAACAGTTATTTCGAACAGTTTGAAAACATTTTGTGCAACAGCAGACGAATCTTGAACACAGAGAAAAGGAGGGAACGATATCCCCCAGACTCCATTGGAAAATTGCTCAATTTAGTGAGTTTTTGAGTCAGGAGAAACTTTTTGAATGTTGTGAAATGCTGTCTCTGATACATTCTTAACTATCTGGGCCTTCGTATTAATTCGGCATAAATCATATTACCCTCAGCACCCATTAGTTCCTGCCTCCCACCATTTTTCGACAAAAAAAATTGTCTGAGATTGTTGCCTTGATACCTGGGCAGTAACACCACTGCATTGGAGCATCTCTATGTAAAGGTGAATCAATGTGCTGCTGATATTGATTACTATGAAGTTATCAAAGGGAGAACTAGAGCAGCATGACAGAGCGAAAAAAACAACAAAAGGTCACATCAGTGTTCAGACAGAGAAGTCCACAAATGTCAGCGACCTCACATTTGACTGTCAGCTTCTCCTTCCTGCACCAACATGTGAGGTTGACAGGTAGCACAAACAAAATGACAGCTGCACAGCAAAGTCCACCAGGTCCCGGATAGAGGTGCTGGAAAGTATTAGCTCAGGTTATCACAGATTTTTTAACCTCACTGACTGATGGGCAGTAAAGTTGTGCAAAGCAGATAAACTATCTGTTGCAAACACATCAGCAGGCGTGTGTCAATAAATGTGATCTGTTTTAGACACATTCTTATCTCTATTTTGTGTACGCATCTTTTATTCTTTTATCTGTGTGCATCTTTTTATTTTTAGAGATACATTTTCTTAGAAGAAGCACTGTGTAGTTTTTGGGAAGAAACATAAATAATGATCTTCTTTTTTTTTTTTTGTTTTCTGCCAAAACAAACTAAATAAACAAACACATTTTCACACAGTTTGATAATGATGTTTTATTTGTGGCGGACCCTGCCACTTTTCTAGCATCAACCTTTGTTCTGGTTACCTTATTTTTTAGTTTATTCAGTCATGAAAAAGATACAAATGTCTGAGTTTGTATCATCAAATTATTAATATTGTAAATTTTAAAATTTTGAATTTGAACATCTCCAAAATGTCATTCTGCTCCTTTAAATCTTCTATTTTAAAGGTATAGCTTTTTTGTATAAAATCTCCAAAACAACTTGATCTATTTCATATATTGTGTTGCACATAAATGATCCAAAATATTTCCAACAAAACCATCATTTTATTCAAGGATAACTCATCAGAGAGTGAGGAAAGAGGTTGGCGGACTTCCTCGCTCACTCACTTAAAAACTTCCATGATTCGATGCTACTTCCCAACATCAAACTCCAACTTTTGTTATTGTTCTTACTGAGAGACCCGCAGCAACATAAAATCACACACTGTGCGTTCACTTTGGTACTTTGGCAGCATGTTGGTTCATTCCGTGATCTATCAGAGTCAATGAATATCTGATATTGACCTGAACTTTTATAAAATAAATATTCTAGAGTAAAAAATAAAAGAATATAAGAACTATAAGAAAATTTCACCTCTGTAGTCGTTTTTTGCGGGTGATATAAATAAAGACTTTAGCACTGTGATCCTAATGTGGACAGACAGAACTGAGCTATACGACACTGTGAACTGATTTCTGTTGGGATGTTGTCGTTGTGCTCTGACTTCTGTTTTGTGACTTCTGACTCTGTTTTCTCTGGGAGGAAAACATTCCCGTCCTCTGCCAGAGAGTCCTGATAATCCTGCCACTCTTATCAGGGAGCTTTGTGCTCTGTTTTATGACTTAATGAGTCATCAAACCACTTCAGTCTGTAAATACAGATAAATCTGAGCTGTGGTGAACGACTAAAATAGCGCCTAATTGGACAGAAATATTTTTGGTATCATCAGTTCAAAAAAATGAATACAGACTGTGTTTTGATACTGACGGCAAATCCTGTCTGAGACACAAATTTCCTGGAAAGGGTCTGACTTTGATTTAAGCAAAACACAGAGAGTATTACTACAAAAAGGCAAAACATACAAGAAAATCAGCGTATGACTGTAGAACAGTTAGCAAATTCATGTAACATTAAGGCTAAAACTTGTGTTGTGAGTGATCTTTTATGTGAAGAGCAGGGAAATATTCTGCACCAGAGTGCATCTCGGGTCACAGTTTTCTGTACGAGTTTCAGCATGAAACCAACTCGACAGGCGTTCTGTTTTTTAAGGATAAATGTGAACTGAAACATTTTTTAATTATGTAAGATTCCATTTAAATATCTCAATTGGAGTAAGTAAAGAAACATCAATAAAAAGCTAAATACAAGCCTAATTAATTCCCTGACTGACACCATGCTGAGGTTCTGGGTTGACACACTTGCTCCTGCTGATGTATGTATGTAAATATAAAGGACTAAAGTACGGTACATAAATGCATTTAGATACTTTTGGTATCAGCGCTGCAGGTTAAAAATAACTTTTATGTGACAGTTTAGTGAATTATCTTCAGAGTGTCTTCAGCTGGATCACTCAACTTTATGCTTTTATGGTGTAACTCAGTAGTTTAGAAAGTTTATAGGTCATTAAAGTTGCTATAGTTTGTGTGGGTCAAGCTCTGTTGCTCAACATGTGCTGAGTTTAGATTGGTACTAAAATGTAGTATTTGTTATGAGCTACTTTTTATTGGTATGTTTGAACTATACTGACTTACTGACAACCCAGTTTAAAGACATTTTGTGAAATACCGACAAAATGTGATCTATAGGAGTTGTGTACATCGGACGAATTGTCAATATCTGACATGATAGTCATGATAATAACATGGAGAGTGTGGCTCTATTTATGTGAAGCCTACATTTAAATGTTGTCAGTATTTAAAGAAAAGATTTTAACATTTAACCAAAATTCACATACCAAAGTGAATCGTACCGATTAAATGCTGTGACTATTAAAACAACTGAAAATGTGATTTCTAACCAAAGTGCCCTTGTTGTTTAAACCTGCGATCCTTTGGTTCTGGTGCTTCAACCTCGGACTTTGTACGTTTGCCACTGACCCGACCTCGTCCCTGGAGCGCCAACACAGTCCGTAAATGTAGTTTAGTCAAAGAAAAGTTGTGCAGGCATGAAAAATAGTCAAAAAGGAGTTTCAAATGTAGTGACTGCATACAGGAGTCCTGCAGATTACATTGTGATGATGATACTTTGTAGTTTGTGCACATATAATGTTGTAAATATCAATATAACATATGTCATTTTATCCAATTTAAGGGAACATTTTCAACATCTGGCCGAGGACAACAGATGTTGAAAAACTCTTATTTCATTCATAACAGTCATGTAGATAAGATGAACCAAAGTGGATCAACTTTAAGAGCATTATTTGTATGATCATTATATAACTACAACTGTTAAATAAAAAATATTCTGTCACATCTCAGTTCAAACAGACAAACAGTGAGAATTCTTCAGTCTAAGTTTCGACCTGCGTACTTTCAGTTCAGGTTCCCCACCGATGTTTCATCAGACCAGGTGTTTCTGTTATAGTTAGAAAAAGTAAATCAAGCCTCACTAACTGGCATGTGATGCTTGTGTGCATGTGCAGGCACTTTGAAAAGAGAGCTTGAGAACAAAAGCTTTATTTGCCACGCTCTGTGTAGCATGAAGAAGAGCTTAACTGTCCGGACACACAGCGTCATCGCACAGTAAAGAAGTCACAGCACTCAGCAGCGCCGGGTCAGCAGAACGTGACCGCTTTCAAGTCGAATGGAGGAACAACCCTCGCTTTGAAACTGTCATAGACAATCTGATATCATGATTCAACTCAACTCTTGAAAAATGATTTGGACTAAAGGCAGTAAGTCAAACAGTTTCACCCATTAAGAAGATGATTTTTTGAAAAATAACTGTTGAACTAAAGTCAGTTAACATCAGAAACATTTTGCTGGCACTTTTTTTATTCTTAGTTTAAGGAAAACTGTTGTTGTAATACAGTATGTAACAGATTAAAAATGCACAATCGTCCACAAAAATCCCCCTTTCTTCTCCCAGTTGGGTCTCTGCCATCTCCTCCCCCGGGCCTCTGCTGCAATCCATCGCTATGGCGACAGCTCACGGCGTGCTTTATCCCAGCAGACACGTCTCCCGTAGCGATGAATGTTTGAAGACACAGCAAAGGAAGCCAGATTCTCCCCGAGCCCATAGAGTGATGGTTTTATGGTCCTGTACATGACTGGAGCCACAAACACAAGCATGGAAATCTACAGAGCTGATCACAAATCAGACCAGTGTGAGTGATGAACACAGAGAGAGGGACGGTAAAAAGACAAACCTCCTCCATTGTGCCTGTAAACTCAGCAGCAGCTCAAATTCAGTGAGGATGTTCTTAATACTGAGATACAGATGTGTGTACAGGTGAGAACATCTGGAGAGTTTCACAAAACAGTTCAAAGTCATACAGCTGGACCTGCTAAGTGTCATAGTGAGGTGTTGAGACCAGGGGCGATAGAATAAATCACTGGAAATCCATCCTAATAAGAAAATAAACTTAAATAATGATCATGTATCTTGATATTAAACTCTCCTGCCTGCTGTGAAGTGGGAAACAATGCAGACAAGTGCAGAATTAGTCCAAAACATAAGACATGAGGTTTTAGCTGTTACTGAGGTGACAGAGCAGCCTGGTGTAGGAGACAAGATAAGATCATCATTTTGTCAGGGGTGAGGTGCTGTAGCCTGCATTGTGACCCTGTGGCGCCACCTAGTGGCCCAACAAAGCAATGTGTATATTTTTACTTCTGGTCGCTTCTTCTAAGTCCTATGGTCATTTTTTATTGGGGCTTTGATCTCAAAATGAATCCATCTAACAGGATGTATTATTTACAATAAAATAGCCTGCACTGCCTCCTTGAAAACACCATCTCAGATATGATCAGATTAGATCTTACTTTCACAGGTCAACATATAACAGGAAAATTAAGAAAGGCAATAAGAGGAAGACATACACAAAAAAAGTGGAAAAAATGATATCCTGCACAGAGATGAATGTATTTCAAGTATATGTGTGTGTAAAGTGATTGTGTGTTGTTAAGTGTCCATAGAGAACTGAAGCCACGCCCCTTCCGGTTTCCCTCACGGGACCTCAGAAACGCTCTGTACCTTGGTGAATGGAGAGAAACCAATACATGTCTTCTACATCAACAACGTCGCAATTTGTCGTATTTACGGTGGATTATCGTCTAGTTTTGTGTGAAACCTCAGTGACCTACATCGCCTTGCCCAACATACGTCACCACCACAACATGGCCGCCCAGTCGGCACAGAAAAGGTACTAAAAACTGTGAAAGTCACAATAAATCAGTCCACATTGACAAGTGCGGTGATGTGAAAGGATAGTTAATTATTTTAGTGAGCAAGCTAACACACATTATTTGCCCCTCTCTGTTCGCTAGCATATAAAGTTCCACCGGAAGGGGGCGTGGCTTCGGCTATTTGTAGACGTAATTAATCATTGTCTGTCAGTCTGTCAACGTACATTTTTTACATTTAAAAAAGTCTCCATGTTGTCGGTGAGGTGTTGGATGTAAAAGTGAAGCTAACTGCGCTACAACACGATGTGTTTTAATCACAGCAGAAAGCGACTTCCGGTGCCTGCGAGACCAAAGTCAGGGGGCAAATATTCCACGTCGGCGTGCGTCCTACGTCACGACGCACTATCAGCTGTTGTCTCCCTTCAATCTCGACCTCCGGGGCGCTCTGCTCTATCTGCATGCACACTCACAGAACCTCTGCTGTCATTCTGCCCGCTTTTAAAACCACATGCTGCTAGTGGACCGCCCGGTACCGGAGCATATGCTGCCATGAGTTCTTTGTGTCGCTTGATCCAGAGAGGACTGCTGAGCGGTCGGCCGGCGTGTCGTTTCTTCCCCGGACAGCAGGATGTGTGCGGGGTGGCTCCCACGGTCCGGGCAGCCAGCTCATCCAGGTATCCCCGCTAGCTTCCCGGCTAACTGATGCCCTCTGGCTGCCTGAGGTGTAGCGGTGCCGCCGGGTGGACATGACAGTCCAGTATCGATCTTTTAAAGGCTGGCAGCTTGAAACAACCGTGTTAATTCGACGTCACCGGGTCGTGTCGTCATTAACCGTTAACTTTACACTGTTTACGTAAATGACATTCAGGCGTCTGGTTAGCAAGAGCAGCACTTTAGCTTTCATCACAGTCAGAAAGAAGAATTCAGATGTGGACAACATGTCCTGCTTTATATTATTCCGTTGTGAAGCTCAATAAAACACTGATTTCTGTCGTGTATTATTCGGAATAGTGCGTGCTAGGCGTCATGTATGCTAACTTACCGGTGTGCTAGCTAAGCTTAGCTAAAATTAATGCTGTCTAATTCAACACTGCTGTCATAAATCCTACCTGCATCAGTGCTGCACTGTTTATTTTCAGTTAAACTGCTTTAGGAATTAATTTGTTTCAGCTTGCTTCACACTGAGAGGTGTATCTTTAAAGGTGCACTGTGTAGATTTGGTAAAAGAAATGCAACAATTAGCAAATTAATAAGGACATGATAATAATGTAAGTCAAGTATTACATGCGTCCATCAAATGAATATGTTTATGACATATTTATTGACTATACTTCCATTACTGAATAACCAGTGTGGCCTTGTCATGTGATGACAGTCTGTTAATTCAGTTTACTCAGTCAGGGAAATCAATTCTTATTGATTTTCTCTTCTGATTAAAATGTCTTCCACAGACCTACAAAGTGCATCTTTAATATTTGGGCCAATCTCAGTATGAAGCTAAGATTTATTACAAGGTTGTACTGCAGAATGGTGAAACAAATAGAAGGGAAACTGATTGTGTAGGATGTAATGTATTGATGTTAGATGTCTGGACAGGATAAGGCAATCTTAATATATTACCTAATAAGATAAGATTAATAATAAAAAGTCCTTTTTCTAGCAAGCGTGCCAATTGTTTGCAGTTTTCTGCTTCTCATATGTGAAGATTTTGAGTTTATCCAATTTTATATAATTGGTAATTGATTATCTCTGAGTTTTGGACTCTGGTCAGACAAAATACAGAGTTTAAAGATTTCATCTTGGGCTCTGAGATGTGTGTTTTCACTGTGTTGTCACATTTTATAGCTAGAATTTAAATAATTGAATCACCAAAGCTGAATTAACAGCTTTATCATAAAAGAAACTCAACTTGGCGAATAAAACTTGAAAATTAAAGGTCTACAAAGGCTGTTTTTAATCAGGACAATCATATTGTTTTTTTCTTAGTGTTCGTGTGAATGTGTCCTCTCCCAGTTTAATATTAGATTAACATCTGTAATGACTAAATAAATATTTAATGTCACAATGAAAGGAAAATAGCTTCCACGTTTACACACTCGCAAAACAATGAATGGCGAAGTGAAACGTTGGTCTTTTATATCAAAGATTAACTAGTAAAATGTCTGTACCTGTTTGGTGAATGTTGTACCAGCAGGTGGGAGTAGAATAATTATAACCAGTTAGTTAATCATTAGTTAGTCACCAGTTAGTTAACCAGTTATACAAGTCATTATATAATACTGCCACAGCATTTCTTTCCGAATAGGTTCTGCAAATTTCTTTTCACTGTGAGTTGAAGTGATTCAGTTTTCTTTTCCACTCACTGAATGTCTCATCAGTCTGTAGAGTTTCATTACTTAGATTTATGTATTAATTGTGACAAACATTACCACAAACATAACCAGAGAGACTCTAATCAGTCTTTTTTTGTCTCTCTCCAGCCCACTCAGCTTGACCTATGATGTCTTCGATGGGAAGGGAGAGAGCACTCCCCTGGTGTTTCTTCATGGCCTCTTTGGCAGCAAATCAAACTTCCACTCAATAGCGAAGTCCTTGGTGCAGCGCACGGGCCGAAAGGTAATGCAGTGATGAAGACATCACACCTGTCTGTTGTCACATCGCCAACAATTCATCTTTATGTGTTGGAGTTTGTTCTCAGCAGACCGACTTAGAGACCTCATTCAAAAGCAGGCATGGGATCGTACAATCAACCAGTGTGCGGCCCGTCATTTGATACGACTCCTCAGCAGCCTGTTTGTAATAAATACTGATAGATAATCTGCTCTTTGGCGTGCCAGAAGGAACTCTTCACCTCATGTGCACAATACAGCCTTTGTTTGTGCTGTCACTCATTAAAAACAAGTTTCCGCTCAGTTGCCTCTTTCCCCCCATTCCAAGTGTCCTAACTGTCCCTTGTCCAGTTAGGTGCTGACTGTAGATGCCCGTAACCATGGCAACAGCCCTCACAGCCCAGTGCTGACCTATGAAGCGATGTCGGATGATCTGAAACACCTCCTTGCCAAGCTGCGCATCGAGAAGTGCGTCCTCATCGGCCACAGCATGGGAGGGAAAACGGCCATGACGACCGCCCTGACGCAGGTTAGCTGCCAAGAAATGTCACCAGGAGTTGATCGCGATGCTGCAGTGCTGACCTTTCTCACTGTTCACTCCTGTCCTCTCTAAACTTAATTTTGTCCGTCCCTCAGTGAGGTCAGTGTCTCTCTCTCTCTCTCTCTCTGTGTTTGTAGTCTGGTTTAGTGGAGAGGTTGGTGGTAGTGGACATCAGTCCAGCCCAGACATCCACGCGCACCAACTTCCGGTACTACATCCAGGCCATGCAGGAGGTGAAGATCTCCAGTGACATCCCACGATCCACCGCCAGACGGATGGCTGAGGATCAGCTGCGCAAATTGGTCAAGGTCAGGACTCCTTTTTAAATATGAACATGTCAGCTGTTCTTCTGTTAATTAAACCTGGGATGTTGGTTTGTCAGGAGTGCGTTGTATCTTGTCCAGTAGTTTTACTGTATCTGGTATAGAAGTCGAATATGTTTTATATGTGAATATGCAAAATGTTTAATTTAGTTCACCAGCTAGTGTCTGTCTGCTGTCTGGTTCTGAGCCGGTAGCACACAGTTGGTTCTTAGCTTCCTCCAATTACTGAAATGATGCTGTGAGACTGATGAATATAGTTGTAGACCATAGAACCAAAACAATGAGCCAGGAGACGTGAATAAGTGCAAAGTCTTTGTGGGTTCGTGTCTTGAAACAAGTGTCCCTCCGTCCCTCAGGAGCGCTCGGTGCGTCAGTTCCTGCTGACTAACCTGGTGGAGCAGAATGGCCACTATGCCTGGAGAGTCAACCTGGAGGCCATCTCTGCGCACCTGGACCACATCATGAGCTTCCCCAACTTTGACACCATCTATGAGGGACCTACGCTGTTTTTGGGTGGAGCCAGTTCTGCTTATATCAGGTGATAAAAAACAAAAGGGGAACAAAATAAAGAAAATACCTTTTCTCCCGTGTCTCCATGATGGTAACATTGTATATAGTGTGTAGTTGTTTTGTCTTTATTAGCGAGGACACAGTCGAGACGGACAGGAAACGTCTAAACACAACAAAAGTCCTCAGCTGGACACGATCTGAAGATTATGAATATTCATTGACACGAACACCTCGACCACCATGATGCTCTGACTGAATGCTTTTAGCCTCAGAAATCTGTTTTTACTGATATACATTTTTATAATCATATAT
Organism: Acanthopagrus latus; assembly: GCF_904848185.1. NCBI lineage: Eukaryota > Metazoa > Chordata > Actinopteri > Spariformes > Sparidae > Acanthopagrus > Acanthopagrus latus. The sequence goes on along the minus strand of NC_051051.1, from coordinate 3,197,754 downwards.
AATGTATATTTATCACCATAAATGTCCCATTCAACATCTTAACACACCAGCTGTTGTATCAAATTAATTCTGTTATCTATTCTTCTTCTTGTCCCTTCTGACCGTTTCACCTGATGTTCTCTCTCCTCCCGCTCTGTGTCTTCGCTTCTGATCCAGCTCCGATGATTACCCAGAAATCCAGAGGCTGTTCCCCAGCGCTGACATCCAGTACATCCCAGACGCGAGCCACTGGATCCACGCAGACAAACCCTTAGACTTCATCAGCTCCATCAGCTCCTTCCTGCAGTCCTAGCCGCCTCCCACCTTCCTTCTCTCTGAACTTTTTTTTTTAAGTGCTCGGCACTTCTGAGCGTCAGCAGCTTCAGCAAGAGCGAGCGAAGTCATTAACGATGCTAATAGATGCCAACACTGGACCAAACTCACCCTTTTACAGCATTCAGTTCTTATCTTCAAACAAACATAGATTATTGTAGTGTAGGTGAACAGATGGTGTTACTAGATTTGCTTTTTTCATTGGTTTTTAGATCAGTAGGTAGAAAATATAAATACAAAATATCTCCAGTGTAACATGTCGGGGCTGTACTAATCCAAAGAAACTCTTTGCACAGTGATTTCTTTATGTCGAAACATTTATGCCAGTATAACAGCAAAGCGGCTTTAGGTCAAGTACAATCTGGGACTGCCAAAGTGGACCAGCAGTCAAATAGTTGGATATGAACGTTTTTGACAGCACTGGAATGAAACAGATACTTAATATCTGTGCAGCTCCTCCGGGAGAAAAGTGACGAATGTGCAAAGCAGAACTTGCTTCTTTGCAGGAGGGAGTTTGGTATCATGTGTCTGGAGGTCGGAGCTCTGCAAACACAGACTTTATATGTACAGATAGTTTGTTGTAGGAACTTTTATTTTAAAACTTTATTGTTAATAATAGTGATATATTTAATATTTTGGTCGGGATCATTAGTTCTCATGCTCTCTGTGTATGTGCTGTGTGTTGGAGACGAGGATTTACAGGTCAGTTACTTTGGCTCAACTCGAGGTCATCGAGAGCACTGGTTATATATTTTTTCGTCTATGAAAACCAAGCTGAAACTCTCAAATGCAGCATTCACAATCGGTTTCCTGAATATCTCAGGTTAAAACTGGATATGCTAATTATTATACACTTATATTATTCCTGTGTGTGTCTGGCAGTAAGCCGTGGTAACGTCTTGTCCTTGTAGTTGGTCGATGTTTTGATGCAACATGTTTTACTGATTTATTATCTGTATCTCACTTATCTTTACAACTAAGGCACAAGGCTGTGTGGGTATCTGACGAATATATGCTGCAACAATGTATGGTGTTATCTAATCGTAATGATGTTCATATATTTTCTGCTCCATGGGTTTGAAGAGTTCAGTCCACAGTAGTGAAACTGCCATCTGTATGAATAAGCAGGGTGTTGTAAATTTGTATGTGCCTCTTTTGTCGAGAGCTCCTTTTCCATGTCTGTAAAACTTGACATAAAAAAAGAAAACTTTTATCCTACAATAATAACTAGCGGTCTTTAGATTGGCAGCTGGGTTGCCAGTTCTGTGTGAATTTTCTCACACGGAAGCTCGACAGACGAGGGTGAATCCCTTCATGGCGCTAGGTGTTTACTACAATCAGTGTTTTACGTTTGTTGGCTGTGAAAAGTCTTAATAGGCTTTAAATGATCAGAATTAAGTTGAGTGAAACTCTCCTAATGTTATTATTTTTGTAAAGCTCCAGTTAGCGGAGAAGCACCCCCTCATCCTCCTCAACCACGGGGCAGATCTGTCCCGTTGCACAGTATGAATAGATTGTTGGCGGGGTGGGCATCGCGGACGTTTGAACGCTGCTTCAGCTTCTGTAGTGTCGCAGAGGGACAAGAACACGAGGGGCAACTCGCAGTCAACAGTATAGAAAAGTGGATTTATTTAATAACAGTGCAGAAGCTGTTTGAAGACTGTAATCATCTGTTCAGGATTGTAAATGGTTTCACTATGAGCATGCCTTTTCTCTTGTCATCAGGTGTAACTTTGCTGTGCTGTATACGTCTCAGTTTGTTCAACATGTTGCCACAGTGGTGGCGCCCCTTCTAGATAAATGCCATATATACATTTTAAATGTGTGCAAGAGTCATATACATAGGAGTGAATTATATATTATTGAAAATGTACAAACTAATATTATACAATAAAATGGCAAAAACCTGCAGACAAGTATATTCTTCTTTTTTCCTTCTTCATTTTCTTGGAGAGTGAAGACGACGTATTCGCTGCAGTCTGACTCAGCCAATCATCTGAAGGAGCTTTTGTAGAAGAATATCATTTATTTACAACATGGCGACTCACAACATTCAGGAACTTGAAGCGTGAGGCTTTACAGCATTCAGATATACATAACTCATTCATACACACAGTTATATGTCACACGTGCAGTAAATGACAAAAGAATACTTAAAGGAATCCCAGCAGACATCTTTTAAGACAAAACATTAAATACTCTGCTTGTTTGGAGCGATGATCTGGTTGTTCCACAAAAAGATTATTAAAATTCCTCCCTGGTTTCAGAATCGATACATATGTAGATATTAATTGAAGAAGTGCAACTGGGTGTCTCCAATTCAATGAAAAGTCTTCAGTGTGCACTGAAGTGATGCGTGTTGAACCACTGCTGTACAAAACCAGTCACACAGAAACAGCCCGTTAGTGTCAAATGTCACTGAAGCCCAAACGGCCAAGTGACAATAAGCAAAAACAGCCCGGAGGAAGACTTTAAATTGTTGTGCGTCAGAATAAATGTGCTCAAAGTGCAAAGTCATCAGTGTTTCAATCGAGTGATACGATCTGGAAGCCGTTGTCACCGGCGTCCCACTCTGAGTCCTGCTCTTCTTGACGGCTGCTGCTCTTGCCCCTCCTCAGCTTGTCCATCCAGTTGCGTCGGGAGCTGGGAGGAGAAGGCGCGCTGAGAGTGGGAGCAGCAGAAACCGCCGATCTGGAGATGAAGATTTGGCTGGAGTTTACTGTGGAAGGGGCTGGTGATGAGCAAGTGATGTTGGAAGGTCGCTGGATGGGCGGTTTGTTGTGTCTCCTCAGGATGCCCATACGGGAGGACTTCCTCTGGGCCTGCTCGGCCTGCTGCTGAGCCAGCACCTGCTGCTGCATGAGCAGCTGGAGATCCTCCTGAAGCAAAGACAAACAAAAAGCTGTCAGAGCCGAGACAAATGTGGTGACAAGGCAGATTTTTAACCTGCGAGAGTGTGATCACTTTTACTGCATTTCTTCTTTTTACTGAAGAGGTGGAGGACTGACTGAGGAGAGGAGCAGGGTTTGATTTTAGCCATCTATTGCTAAATTAATCTAGAAATACAAATGATGTTCAGTGTTTAAAAAGCACCAAAAATTCAGACTTGCTTGTAGAAGTAAAGTGTTAAAATGTTACTTTAGTCAAAGTACTTTTGTGATTATCAGAATCGTTTTATCTGATTGGTGCAACTCAATTTAAAATGCACTTCTTAAGCTCTGACACAAGATTCAATCTTCAATCTACAATTTAACTAGCAACTCAAGTTATCAAATAAATATAGTGGAGTATAAAGTGTGATATATCTTATAAAGTAGCAGAAATCTTTCATTTATTCAGGTTTGTATTAGATTACACCGTCTCACCATTCTTCATGCTTGGCCTGGATATGACTGTTAACTTCAGTCATGTCCAGAAAAGGATCCGACATGTTTTCACAGTGAGGCTAAAACATGCAAACAGCCAACACTTGAAAAACCACTGGGACACTAAATCATGCAAACAGAAAACGTCTTGCAGTGGTTTCAGTTATGCCAGTTTGTGCTCTCACCAGCAAACAATGCTTGCAAAGTGCAGCTTCAGTTAAACACTGCAGGCACTCAGCAGATGAAACACACTCCTGCATGTGCTGATTATAATGTATGTGCGAAACTCTAATTGAGTGTTTTATGGGTGAACACATTATGTGAGAGTACACGTGCGTACACACACTCATTATATTGTTTGTGTGTTAAACGTGTCCTACTTCTGCCAGACTTCTTGGATTGAGTTGCACATATTTGAGATCTTCCACTTGATCACACCTTCTCCTCTCACTTCATCTTCTTTTGTTTTGTGTCAGTCAACTATTAAACTCGTGGCAGGTTTACCTTCCAGGCCTCGACCTCCAGCGACAGCTCCAGGCGTTTCTGCACGGCCTCCAGCAGCTGGTTGTTCAAAGACATCATCTCCGTTTTACTCCGTAGCAGCTCCGCCTCCATCGCCTTCTTCCTGCACGGCGGAAACAGAAAGAGTGACACATTCCTCAGAATAGATTCATATTTTAGAAGCTTCCCCTTTTTGTCCTCCTGTAAATCTTGAATCTTGTCACTGAGTGTGTGTGTGTGTGTGTGTGTGTGTGTGTGTGTGTGTGTGTGTGTGTGTGTGTGTGTGTACGTACTCACCTCTCTATGGCGTCATCTCTGTCGCACAGCGCCTGCTGGAGAAGAGCACTGTCTCCTGCTCCGTTTCTAGATGTGAACTTTTGAAAGAACAAGCAGGAGAGGCAGGTTATATTTAATCACAGCTCTTGTTATCGTCTACCTTTAACACTCCCCATCTGGGATTCTGGTCTAATCCCACACACACACACACCTCGTGACTTTCTCTAATGAACAGTAAATACCAGACAGATCACTGATACAGTCACTTGTAAACCTGTCAGGCCACATAGCTGCGCTCTAACACCTCACAGTCTGCCAGGGAAACAAAGAGGAAGGTGATTCATCAGGTCCTCGTTGCTTCTTTTAGGGACTATTTCCACAAGTACGTGCAGAGCAAACATTCCTCCAGGTAACATGCCCACTAAAATAAACTCACACTGAGATTGCAGGATGTAAGGAGGGTAGGGAGCCTTCACCTGTTTGGTGTGGCTGATCGCCAGCTGGCGCGCCACATTCTGCAGCTGGACCAGGGCTTCGTCCAGGGTGTTCTCCCCACGAGAGGGTTCAGGTTGGGTGGACGCCGGCTCGGTCAGCGGGCGCAACAGCCGCAGAACGGACAGAACCTCCTCCGTGACCTGGAAATGAGCAGAAATAAATTATAATAGTCACAAAGCGGTGTGCTGAGAGTACACTGCTGCATGTGCGTAACCTTTACCCTCTCTCTGTGTTGGCTCCATCCCACTCCTTCTCTGCTCTCCTGAAGTTTGTCCACCTGAGCCTTGAGTTTGATGCTCCGTCTCCGAGACAGCTCCACCTCCCTGCGCACCTCTTTAAGCTGCAACGATAAATGTCATATGAGTGCATTTCGACAGCCACTTTCTGCAGCGTAGATAACCGCAGGCCCGCACACAGAAAGTACTGCCTCATGACATTTTTTTACACAGAGTAAACAGAAACTGCTAATCTAGATTCCTGGGTGAGACTGTGGACGGGAAATCCAGTCGTACTGGCTGAGGTGAGATTCTACAGTTTGGTTCACCACAAATATACACAAAGTACAAAACTTAAGTAATGAAAGCGACTGCGTTTCCTTTCTCACACCCATGACCACCAAGCAAAGCACTGTGATCATCAGGAGATCATTTATAACACAATGTGTAATGTGGAAGAGATCATTTCTTGGTTTTCTGGAAACAACTCTGCATCTTTGATTTTGTGCTTGTTGGAGGTGACAGTTAGAGACGTCTCCTCCCTCCAGACCACAGGTTTTATTATCTGTCAAGCCTGTTTCTGGCAGATTACATTTCAATTTGTCCACTGTACTGTTAAAGATTCATCACCAACCAAATGTGAAGTTTGTAATCTTACCGTGTCTGAGACATGTCCCACTGTCCGACGTCTTGCCAGTGGCCTCCCGCTCCTGATCAGGTCTGGTAAAGACCCGTCCTCGTAGCTCCTCTGGAAGGGGCTCCCACCTTCGCCGCCTGCTGACTCCGAGGACTTGCCTGTCCCCTTTGAGACTAGCTCACCTGGGATGTCTTTGTCCTCGGACGGCGAGGTGTTGGTGTCCTCGTCCGCCAGCTCCTCGTCACCCAGATCTTTTAAATTCAATTCGGTGATGAGGCATGAGTTGAAAAAGGGCTTTGAATCAGCACAACGACCTTCTTCTAGGCCACCAGAGACAAAATCCTGCTCTGCAGTACCTTCAGGTTCCTCTGGATCTTCTGGTTCTGCTGTTGTCTCTTTTGGTTCTGGTGTCATGAATGGAAAAGTAGGTCGGTTGGATGAAGGCAAGCTCCTGAGCGAGCCTGACTGTCTCTCCTCCACCCTGGTCAGAGAGGAGTAGAGCTGTTGACTGCTGGTCACTCGAGGTCTCAGCCGCTCGTTGAGGGCTGAGAAAGACTGATGGTAGTCCATGATCAGCTGGTCAGAAGTCGCAGGCAGAAGCAGAATCGGTGAAACAACCTGGAGAGACTGTCAAGTGGTGAATACACACAAAACAGCAAAACAGCAGAATAAGGAGCAGGGAGGATACAGAACAGAATGTCTCCAAACTGGTTTTTCCTGAAGTGTGAGCCTCCTCGCAGGGACACAGCATGACATGATGTGATGTCACTGGAGGCTGTGGCTTCATGTGGCCCGCGTGCGTTTACTTCTTCCTGTCAGTCACTCCACAAACACATGACGCGCAAACATACCACAGCCACAGGGGGAACAAAGGGAGGAGGTCTTTCTGAGCCTGCGGGCACAATCAGATAATCCAGGATTGACGCATGATACCTGATTTAAACTGTCCTTTTATCTGGCGATGTAAATGTGCAGGGTGAAGGGCAGAAGATGGTAACACGAGAGAAAACAAACAGTAATCAGTGTCGCAGCCACTTCAGTCTCAGATATAGGTCTTTGTTTTCCCCCACAGACAGTTATCTAGTCATCAATTTATTTTTGGAAACGAAACGGCTTTGGGGAAAACACCAGATGCAGTCATTTCTTGGGTAATTTTTTCTGACAAACCTCCCACACAGGTGAGTCAGCGACAGACTGACACATCTGATTAATAACTCAACACACAGCGATGGAGCTGCAGGGAGAAGTTATTATACTATAGATTCATTTACTATTATAGAAGTTAGGCAGGTGTGAGTTGATTTGAAGGTTGTGTCTCGTCACATTCTTAATTATCACTTGCACGTAATATCATCTAATTAAACTAACTGTAATTATAGACTTTAGTTTTTGTTCTGGTGCAGTAGGTGGAAGTTGTTTGTGTTGAGTGGATTTCCATTCTGCAGTGTTCTCATTATCAGTGGCCTCTTAAAGCAGGGCACTATACATTTTTGCAGGAAGTAGGTCACCACTTCACCAGACGTCGATCGACATGTGGAATCCGTCTTCAAAGTGAAGTTGATTATTAACCCCCTTCTCCTTTTATTTTCATTGTTTGATAAATAGGTCAAACCTGATAAAAGTTTAAAGGAAACTGCCTGTAATTATAGATTAAGTGCTTTTGTCTTTACATCAGGAAACCTTCTGCCGATGAGGTGACAGAATATCACTAATATCACTCATTTCTGTTAATTTTTGGGGGGGATTATAATCAATAACAAGACATAAAAAAAACAATTTGTTTTGCTTTCTAAATTCCTGTTTACCATCGTAATTTTAAGACAATTATAAGACAATGTCAAAATTATAAGATAAAAAGTCATAAATAAGAAATGAAAGCAATGGCAATTAAGAGAAAAGTCTTAATCAAAAACATAATTATGACACAAAAAGTCATAATTATCATATAAAACCTGCTGTTCTGTTATTTTTTATGCACCTGCACAGGTATTGAACAATTGAGATACAAGTGAGATGTTATCATATAAACTTATATGCTTATATGTTCTGTGGAGGTGCTCAGGGAAACAATAAACATCTAGGCTGCACATCAAATGTACAATTGCAATAATTCCAACTCATATTGTGTCTTAAGTAAAGAAAATATTTGACAGTGAAAAAGTAAAAGCACATTCTACTTCACTTAATGTGTCAGGAACAAGTCGCGTCTTTATATAGTTACTTGATGCTTAAACAAAACTGGAGCTGTGATTAAACTTCTCTTCTGTGCTGGTTCACACAGTCAGTCCAAACAAGCAGTCAGCCGGCCACTCGCCGTGAGAAAGTAAACACAGAGACAAAGACAGGATTAGAGGAGGCCGGGACCAAAGGAACGGACCAATTTACTCTCCAGTCACACAGAAACACTTGACAAAAGGCCGACCCAGCGTTCAGAGGGAAGACGAGCGATCCTGACAGTGTCCTATTTCTTCCTCTCACTGAGACAGTCAAAGAATTCTCCTCAGTCAGGACGGAAAAAGTATCTGCGTCAGACTTTCACTGTCTCGTCGTGTGAACTACTACGTCATGGAAGAAGGAATAACAAGGAACTTTACTGTGAAAAATGATTTATTTCTCACTATCATTCTCTGTTAGGTGTTAGTATGTTTATGCGTGTTCTTTATCGAATTCATAAAAAAAAAATAAAAATAAAAAAAAATCTCCACAGGAGAAATACAATTTGTTTCTACTTTCACATCTTCCTGTCACAATCGTCACTCATTCATATTAATTGTTGGACACTATATTTAGTTGGTCCCTGATTATTCACCTTAAAGTCATCAGATCCATTAATAACTTCTGAATCATCACTGGTTCAACTCAACATGTTGTTCTTTCTGACTTCCTCTTGGGACTTCCCTCTTGTTGCTACAGTTCACTTTTGTCCTTTTTCTTCCCTTGTTTCTGTCCATCGCCAGCTGCACACCTGAATCCCAGGTTATCAGAGGCGGAGTCAGGAGTGTTTCCCATCCTGATGGACACACAGTCAGAACCATCAGTCAGTCAGGACTGCAGTACAGTAGCTCTGCAGGATCAGAGCCTGACATTACAGCATTTTCTTCTTTTTAATAACTCACCTGGTGGTGACTCTTGCCTTGTGATTGGCCGAGCCGTCCACTGTGTCGATCCAGCTGCCACCACGCAGCACATACATTGGTTGTGCTCCTGGAAACTGTGTGGACGTCCACTCCCATGTGTTTCCCATCATGTCGTACAGTCCTGCAGGAAGAATCCACATTGTGGGTTAAATATTATGGAGCACAGACCAAGAGTCAAACTTATCCAAACAATGCTGTTGAACTGACAGAGATCTATTTACACCAGTCTTTAAACTAAATATATCTGTAATACCATGTAGCACTTTGAATCTTACATCATTTCATAAGTGTTGCTTTTCACTGAAGAAACTCAAACAGGAATATTAATCTTTTCCATCAGTGAATAAACAAGCTGTTCTCGGAGGACAATAAGTTCCCAGAACGCTGTTTGAAGCTAGAAAGCTGGCAGGGTCCGCCACATATAAACAAAGCAAATATCTTCACAAAACCACAGAGTGCGACTTCAAACTACGGGACAGTTACCATAACTGTTCTGAGGAGGAAATGCTGTGACAGGAGAGACGCCGTGGTATCCATCCTCTGCAGTGTCTCTATCTGGAAACGATCCCTGAAACATCCAGAAAAAAAGATTTACAAATAAAATACAGTAAATACACACAAGATATATTAGTGTTCACCCATTTAAAGAGTAAAATTGTACCCAACACATTTAATTTAGTCCAGTTAAAAACACAATCAAATCATCAAGGTCTTTAACAACAAACTGTTTCCTTCAGGTAGAGCATAATTTATTTTAATCTATCATATTCAGATAAAGAAGCTGGTGTAATAACATTCAGATATGAGTGGAAAAATATCCCATGTCAGAGTTTGTTTATGTACAAAACCATATCAAATCATCCTATGGTGACAAGGGAATATGCATTTTCGTGGGCGAACCTGCCACAGGTTGCTTCTGTTGGCCTGAAACTTGTTCCCCCATGGATAAACCCGACCTGGAAGGTAAGAGGCAGGAAAGAGAAAAGATGATAGCAAACATTTAAGTTATACACCAATCATTAGTCAGATGGTCATGAAAACAAATCCTTCCACTTCGATGCATGCAGACTCTTCTCCTCTGGATCTGAAACATCTGTTGTTCAGAGCTGCTCACTCTGTGAAGCAGACTGATCAGAAGCATCTGTGTAAATCAACGCACAGTTCTAGCTTTATTTAATCGATGACAGTAAAGATTAGATGCAAACGAATCATCTTTCAGTGTACAGACTGTGTACCTTGCAGCCCTCCACGTGCAGCCCACTCCCACTCCTCCTCAGTGGGCAGTCTCTTGCCCTTCCACCTGCAGAAGGCCTGAGCGTCGTTCCAGCTCACCTGAACCACCGGGAAGCCCAGGCGCTCCCGAATACCTGAACCAGGTCCTGCAGGCTAAGAAGCAGAGGGTCAGTGGAGCAGAGGGCAAGAAGAGCATGCTGGGAAATGTGCAAGAAACACTGGAAAACAGCTCACCTGTCTCCAAAACACTCGTTCTACAGGCAGCCACCAAGGAGCCGACTGGACGGGAACAAGTCAAGAGTAAAAGTTATTCACAAGACGGCCACAGAAATATTTACTGGTGTCCACACAGTCCATACTCACATGAAAACTGATTTTATTTTCGTCATATGACCCATTTGTTTTTTTAAATCATTAATTATTCAGGGGAAAACATAACATGTACAGAGTAGAAGCAAAATGGATTAACTCAAGTAAAGTATGAGTACTTCAAATTCACACTGTGTCAAACTCAGCAGCTCTTCACATTTAGATGATAAATGATTTAAATGACTGATTAATGATCAGCAGTACCTCGATCCTCTGTGTGACTTTGCTCTTCAGCTCTTCTGTCACAAAGTCTTGAAACACAAAACTCCAACCAAACGTCTCAGCTTCAGTTTTGTACTTCTGAGCTCTCACAAAATCTCTGTAGTGAATGGAGGCCGGATCAATAAATCAGTTAGTTATATTCATTTCAACTAATTATCAAACATCCGAGTATCACGCTTTAATGTTTATTACCTGAAATCTCCATTCGTGACCGGATATTTGTCGATGTGAAAAGGCTGCAGCTGGACCTCTCTGGACGGGGACTCTCCGTCTCTCCCATCAGCTGCACTGGTTCCCATTAACATCTTCCCTCCTGGTATATTCAGCATCTCGTCTGCTGCTGGGTGTCAGGAGGAAACTTGTGTCGGCCCAAACATATTTAATGTTTCTGTACGTTATGGTCAGAAAATAAAAAAAACTAACTTCTTACCTGCTGCTGTCAGTAAACACAGAGCAGAGATCCACGACACGACGTTAACGGCCATGTTTGACAAGCTAACGTTAGCTAACATTAATCTGATGTTACGTTTATTTATACATTTATAAATATAAGTTTAAGAGTCAGCTAGTTAAAGGAGTTCCTGAACTTCGATATAACATGATTTTACGTGTCCCTGTCGGACAACTTTTACCGCCGCACTCGCAACGGAAGTGAGTTCATCGTCAAATAACTTCCGTGTTAAATTAAAGGTTCCGCTTTGTTTAAAACTTAAACACGCAGGCCTAACCCTCCTTTTATGTATTTTTCTCTGTATAAACGATACCGTATGAAATTATACTAAATATAACAGAGTTGTTCTGTATTAAATCAACTAACACCCTGTCGAATATGACGTGAAACGATTGAAAAAGACAGTTGATCACTGCAACTTGGTGGGACTGTGTCAAGCGGACGCCACCTACTGGACATTAGGGTCGATGCACTTTCCTTTAGGCCGCTCTTATGTCAGAACCATGTTCCGGTCCCACACAAACACGATGTGATAAAATATTAGAAACATTTTCTTATTTCACTGACCACCTCATGCAATTCCCATGGATCGTGATATACTCTGAATCAGAACTTCTTTATTGGTCCTACAAACGGGGATATGTATGTGTCACTGCAGCTTAAGGACAGTTCAATTTAACAAGAAACAATAAAAATAGTATATAAAATGATTTAAAAAAAAAAAAAGGTAAGAAATAGATTGTTATATGCATAATATGTACACGTGCCCCGCCCTGTTCTGTGACATCACCCCCATGAAGTCATCATTCATCATTCATTTTAATTAAATTGATTTTATGGTAAAAGTACAGAACAGAAACCAATAACACTTGAGCTGAGGTGTCCAAATTATCTGAATTCACTCGATTACAATATTAAAGTAATGTATCTTGATTACATTCTGTTAGTACTCTAATAATAACAAGTCAGACCAGAGAATAAATACCAATAAAAGAGTGACCTTTTTTATCCTATTGATAATTGTTTATTTGAGTTGATTCTAGTAATAGTGGTTATGTTTTTATTTTAGCCTCTTTTGACAAGACAGAGAGATTACAGGAAACAGAATGAAGTAAAGGACCCCTGACCTGGACCAGGACAAAAAGAAACTCCTGTTGACTGGACGCCAGCTTTACCAATTGAATTAGACAACCATCATCAGTTGCCTGACTCTCTGGTTCAATCTGCATTAACCACCCCAAATAAGTCCCACCCACAGATTTTCTGACGAATACAGGTGGTGAGCGCCAAAAGGGGCGGTCTTACTCGTTTCCCGCGCGAAGTAAGAGCATTTCCCTCCAAAACTGTAGATGTGTATATTAGTGATTAATGGATCTTCACTCTGGTCCGAGCTGCTCGTCTCTGAGGACACGAACACGGTCAGTAAACTTTTCTGTTGTAATCTGCTTTATGTGTGCATTTACCTGCTCAGTACAGGTGTATTCCTGTCTGTGTTTGAGGTATACAGATCAGTTATTACCTACAGATCTCAGAGAGGTCCATATATTAACTACCGTCATGTTGTATAAGCCCAGTAAATTCTACATATGTGCGGGTTAAAAGGAAGCCAGCCTCCCTCTCCTGTCGGTGAGATTTGTTTTTACCTCAGATGTTTCTGAAATAACTCTGAACAGAAGCTGAAGATGTCTCATTTATCTGATGAATGTTGAGGTAAATTCCGCTCGAACATAATTTTCTCATGCATTCAATTAAATCCGCGATGGACGTTATGTTTTGCTCTGTGCACCAAACTCCATTGTGATTTTGGCGGTTTTTAACTTTGCCGTGTTTATTACCTGAACAATGCACAGTTAATTAATGTAGGTCACTTTATTAAAACGAGTCGTTAGTTTCGGTTAAATCGGCATGAAACTTTATTATTTTGAACGGCTTGAAATCTGGTTAGCTAACGTTTCCTGGTCAGTTTAAGAGAGTGGTTATGCTGTGTTATGTTAGCTAGCTGACTTTAAAGTTGTTGCAAACGCACTGCAAGGTTTGGAAACACGTTAGCAGCGGCTCAGCTGCCTTATCAATGGCACATTAACCGGGCCCTGATACTATAACGAGCTTATAAAGACGTCTGAGTCATTTAATCGTTGTGTTTAAATGTTAGCTAGCATGTTAGCTAGCATGTGTGTGTCTGTCTGAGAGTGTTAGCATGACGCCATTATCGTGCTGTGTAATGTTAACTTGTTAGTGCTAGCATGGTTGGAGTTGAATATCTGAGTACAGCACAGTTAGCTAACACAATATGCAGCCTCATTGCAGTCGTCACTAAATGTATTCAGTGTGTTTGTCTCAATTCTGGTTTAAGTTAATGTGTTATTCACATCGCTGCACTGACTCCCTGTGTGTGAAAAATAGACTTTGAAATCATATTGCTTGTCTATAAAGCACTAAATGATGTCATGACTTAATACATTTGGTTTACTTTTGGTATAGCTTTAAAAAAAAACGCATTTATTAAATCAGATTATAGTAGATATTACAGTGCAGAGTGATGTGAGACTCCTGAAATGATGTCATGCACATGGTTATATCAGTCTTTATTTCTTTATCTCTCTCTCTCTCTCTCTCTCTCACACACACACACACATATGCATGTGCATGTAGCGATCTTGTTATATTAAAGTACTTCCTCCTCTCTCCAGGTGAACAGTGGGACTTGTCTTCAGCTTCAGGTGGAACAGCTGTGACCTGTATGGTGATCAGACCCAGAGAGGAGAGACACCTGGTCCAACAAGGTCAGTGCAGTATAGGTGCAAAAATTAAAGGCAGAAAGTGTGAGATTTGTCAGTTGCTGTTCATTAATACTCTGGTATCAGTAAATGATTCTAGAGAATAGTCGAGTCTCATTCACAGGTGGTTGAATACCGACAGTTTGCACATTTTAAATGGACAGCTTCATTTACGTAGATTCAAATGCGTTCGTTATCGTCGTCAGCCGAGGGACAGACGGCCGCTCGTCACCGTCAGCCAGGGGGGCTTTTTTTTTCCGGGAAGACCGCAGCAGCCCACAAACGCCCGCTATGAAGCAGCTAACGTTGAAAATGAGTATAGTGGTGCTGAGTTTGCAGTATAGCGGCGCAGCGCAGCTGTTCCACCGTCTGGGGAGAACCCTGATTGGTGTTCTTGTTCAGGGTGTAAGTGCAGGGAATTGAGAGCTACAACACCAGCAGAACTGAGCGGAGATGTGTTGTTTTGGAGGCCTCGTGATATCGAGTTAGTGGTCTGCCAGGCAAACCTGGTGTTTGTAATTTATAAGTTCTATCATTGTAAAATAAAGGTTAACTTGACAGGACTTCAGCTATCTTCAATGGCAAATGCCCGAGTGCAGTCCATCGGAGCTGTAAGCAGTGTTTTCCATGAATGGCAGTAGTCAGGCCTTTGATCAGTTGCTGGTATTGGTAATAGCGTATCTTACGAGCCCTCGTGCGATCCCGCCAACTTACAGGTCCCTCATGTTCAGATACCTATGGTTGGTAGAAGCGTGCACATAGTGTGCGTGTTTAGCTTGGGCCTCGGCCTGGCTAGGGACATGCTCAGGGCCACGGTAGAAGCTAGCCTGACGCCACTAAAGCGGCTTGGATCTCTGCCCTCAACTGTCCATGACGATTTCCCTGGCGAGTTCAGTGTGTATGGGCGCGATGCCTTTGCTTGAAGATAATGTTGAACCTCTGGGATAAAAGTAAATGAAAACAATTGCAGGAATTCATTTTTCCTTGCAACTGTGTGCAACAGCATCCTGCTTGACAAAACCATGCAGAGATCATTACAAAGCTGTTACAGGGCCCTCGGCCTCACTGCCCAGCAGACCACTAATAAGGATCCAATTGTTCATGGTAGAAGTGCAGCAGACTGATTGCTACAAACAGTTTGAGCGGTTGTTTGTTTGTCTGCGTTGTTGCGAGTGTAGTGAAGGATTGTTTTCAGTTCAGGTACGTCTCCGATCCAGCACGCAAACGTGCGTTCAGAGAGTGCTCGATAAGCTTTGTGAAGCCTTTGGAGTTGTTGTCTTGCGAACAACACCCATATTTATTATCTATATTTAAAATCTGTATATATCTGTTCATTCTTGCACTATACCATGTAAATATATACGTCAAGTTGATTCTGTTTTATTTCCTTTTTGATAGTATTTTCTATTTTATATCGTCTATTTTACTATTGCTCTTGTTCTCGTAACATTCTGACGCTGCTGCAACAAGCACATTTCCTCGTCTGCGGGACGTTAAAGGATTTCTGATTCTGATCGCTACAAACGGTTTTAGCGGTTGTTAGTTGGTCTGCGTCCTTCTGAGTGTATTGAAGGTTATACATGGAACGTCGTGGTATAAAGCTTTTCAGGCTCAGCCAAACAGTGTTAGCTAAACAATGTGAACAAGGGGGATAAAATGAGCTGGTAGCTTGAGTTGAATGGCATTCATAGTAGTGCATAATAGTCCACAAAGTGCGTTATTTGACGATCTGAGAATGAGACTCAAAAATCAGCTGTCTTTGTACAGAATTGCTTCATGAGTAAACCGTCACACAATTAATCAGTTGATTAATAATTGTCCTCCATAATGCAGGACACTTGCTTGTCTCACATTTTCTCTCTAAGGTCTCAACTTTCTGCTTTTAATGCTGGATAATTTAATCTATAATCAAAGAGAAGTAATTAATATAGTAATAATATAACTAATAATATAAAAACTCAATTTATGCAAAATATGAAAAGTGTTTAACATGTATATCTTCACTGTTCAGCCACAACATTAAAACAGCTGACAAGTGAAGTGAGCATTGATCATCTTGTTACAATCAAATGTTCTGCTGGGAAACTTTGAGTTCTGTCATTTCTGTGGATCCTCTTTGACAAACACCAGCCACCCAAACACCGTTCAGACCAACTGCACCCCCTCATGGCAAAGAACCCAAGGCTTCAAACTGGCCCCCTCATTGTCCAGATCCCACTTCAGTTGAGCATCCATCGGATGCGCCAGAACCAACTACCATCCATGTTGGGGCCCCCATGGATGGTTCTTGGCTCAGACTGCATCCAGTGGAAGCTCAGTTGGATTGAGATCTGGGGAATCTGGAGGTCATGTTGACACCTTGAGCTCTTTCCCACGTTCCTCGGGTCGTTCCTGAGCAGTTTTTGCAGCGTTGCAGGCTCGTTGTCCTGCAGGGGGCGCACTGCCACCAAGGAGTGCTGCTGCCATGAGGGGGGGTACTTGGTCTGCATCTGTGTTTGGGTGACTGGTGTCTGTCAAAGAGACATCCACATGAATGCCAGGACTCATGGCTTCACAGCCGAACATGACACTGGAACAAAATCATCCATGTTATTATTTCACCTGTCACTGGTTCTAATGTTGTGTCTCTCAGTGTGTACACATGTTGACACCTTGAGCACTTTCCCAGGTTCCTCAAAAATCAACCTCCACAAACACACAAAAACTCTAAAAACAAACACAAAACCTCCACAAACACACAAAAACTCTAAAAACAAACACAAAACCTCCACAAACAAACAAAAACTCTAAAAACAAACACAAAACCTCTAAAAACACACAAAACCTCCACAAACACACAAAACCTCTAAAAACAAACACAAAACCTCTAAAAACACACAAAAACTCCACAAACACACAAAACCTCTAAAAACAAACACACAAACCTCCACAAACACACAAAACCTCTAAACACTATTTTAAAAGCCTCCACAAAGAGACATCAAACTACCACTGCTCCTCTTTATCTTCCTGCAGGTGACGGACGAGCCGCAGCAGGAAAACTGAGGATCTGAGTGTCGTCTTGTGAAGAAACTCCTTCAGGTCATGCAGTTGTTTGCTGACTACAGTTTCACCTGCTCACACTGGGAGCACTGTCGTCTTTAATGGATATTTACGTAAGAAACACTTGTTTTTTTAATTACACTGTTGTGGTTTGAATCCTGCTCACCCGATTTTTAAAGAAGTCTTTTGATGGAGTCCAGCGTCTCCTCTCAGTGGCGTTGTCAAAGCTTCCACTATATTTGAAATAGACAGTTTTTTGGTGGGGGGACCAGGGCTTCCATTACCTACATTATCTGTTCCTGTTTTGTGGAATTACTGATTTAGAAGCAGGGTCCATGAGTTGTTTAACAATGTCTGAGCATGTAGTGGTCATGTTATATTAAAGTACCTCCTCCTCTCTCCAGGTGAACAGTGGGACTTGTCTTCAGCTTCAGGTGGAACAGCTGTGACCTGTATGGTGATCAGACCCAGAGAGGAGAGACACCTGGTCCAACAAGGTCAGTGCAGTATAGGTGCAAAAGTTAAAGGCAGAAAGTGTGAGATTTGTCAGTTGCTGTTCATTAATACTCTAGTATCAGTAAATGATTCTAGAGGATAGTCGAGTCTCATTCACAGGTGGTTGAATACCGACAGTTTTGGTTGGCAGAAGACAGTACAGTGTCGCTGGAACACAATGATCAATGTTATTTATGTACTAATGTGCTACATGTATGCTGCTACAGGCATACTTTTCCTTTTGGTTCTTTGCAAAGCTGGATGTTTGCTAGCAAATGTAACTTTCCAGTTGACTTGCCACATTTCTTTCATTTGTTTGAATAATTAAATATATTGGAAGCACCAATTAGTCACACAGTGTGAAAAAAGTAGGATGTGATTAACAAGCTCAGATTTAATTCTTATTATTCTTATTATTATACTTCTTCCTCTTATTATTATTATTATCATTATTATTGTTATTATTATTATTCTTATCATTCCTATTTTTAATATTATTATACTTCTTATTATTCTTATTATTATTGTTGTTATTATTATTATTCCTATTTTTAATATTATTGTTATTATACTTCTTATTCTTATTCTTCTTATCATTATTGTTTTGTTGTTATTATTATTCTTATTATTCCTATTTTTATCATTATTATTATTATACTTCTTATTATTCTTCTTATTATTGTCATTATTTTGTTGTTATTATTATTCTTATTATTCCTATTTTTATTATTCTTATTATTATTTTAAATCATGCATGGAAATATACATACAAAAAATTGCTGCATTGAGAATCGGTTCGTAATCGAATCGATTCGTGAGGTGCCAAGAGATTCCCACCTCTAGTAGAAGTGAAGCGAATTGAGAGCTACAACAACAGCAGCACTGAGCGGAGACGCGTTGTTTTGGAGGCCTCGTGCCTCCAAAACAACGTGACTTTAGGGACAAAAGTTAGGTAACAGCAATCCAGTTGTTAGTGGTCTGCCAGGCAAACCTGGTGTTTGTAATTCATAAGTTCTATCATTGTAAAATAAAGGTTAACTTGACAGGACTTCAGCTATCTTCAATGGCAAATGCCCGAGTGCAGTCCATCGGAGCTGTAAGCAGTGTTTTCCATGAATGGCAGTAGTCAGGCCTTTGATCAGTTGCTGGTATTGGTAATAGCGTATCTTACGAGCCCTCGTGCGATCCCGCCAACTTACAGGTCCCTCATGTTCAGATACCTATGGTTGGTAGAAGCGTGCACATAGTGTGCGTGTTTAGCTTGGGCCTCGGCCTGGCTAGGGACATGCTCAGGGCCACGGTAGAAGCTAGCCTGACGCCACTAAAGCGGCTTGGATCTCTGCCCTCAACTGTCCATGACGATTTCCCTGGCGAGTTCAGTGTGTATGGGCGCGATGCCTTTGCTTGAAGATAATGTTGAACCTCTGGGATAAAAGTAAATGAAAACAATTGCAGGAATTCATTTTTCCTTGCAACTGTGTGCAACAGCATCCTGCTTGACAAAACCATGCAGAGATCGTTACAAAGCTGTTACAGGGCCCTCGGCCTCACTGCCCAGCAGACCACTAATAAGGATCCAATTTTTCATGGTAGAAGTGCAGCAAACTGATTGCTACAAACAGTTTGAGCAGTTTTTTGTTTGTCTGCGTTGTTGCGAGTGTAGTGAAGGATTGTTTTCAGTTCAGGTACGTCTCCGATCCAGCACGCAAACGTGCGTTCAGAGAGTGCTCGATAAGCTTTGTGAAGCCTTTGGAGTTGTTGTCTTGCGAACAACACCCATATTTATTATCTATATTTAAAATCTGTATATATCTGTTCATTCTTGCACTATACCATGTAAATATATACGTCAATTTGATTCTATTTTATTTCCTTTTTAATAGTATTTTCTATTTTATATCGTCTATTTTACTATTGCTCTTGTTCTCGTAACATTCTGACGCTGCTGCAACAAGCACATTTCCTCGTCTGCGGGACGTTAAAGGATTTCTGATTCTGATCGCTACAAACGGTTTTAGCGGTTGTTAGTTGGTCTGCGTCCTTCTGAGTGTATTGAAGGTTATACATGGAACGTCGTGGTATAAAGCTTTTCAGGCTCAGCCAAACAGTGTTAGCTAAACAATGTGAACAAGGGGGATAAAATGAGCTGGTAGCTTGAGTTGAATGGCATTCATAGTAGTGCATAATAGTCCACAAAGTGCGTTATTTGACGATCTGAGAATGAGACTCAAAAATCAGCTGTCTTTGTACAGAATTGCTTCATGAGTAAACCGTCACACAATTAATCAGTTGATTAATAATTGTCCTCCATAATGCAGGACACTTGCTTGTCTCACATTTTCTCCCTAAGGTCTCAACTTTCTGCTTTTAATGCTGGATAATTTAATCTATAATCAAAGAGAAGTAATTAATATAGTAATAATATAACTAATAATATAAAAACTCAATTTATGCAAAATATGAAAAGTGTTTAACATGTATATCTTCACTGTTCAGCCACAACATTAAAACAGCTGACAAGTGAAGTGAGCATTGATCATCTTGTTACAATCAAATGTTCTGCTGGGAAACTTTGAGTTCTGTCATTTCTGTGGATCCTCTTTGACAAACACCAGCCACCCAAACACCGTTCAGACCAACTGCACCCCCTCATGGCAAAGAACCCAAGGTTTCAAACTGGCCCCCTCATTGTCCAGATCCCACTTCAGTTGAGCATCCATCGGATGCGCCAGAACCAACTACCATCCATGTTGGGGCCCCCATGGATGGTTCTTGGCTCAGACTGCATCCAGTGGAAGCTCAGTTGGATTGAGATCTGGGGAATCTGGAGGTCATGTTGACACCTTGAGCTCTTTCCCACGTTCCTCGGGTCGTTCCTGAGCAGTTTTTGAAGTGTTGCAGGCTCGTTGTCCTGCAGGGGGCGCACTGCCACCAAGGAGTGCTGCTGCCATGAGGGGGTGTACTTGGTCTGCATCTGTGTTTGGGTGACTGGTGTCTGTCAAAGAGACATCCACATGAATGCCAGGACTCATGGCTTCACAGCCGAACATGACACTGGAACAAAATCATCCATGTTATTATTTCACCTGTCACTGGTTCTAATGTTGTGTCTCTCAGTGTGTACACATGTTGACACCTTGAGCACTTTCCCAGGTTCCTCAAAAATCAACCTCCACAAACACACAAAAACTCTAAAAACAAACACAAAACCTCCACAAACACACAAAAACTCTAAAAACAAACACAAAACCTCTAAAAACAAACACAAAACCTCTAAAAACACACAAAAACTCTAAAAACAAACACAAAACCTCCACAAACACACAAAAACTCTAAAAACAAACACAAAACCTCTAAAAACACACAAAAACTCTAAAAACAAACACAAAACCTCCACAAACACACAAAAACTCTAAAAACAAACACAAAACCTCTAAAAACAAACACAAAACCTCTAAAAACACACAAAACCTCTAAAAACAAACATAAAACCTCTAAAAACACACAAAAACTCTAAAAACAAACACAAAACCTCTAAAAACACACAAAAACTCTAAAAACAAACACAAAACCTCCACAAACAAACAAAAACTCTAAAAACAAACACAAAACCTCTAAAAACACACAAAACCTCTAAAAACAAACACAAAACCTCCACAAACAAACAAAAACTCTTAAAACAAACACAAAACCTCTAAAAACAAACACAAAACCTCTAAAAACACACAAAACCTCCACAAACACACAAAACCTCTAAAACCACACAAAACCTCCACAAACACACAAAACCTCTTAAAACACACAAAACCTCCACAAACACACAAAACCTCCACAAACACACAAAACCTCTAAAAACAAACACACAAACCTCCACAAACACACGAATCCTCTATAAACAAACACAAAACCTCTAAAAACAATTTTTAAAACCTTCACAAACAAACACAAAACCTCCACAAACACAAAAACTCTAAAAACGAACACAAAACCTCCACAAACACACAAAAATTCTAAAAACAAACACAAAACCTCCACAAACACACAAAAACTCTAAAAACAAACACAAAACCTCCACAAACACACAAAACCTCTAAAAACAAACACACAAACCTCCACAAACACACAAATCCTCTATAAACAAACACAAAACCTCTAAAAACAATTTTAAAAACCTTCACAAACAAACACAAAACCTCCACAAACACAAAAACTCTAAAAACGAACACAAAACCTCCACAAACACACAAAAATTCTAAAAACAAACACAAAACCTCCACAAACACACAAAAACTCTAAAAACAAACACAAAACCTCCACAAAAACTCTAAAAACACACAAAACCTCCACAAACACACAAAAACTCTAAAAACAAACACAAAACCTCCACAAACAAACAAAAACTCTAAAAACAAACACAAAACCTCCACAAACAAACAAAAACTCTAAAAACAAACACAAAACCTCCACAAACACACAAAAACTCTAAAAACAAACACAAAACCTCCACAAACAAACAAAAACTCTAAAAACAAACACAAAACCTCCACAAAAACTCTAAAAACACACAAAACCTCCACAAACACACAAAAACTCTAAAAACAAACACAAAACCTCCACAAACACACAAAGACTCTAAAAACAGACACAAAACCTCCACAAACAAACAAAAACTCTAAAAACAAACACAAAACCTCCACAAACACACAAAAACTCTAAAAACAAACACAAAACCTCCACAAACAAACAAAAACTCTAAAAACAAACACAAAACCTCCACAAAAACTCTAAAAACAAACACAAAACCTCCACAAACACACAAAAACTCTAAAAACAAACACAAAACCTCCACAAACAAACAAAAACTCTGAAAACAAACACAAAACCTCTAAAAACACACAAAACCTCTAAACACTATTTTAAAAGCCTCCACAAAGAGACATCAAACTACCACTGCTCCTCTTTATCTTCCTGCAGGTGACGGACGAGCCGCAGCAGGAAAACTGAGGATCTGAGTGTCGTCTTGTGAAGAAACTCCTTCAGGTCATGCAGTTGTTTGCTGACTACAGTTTCACCTGCTCACACTGGGAGCACTGTCGTCTTTAATGGCTATTTACGTAAGAAACCCTTTTTTTGAATTACACTGTTGTGGTTTGAATCCTGCTCACCCGATTTTTAAAGAAGTCTTTTGATGGAGTCCAGCGTCTCCTCTCAGTGGCGTTGTCAAAGCTTCCACTATATTTGAAATATACAGTTTTTTGGTTGGACTTACTGTAATTTACTGTATTTGCGTTTTCGGGCACGTTAATTTTGAACGGGAGTGCTTGGGGCAGAGATACAATGGCATCAAAATCTCTATTTTTAAAACAGTGAGAAGTCTCGACAACATGAAACTTTGCCCGTAGTATCACCAGGGTCTCTACACATGAACACCAGCACTGAGAACATTGTTTGTGTACACAGAGTTTATGAAAAAGGTTTTTGAACTACTCATGTCTGCTAACGTGAGTAGTTCAAAAACTTTTTTTTCTTTTTGTTTGTTTCTGTTTGTTGATCAGGAGGGTTATTTAAAATGTTTATTCTGATAGTTACTTCTTTAATAAGTCGTCAGTAACATAAACGAGGTCAGCCCATCTAAATCGGGAAAAAAATATAACTGTTCACTGTGGCTTTCAAATAAGTAAATAATTTAATGCATTTCTTTTTTATCTGTAGCTGATTATATTATGTTTTCTCTTCTTTTAGATGCTGTTTTAATGTCTTAATGTTTTTAGTTTTGATTAATTTCCATATCTCTGTATGGATTGAATTCTATGTAAATAAACTGGCCAAAGTGACTGAGCTCTTAACCTTGTTTTAAACTGAGGTACTTAAAATAAAATAAAACTCGCACCAGTAATCATCAGGTTTTTCTCTGAATGCTTTTTTTTTTTTTTCCCAGTTTGGTTTCAGTTAATTCCTCCAGGCAGGAAAACTTTTGACAATGTACAAAAGGTAAAACACAACAAATCTTTCCATGAGCCAAGAAAACCTTTTAATGGGTGGAAACAAACTGTGTGGCAGAGTTCAGTGCTTTTAACAAAATCTCATAAATAAACCAATCAGAGGGGGGGCGTTGACAAATCCATGAAAAAAAAAAAAACAAACAAACCCACGACTAGCGTAACGATGATTTCTGACAGACGCTGTGATGGATGCCATGGTGGCGTCCATCAGACTTGGGGTGCTTCAGAGATCCGGGAGCACGTTGACTGAACCGATCGGTAAACAACCATCCCTGTGAGTGCGAGAACAGCTGCAGCTTCTTCTGTTGACCTTTAACCTTTGAGAGAAGACATTCCAGCTCGCATGATCTCATCCACCAACAAGATGTTGCTGGCGATCACCGTGCTGTAAAAACGAACGAGAGATTAAATAACGTATTTACGTAATTTCAAATATTCAATTGAGTTGATTTTAAAATGTGTAATCCCACCATGAATGGAGAAGCTGTTTCTTAACGCTGTAATTATCCCACACACCGGCCTCTCCTGCCACCATGGGCTCCCCTGAAAAAACAAGAGGAGACGTAAATAAACAAGTGTCAAAGGATATGAAACCAGACAGAAGTGAATGCTACAAACATTTTTACTCTTTAAAATGTTCATTTTTATTGTATATACTCAAAACATGTAAAGCAAATATAGCCCCCTAAAAATAATTGGATAAAAGGAATGTAGCCTCAAAATATAGCATTATTATTTATAGGCCATATCAACCATCCGTATCTAGAAATACACTGTGCAACTCAATCTGACCTGTGCTGAGGTCGACTCCGACCAGCTGACCAGACTCTTTGTACTCCATCTGCAGCTTCAGCAGGGTCTCCTGTGGGTCGTAGCCAGAGTTCTGGGCCAAAACCTACAAAGGAAGACACAAAATGAATAATCAACAGAGGCTGATACAGTGCGAGTGCAAAGAAGAAGGCAAAGAAACACTGAAAGCCTTTGGAGGTAGAGAATAAACCTCTTACCTTGGGGATGACGAGGAGAGCATCCGCAAATGCCTGGACTCCCAGCTGGGCTCTGCCTTTCACGTTGGGCTTGTGTTTTACCAGAGCATCCGCCACAGCCACCTCTAACGCACCTGCACCCGGCACGACACTACCTGAGGAGACGAAAGAGGAAAAAGAGATATTAAGAAAACATACAATCGTCTCAGCTCAGTTTAAAAACAAAATGGAAAGCTGGTTAAGAACTACTTTGGAGTTTGTTCTGATCAACTGAATACATGTAGGAGAGGATAAAGACTCTCCTAGTGCAGAGGTAAAGACCAGAGTCACTGTAGCACAGACGTAAGAGACCAGAGAGAGCCATCGTAGCATCCCTGGGTGTTCGCTGTGCACATGAACGCTGCATCAAGAATTTAGTTTGATGGATCTACGTGGTTTATCTGGATTACACTTGGAGAACAATCTGAAGCGAGCAAAACAAATCTAGACTTCAGCTGGATTACTTCTGCTGTCTTAGTCTTACCATCTTCTATGGCGTTCTTGACTGCCCTCAAACCATCCCTGACAGCATCTTTGATCTGTGTGAGGGTGTGTTTGTTGGGTCCCTTCACCAGCAGCGTCACTGAGCGAGGGTTTCCACACTTCTCGATGAACGTGAACTTCTCCTCTCCCTGCAAACACCAACGCAGAGAAAAGCTAATAACTCTGTCTTGGCATCACAAATGTAAATCAATGCAAACAGATTACATTTGTTACACCTTTACATTTGGTTTTCAAAATATATTAACCAAAGATTACATCCAGAAAAACTTAAAATAAATGGCTCACCAGTGTGTGCTCATAAACCAGACCAGCATTTCCCAAGCATTCAGGTGTGAGGTCATCGATTGAATTCATGGCAATGCCACCGCAAGCGAGAGTGAGCCTGCAGACGAACAACACGCAAGAATAATTCAGTTTTATTTAACATCACAGAAACATCATCGTGCAGCAACACACAGCTGGACAGAGCGAGACGCTACCCAGAGAAAAAAGAAAATAACATTAAACATAGTCTAAAGGTTCAATGAGACAAACAGAATGAGTCCCTGGTTGGGGAGTTTGTTCTGATCAGCTGAATACATGTACGAGAGACTGAAGCTCTGCTGATGTAGAGGAAAAGACCAGAGTCACTGCAGCACAGACGGAGGACCGGGGGAGACACCAGCTGCATTTTACAGCAGAGCATCAAGTAAATTCCAGACTGAGAACTTGTGTGAACCACCTCTTAAGAACTATTAATTTACACACTGCATATCAATTCTTATTTGGCTCTGATTAGTTCAGTCCATGAACTGTTTTATTAACATCAATCCTGCTCACAGTTCAGGTAAAGCAATGAATGAAAGCAGACATGGAGAGTTTATTGACCCGCTCTGCCTCTACACAGGCTGAAAAAACTAAAACTGTTACTGAAGCAGGAGCACTGCGGTGCATTCATGGTGCTGTGACAAAAGCCATGTTGTTTTCTTACCTCTCCATGTTCCTCCTCTTTGCTCTGCGCAGGGCTACAATGCCTGCCTTGGCGAGCGCATCCAGGGAGAATGGGTCGATACCCTACAGAATAAAGAGAAAATGTTTACCTTCCATTCTTCATCAGATCAAGAAATAAATCTTTCGGCGATGCAGAGAATATTCTGATCCGTTGAATACATGTAGGGAGGAGCAGACTCCTCTAATGCAGAGGTACAGATCAGATTTACTATCGCACAGATGCAAGAGACCAGGGGGAGCCATGGTAGCACCCCTGGGTGTTCACTGTGCACAGGAAGAATCATAAAATACAACTTGATAAAAAAGTAGTAAAAGGATTTGAGTGGCAGAGTCCTGATTTAAAAAAAAAACATGTTTAATAAATCAATTCTCTGTTAAGTAAAGCGAAGAAAGAGAAGGAAAAAAAGGACTAGAAATAAAGCCATGTGATAATATCGTGCTTATATTATTTCTCACATAACATTGGACACTTTACCTTCTGGTTGATAACGACAAATCCCTTCTCCCCATTGGGACAGACTTGTTCTTTCAGGGCGATGATCTTCTGCACGCGATCCTCGATGAACTTCCTCTCTGCAGCCACGAGCTTCTCCCTCTCCTCGGCGCTCTTGTAGAAGAAGCCGGAGTTGACCTCTGTCTTTTCGTACTCCAGAGAGACGTTACAAGTCAGCACGTAGGCATCCTCCACCCTCTTCTTCATGTCTGGGTGTCGGGCACCGTGGTCCAACACCAACCCTCTGATCAGTCTGAGAAAGGGAAGGGGAATAAAGCAGCAACTCTTTAATGCCTGGGACCTCCTTTCAGACATATTGTTTCTTGGTCAAAGTCTTTAGTTTTTGTTAAGACTCACTGTGTATCGCAGTCAGTTTTGTGCTTCATCTCCATGATTTCCACCATGTACAGGTCGATGGGCTCGTTAGGTTTAGCGATGGCCAGCACAGCGTCTACTACAGCCTGCAGACAAACAAGTCACATTAAGCACGGAAAACAGGACAAATAAAATAAAATAAACTTGCTACCAAAAAGTTTTTCCCATAAATCTCACCTCAGTGAGCAGGTCTGCCAGCTCTTTGTGGACCTTGGTCCTGAGGGAGGTACGCGCTACATTGATGAGGGTCTCTCTGTCCATTTCCCGGGTCACCTTCAACTCCTCCAGAGTTGACAAGGCTTTCTCTTTCGCCGCTTCGAAGCCCTCAGCAATGATTCTTGGATGAAGACCCTACAGCAGGAAATCAAAAGGGAGTTACAGAAAGAAAATGTGTGTCCTGAAGAGATTCAAGTGCCAAATCACACAAAGAAAACATGGTGACAGTATCAAAAAGACTGGCGCTTTACCTCCGACACGTAGAGGTCAGCCTGCTTCAGGAGCTCGCCGATGATGAGGACGTTAGAGGTGGTTCCATCTCCCGTGATGTCATCCTGCGCCGTGGCAACCTTAGCGATGAGTGAGGCTGTCGGGTGCTGAATTTGCTGCGGGCGACGAGGAAGAAAAAAGAGATTTTGACAAACTCTTCATTCAAGGAGCAGGATTTCTCTGATACACATTCTCCAAACAAAAACATTAAACTGCAGCTTTGCTTAATTTAAACACAATCCAAGACTTGTCAATAAAGTTGTTTTAACGAGTAATGAAGATTAAAATCCTGTTCAGGTCTTGAAAGCCTGCTGTCAGTACGTGAAAGTCTTAAATCATCTGTGCTTCAAAGACATATCAGTCAGCATGAACATTATGATTGGAGTTGTGTTCCTCCCTCATTAATCATACATGTAACAATGCATTTATTTTGATATGGGAATATACTAAAAACAATTACTCATTCTGCATAAATAGCATCCACATATGCTACTGAAAATTAGGAATATTGTAAAGTTTCACTTGAGTTTATAATACGACATTTCATTTGACTTTTAATGCGTACACATATCTCTAACTAACTCTGAGTAGTGCACACAGGGGTGTGGTCATTCTTCAACAATGAAGAATCAAATACAGCAGGGAGGAGACGACAGGACAGAAAATCACAGCCACTTCACAGCTCGGCACCTGCTCACCATCTCGTGTAACAAGACGTTGCCATCTTTGGTCAGCTTTATGTCTCCTGCTCCAGACACCAGCCTGCGGACCCAAACACACAGGGAGGGGTTAACAATGCTAACAATGCTAACCGGGCAGAGCAGAAGCTGGATCCCCATCACTCACAGCCGGCTTGTGTGCTGGTGATCAACAGTTAGTTAATAGTTTTCATGTCGTATCAGTTCAGTCAGTCTGACAGGCAGGGATTAGAGATACTGCTAGCTGTGTGCATAAACTTCCTGAAATCATCCTCCTGGTGTAAGATAATAATAATAATAATATTAATAACAACTATGTCAACTGAATCACTAATCACTTTCAGTAACATTAAGTCTAACGTTGGGTTAACGCAAACCTTATGATTTTGAGAACTAACCGATACAATTATGCTGATTTTAGCCTAATCGTAATCTGCTAGCCGGCAGATGCTAACATGCTAACGCTAGCTCGCTGGTTGTCAAAAACGGGTCGTGACGATGACTGGGCAGGGCAACGTGCGTCAGGAAAATCCGTTATCCGGTTAGCAAGCGGGGGGCCTAAAGTGTGATACAGTTGTCTTTAAAGCGAAGGATTGATTAGCAGACAAATGACGCTTTCATGTTTTCACAATAACGCAGAATAAGGCGGCGGCGGAATCAAAGTATCGCAGCCTGCGCAGACAGTTTACCGGCGCAGCTAGGCTAACGTTAGCCACCTAGCACAGTTAGCTTAGCGCGCGTGCTGCACAAAGGGCTCAGTCGGCACTCACATTTTCATGGTCCCCTTCGGTCCCAGGTTACTTTTCAGCACGTCCTGGAGACCCCGGGCGGCACTGATGTTGACCGCCAGAGCAGCCTGGGCCCGGGCCACCTCTGCTTTCGGGTTCAGAGCTTTAACCGCAGCCATGGCGAGGCAGCACAACCAGCGAAGTAAAAGTAAAAAGTACCGCCGGCTGGGAGTGAGCACTGGTCGGGCTCGAAAGGAGAGACGCTTTCCAGAAGGCTCCAACACGTGCTCTCCTGCTGCCTTTATGGTACCAGTCTCGGCTCGGAAATTCCAGCTTTCAATAAAAAAACACTTTTAGATGCAACAAATGAATCATGAGTCATCAAATTACAGGCGACTGCAGATTTTGGATGATGGGGGAGACTGGGAGACTCGGGCTACATCTTTTTGAGTTAAAGGGTTGAATACAAAAGCACACAAGTTGCTTTCTATATTAGTCAAAGAAACGTACTCAGTGTGGATTTCTTTAATTGCCTTGTTTTTATTTTGTAATTCTGGATGAAAATAGGAAAAAAAAAAACCCAATCAGACTGCAAATCTTTACATTATCTGACTGTTATACAAGAGTCACACATAGGAAAGATATCCAGGAAATCGGCATACTTTAATTTGCTTAAATTAAAAGTGGTTTTATTTGCATGAAAAACATACATTCACATGTCATCCAAAGATAATAAATATGCTGTTTGCTGCTAGAAAAGTATGTATACAGATAAGAACACGTGTAGATAAAGTAGAAATATAGTTGATTCACAGTATTTGGTAATGTATACGTATAGAAATAAACCACATTTCTCCAACTTACTGCCCCAATTATAATCAAATGGCAAGAACCATCTCTGCAGTGACCACAGTCAGAGGCATTCATGGGTTCGCACAAGGAATTTTAGGATCTCCGACATACCCTGAATGCAGCATAAGTCACGCCCTGGACGACGCGCCGGTTGGGGATGTTACGTCACCTTCCAGAAAGTCTAATATGGAAATGTGCTCTGCAGATGAACATGGATGATAGAAACTATTTAAAGTGATTAAAAGCTGCCGGTGCCTCATTAATGGACAGACTAATGAGGGAACAGCATCAATAACACGTGATAACAAAGGAGGCCGAGACTTTGTTTTTCTATTTAACATCAGAAGTTTAATTCAATATGTACAACTAGTCTTATTAAAGCACTGCAATTTGCATTTACCTCTCCACGTCTTTAACAACATTTAGAATAGTTTATAATACCCCACTTCATTTACAGACACAGGACTGACCACATCTCTGCCTCTCCGGTCAATAAGCCCTCTAAAGTTTATCTACAATCTGATCATTAAAAAACAATTAAATCTCTGTTGGAGCACACAATCAACTGGCTTCCATTAACTGGTTCATACTGGGACGAGCCGAACCAGTCGGTGTACAGCAAGTGTGTAGATACCGATTAGCTGGGCCGAAATCAAGAATAACCCCTAAATCATTTGAACCGATTGGATGTGGTCAGTGTTACAGAGGAGACACAAAACAGAGAGAGCGACTCGTTCAGCACCTCAACTTCACCCCGAGAAATAAATGAAACAAGTCCTAAGTCCAGCTTCTTGTTCTGACCCGTCTGACACTCTTTTGAATGCTTGTGCGTCTTCATAACAATCACGCTATGAATCGTTTCATCCACCAAACTGATTTTGAATCATGTTATGAGTGCACACACACCATAATCAGTTAGTTGGATCTAAGCCGTGTAAACGTAAAGTCACATTTTCAGAGTGTATCCATGGAGACTGTTGATTAAACATACAGCTGGAGTCTGACTGAGGCCCAGCGACACCGCCCGCCATCCCTCACAGTCAGCTTCATAACACTGATCTGTAAACAGCACGTTTCTCTTTGTAAAACTGACCATCACCTGAAACATTTAAAGAAGCTTATTACAAGTCTTATTCATAGTGCATAGTGTGAGATACTGGATCACTGCTAGTTCAACAGGGTGAACACGTCCTGGGAAAGTTTCTTTTGTAACTAGAGCTGCAAATATTCACTGACTGATGGAAGAAAATTCATCTGTAAATATTCTGAGAACAGATTATTTGCTTCTCATGCAAAAAGGTCGAACAGATAACAGATAAGCTGGTTTCAGCTTCTTAAACATTCACTTTTTTTGCCATTTATACAAGTAAATAAAAGATTATTTGTGTTTTGGAGTGTTGGTTGGACAAAATAAACCATTCAAAGACGACACATTGACCTCTGGGAAATTGTGGTGAGCATTAAGATTAATCGATTACTCTTAAAAATAATAGTTTTTTGCAGCCACAACTGTAACACATATTTTCATGAAATGACCATAAGACATCGTCAGCCCCTGTGACCAGCACTAGAACCTCTAAATGTTTGACTCACATCTTCTGGCAGCTCAAACATTCAACCACTAATGAGAGTGAGTTTTTAATCGCATCATAAAAAATATAAAGACAAGCCAATTAAAAATCGGACTCTTTAAATGACGGACAGTGAAGAAGAAGAAGAAGAAGAAGAGGAGCATTTCAAATCATAATTCATCTACGTACGGCGCATTAATGGATCAGTAACACAGTATCTGCTGTAACGGATGCAGTTTGGTGACAATCATTTTGAACGTCATCATCTGAGAAAGACATTCTGGGCCAAAACAGAAAAAAACCAGAGTCAAGAAACAGAGAAAGAAACAAAACTGAAGCAACACCACGATGTTACGCAGAGATCCCTGGCAGTGCACACACTCCGATCAGTGGCTGCTGAGAGTTTCCCCCGGGCGGCTGTGGTTACTTCAGGGGCGAGGTCTTCATGGGAATCATTATTCTAGATTCCATGTGCTGGATAAGAGGGACTGTGGGACAGATACAAACAAAAGTGTTTCTGAATCATGCAACAACCTGCAAACAATCAGATGATGTGTTTATACAACCTGGACAAACCAACAACCCATTCGTTCTGACCCTCACAAGCTTAATTTTTTCTTAGTTCCATTTTATGATATTTTGTGGTGGAATCATCTCAAATCTTTTGTATTGCTAGAACTCTAGTTTGTAAAACTGACTTCAAGACATTTCTTTCAATTTGTTGCATGGTGACACCAAAACATGACGTGTAAAAACAAACATTTAACTGCTTGGAGAAAAAAAATTATAGGACCAAATACTGTAGGTAGTGTTTGGATGTGTAATGATCCTTCCCTGTCACACAGCCAGCTAGAAAACTGGTGAGACAGTGGTTAGTAACATTTAACAGAATCAAGTGGCTCTATGTTACATCAGTTGTTCGATGCAGCTGAACTGGATTTCTTTCTGAGGGACTCGGGTCAGATTTTTCCGCGACAGTCCAAAGGAAGTGACTTGTTCATGTTCCTCTCTGCTCTGCTGACAGTAGCTAACATTAGTTTAGAAATGGAGTCAACTGGCTTCCAGCACAGCACAGAAGTTGCAAAGAGCCTCTTCAAGATGATATTTTTTATCTACAAGATCCGACTCAAAGTTGATAATATTGTCCGGTGCTCTCACAAAGGTAAAGAGAGTCTTACCTGTGTAGTAGACGACCTCGTCCCAGCCGTCACGCTGCCAGGCTGCGTTTCTGATGTTTTCTCTGGACTGAAGATCTTTGTAAGCTGAAATTAAAAAAAGATATTGTTTAGTTTAAAATGTTGTATGGAGCTTTGACTCCAATCTACATATAACACCTGAAGTCTCCACCTTTAGAAAAGTGCCAACACGTGTATTATTGACACATTTGTGTAATTATTTGAAATACATCTGTAAACATCCACAATATGTTAACATTGTAGTAACGCCTGTATGTGGTTGTAAACTTGTGCTCACCCCATAGATGGTGAACAGTGTACAGACTTCCAATCTGAGAGAAAAAGCCTCCCACAGCCTCTTGGTTCTGCTGGCGGATCTCGATGGCTCGCGCCCTGCAGAGCAACCGAGCGTTAAATCTTTCACGAAAAAACACTGACAGCGTGTTATTGACGGGGTGCATCCATTAAAAAACAAGCATGAATTTGTAGGTTTTCCAAACCGATATCCCCAAATTCTTTTTTTTTTTCAAATCAAGACATTCAATTTTGATGGTTTTAACAAACCCACCATGTTTTATTTTAGTGCATTAACAGGCACATTTCCCAGTTATTATCAATTTAATTTGCGGGGTAAAAAAAAAAAAAAAGGGGGCAATTATGCTCAAGATTTACAAGTTATGTGTGATATATCTCGTCATGCTTTGAAGTCATGCATAGATTTTGTAGCCAAAAGTACCGTTGACTCATATTCATCTGCTACAATCTGTGAAACCAATGAAATAGTGGTGAGGAAACTTTAAATTGTTCAAATTGATAGTAGCTCTGCAGTTACAACAAAAAAGAACGCTTAAAAGCTTCTCAGGTTTTCAAAACGAGGTAATTTTTCCTACATGTAAAAAGGTTAAAAGAGGAATATATTAAGAGAAGTCATGTGTTACCAGTAGTTCCCCCACTCGATCATCGTCCCTGGCTGAAATAAGAACGTGGAGAGGAGAGAGATGTTGGTTAATGCTTAATGAGAACGAGGTGATGTATCCACGGTGTAAGAAGGTTTTTCACCCTGAGTTGGTATGATCGGAGCTCGTAGATGTTGGGTCCTGGACGAGGGACAGGTTCGTTCCAGAAACTGAACTCCAGCAGCAGCTGATTCCTACGAGACAGCAGCATCTTCCCCCGCTCGTTCCTGTAGTCCATAAACTTCTACAGTAACGACAAAGAACAGGAGCGCATCACTCAGGACATCAGGCTCATAAATACATCTGTAAAAAAAATATCAACACTCACTCAGAGAGCAGGAAAAGGTCAAGACAGTCAAGTCAGGTAGATTTTTAGTTGCACACGTCAAATGTGATAATTCAAGCACATTCACATTCTACACAACATGATCTGCCTGGCACAAGCACTTACTGAGTGTCTAAGAAGGAGGTGCACCTGGATGGACGAGGTGCCAGAGCTCATCAGCTTTGGATCGCTGATCATTAAATCCATCATTACACCCTTAAAAATCACCAGTTCTCATGATGAAGAGTATCAAGAAATGTGGCAACGTACACTCTTTTATTATCGAATATATTTTGTTGGAACATGAGAGGAAATTCATGTACAAAAAATAGAATTTGGATGAGGCAGGATTGGATTCATTTACTACACTTACCTTATTTATGATCTAAATTTGCATTTCTGTTAATATCATTGCACCAAAATTACAATCACACCAAACAGCTTGAGGATCACAAATAGATGAGTGAAAAAAAAAAAGAAATGGTCTGTGGGTCTAATCTGAGGGGTGCGCTGCCAGAAACGGCTGCCTACAGGTCACAAACTGCCAGTAAGCTGAACTATTCTGAGCACCCGTTACCTTATTCTGCCTGAGTTTGTTCATGACTTCGGTGAGAGCCGGGTATCCTCCCCGATATCTCCACAGGTGAACTAGAATAGAAGGAGCAGAAGAGCCAAACATAATGCAGCTCTCGAATATTTCTCTGTGTGTCTGTCTTTTATATTAGCAGCTGTACTTTAATTGTTTATCTCTCTAGACCACCTGTGGTCTGAGCTGGCATCATGACATCTCGTCGATCACTCCACACAGCTGAAATGTGAGATTCTGACCGGCAGAACAAATGCTGTGATACTCGTCAATCTAGTGAAATGAGAATGAGATAATGTTCATGCTGCTACACAAGACCGAATCAGCTAAATCTGATCAGTACCATAAACACCAACACAGTGCAAAGTAATAACAGACTGAATCCAGTGTTCAAAATGAAAAATAACACCTGAATGAAGCAATCATAAAGAAAAAAAAGGTTAATTTTACAGGACTAAACATAAAAAAGTGACGGTGATCTCTCAGTGGATGTTACTGTGTATTGTTTTCTCAGCCTACAACCAATGACTACGTTCATCGTAAATTCATCTGTTTATTATATTTTTAATTAACTGGTTACTTGTTTGGTCTATAAAAAGTCCGGATCATAGTTAAAAATGTTGTCAGTGTTTCCAAAAGGCATAAATTAAAAATGTCTTTGTCCACAACCAACAGATATTTAGTTTACTGTCATAGAAAGGTAAAGAAATCAGAACAAATTTAACACATTTAAGAATCAGGAATGAGAGAATTTAAACTATCTCTTAATAAATAACTCTCTAACAGGTGAAGATTGATGTAACCGTTGACAACTCATCACTGCAGCTCTGGTTCATACGTGAATGTGTTAGGTGAGGCAATTTTTAGATTCTCTTTATTAAGGCTTCTAATATTGCTGCTCTGTAACATTAGACACAGAATGATAAATGTCACCGCGAGGACAAAATGGACAGCAGCCCGGAAAACTGCAATACAGTCACAGCTATAATTAACTAAAATATAAAAAGCTGCCAAAAGGCCAGTTTGTGTCACTGAGGAGGAGAGAAACTGCAATATTATAAAGGATTTATTCTGTTTATTTTAAAGACTTTATAATGTTTAGAAAGTCAAACGCGGAGAAGAAATGAGCACAGTTAGAAAAATCCAGCAAACTGTTCCTCACCAGCAGCAGCTCCTTCACAGATCTATGAGATGATGAGATTCATTTTCAAGCTCAGTTATTTCTCTCTGATTCCTGCAAGTGTCTCGATGCAGTTGAACTTCACTTAATAATTACAACAAAAAAAAAACAGACGACGGCGACAGAACATGGAGAAGTAAACAACCCTCATGTTTGAGAAGCTGGACGGGTTCATTTGTGCTCGTTAGATGAATTCTGTCAGTTCACTACCTGTTAATTCATGGATCTTTTAAACAGGAATATATTATTTGTGTTTTTAATTCATGTTTAAAAAGAAGTTCATGTTTTATTACTACACTTGCTCGGCTGTGTGTTAACCTGCAGACATGGATCGTGCTCTTACCAGCTTGATCCTGCTCTCCATACCAGGTGTTCCAGGTGCCCACAAGCTCACAGGGGTACTCAAGGTCGGCGTGGATGGAAGGCAAGACGTCCTCACTAAAGGATTTACAGAGAACACACACAAATGTTGAAAAGAGAGAAATATCTGCAGCGTTTATAATAACAGCAACACAGATTACAGACTTCTTACCAAAGTTCATTGTAAGCATCGAGGCACTCAGGCTTGACATTGTGAACTGCAAGGAAACAAAAAACATGTTTAAATAATTTCTCATCTCAGTATTCCAGAAGAAAGTGTTTTTAAATCAAACACATACACTGTATTTTGTACAGGTTGTTGTCTTCCTTCTTGGCGAGCAGGTGAGAGTGAGCGTCTTTTCGGGGGTCGACCTTTCTAACAAAAAGAGACTTGAACCAGCTGTCTTCACGGAAACCCGAGCCGCTCCTGTGACAAAACAAGAACACAAAAGTTGGAAACAACCGACTCTTCATCTGCTGCACAACGAGGAAAAAAAGAAAAAAAGAGACGGAACAACAAAAGAAAGGCAGAGCAACCAGTGCAACCTACAATTACGCTGCCTGAACTTTTTAAACTGCAAGTCTGTAAAGCACTTTAAGTTCTGGTTCCTCAGAACCCGTCTGGCCTGCTCAGTGACGACAGTCCAGTCCTGGTCGCTGTGCCACTCTGTAATTTTATTCGTGTACAAGTAAACATTACACCATTTAATCTACGTAGCCACTTTTAAAATCAGAATTGAGTATTGAGCACAATTTAAATGAACACCTAAACCTTTCTATCTTATCACAAGTGTGCCAATGAGACAGAAACACAAACTGAGCAGCAGGTCCGAGTTTGGAGAAGCGACCGTGACCACTGAGCAGAACAGAACCGAGACGAGAGGAATTTAGACTAACAGAGACAGAATCCCCTTTGACTGAACGCCTGCTATTAATAATGCATTAAGAATCAAAAAGTAAGTAATACTCCGAGAAACACCAGAGAAGAATACTTTGTGCTTTTACTTCACCCTAACTCTTATCTGAAAAATATCCTACTCAGTGGATATGATGGTTGTGATTCTTTAAAAGCTAATTCAAATAATTAATACAGTAATTTAAAGACCTTTGAAGCAAATCACAAAGAGTTTCCTTGTAGTGACGTGCATGGCTTTGCAGCTGATGTTGGTGTAAATGCACAAGTTGGCAAAGTTGCAGCAAACTAAGAGCTTTTGCAGAAATGTTTACAGACTGAACTCAAACACAGCAGAGACACTGGGCTCAGCAGCACAGAGGCTGTAAGCTGTACATACTGCACATAACCAGAGGATTAGTCTACATGCACCAGTCACTTCATTTCAAACTTAATTTAAAAAGTACTCCCTGCTTTGTTTACTGTTGTTTCTCAGGGAGCCTCCCTCTGACAGCGTGCCAGCTCATGTAAACACAACTATTACTTTGCACAGTGGATTAAAGGATGTCAGATTATTAGCTAAACTTTATTCACATCGCAGCGTTTCAGTGATAAACATGTTTAAGGCAGCTTGGTTTGAGGCTACAGATCTGTCGCAGCAACAAAACCGTGTGATCCACTAATCAAAACAAGTCCAGCTGAGCTCAGAATCAGAACATTTTGACCTTGAAGTTTTGAATCTGACAGAAACTCTGTCGCGATTTTGTATTATTTAATCACAAGGCAACTACAACTCCAGAAACACACTTACAAAGTACGCAACTGTGTGTGTTAAACGAAAGTTGGGTCACAACTTTGTAATTCGGCTGAATGATAATTAGCTTATACATGAGAGTTAGCAACTTTAGAGCTAAGGGGCTAATGCTAGCGACGCTGCGAACGTAAGTTAACCAACGTCCGTACGCTAGCTTTAGCTTAGCCACCTAGCACACCGGACTTTGTCATTGGTGACAGCGCTACAGGGCATAAACACGTATCAAATCACACTTCTGCATTCAAGGTGGCGAATTCAAAAGGGGATAAACTTTCACCTTATGACGACCATGACCCGTCCGCTCGTCTGGAGCCCACTTCTCGTCTGTTTCAGGCCGTTGCCGACTCTTTGAAGGACTCTGGTCGCCATCTTTCCCCTGAACGCTGCTGTCGGTTCGCTCGGCTGCAGCCTCAGTCCGAGCTGCTGCTGCTGCAGCTGACGTTAAATCACCGACGATAACGTGACCCGTGTTCACTTCATGCACCGGGATCAGATCCCAGGAGACGTGGCGGTACAGAACACAGCAGGCTTGAAGTGACAGCAGCTGATCGGGGACGTAACTTTGATTTGCCAACTCGACTCTTGATGCTGTTCAGGTGAATTTCTAGTGTGCTTCACCTGATTTAAATTAAAATTATTTTTAAAAGCTCTCCTGTTGACTTCTATCATCCTACAACCTTTAACTTATTTTTGTTTCAAATAGAACACACATGGTCTTTTAATAGGAAATCTGTTTGTGCACATTTCAATTATTGTTTATCAGACTATCAAATGTATGACAAAGATCATAAACCAAGAGAGGAATGCACCAATTAATGCTACCGATTAAACTGCTTTTGCATTATGCACTCTATATAGACTTTAAACAGACAGATTTAAAAATAACTTTCAAACATTTTCGTGGTTTTGCAGTGAACACCATGCATACATCTGTCAGTAACACCCTGCATCCAGAATTTTATTGTAAATTCCTCAGAAATGTGTCTTGAATTCAAATCGACCGGAGCAGCAGGTGAAGAAAATGTATTAAGGCTGATTATTTCATACATTTTATATTTACAAAAACACCAGACAGAAACAGACAGAGAATTGCAGAGTAACATCTGATCAGCTAGCATTACTTCATAAAAGATTTTCCATCATGACGTAGGAGTCTGTGCCGGAGGAGCGTCGGCTGCACTGGACGCAGCAGAGATGTTGAGCTGCTGCAGTTTCTCTGTTAACGTTGCGTCCTCGTCCAGGCCGAGCGGAAGGTCAGTCAGAGGCTCGACAAACTCAGTTCCTGCAACTTTCTTTCCCGTCAGTGGGTCGACCACCCGACCGACCTTATACACGATCTCAGTTAGTTCATGTTTGACATGTTTGGACCGGGCCTCAGTCAGAGCCTTGAGGAGGACGATGTCTCCCACTGTGCACTGCTGCAGGGCGTCGTGGGCGAAGTACGTCTTCCTCTTGTTGTAGTACTGTGGAGGGAAACATCATCAGACTTAATCACTGTGCAGAGATCAATAAATAAATCCATCTGAAATCAATCAACGTGGCTAGAGGTAGTGAACTGATCATTTTTGCTGAATTATATCGTATATATTCTTGACCCACTGCAGGAAGATTATTTATGATTTGGAGAACTGATTGATTATTAACTGATATACAACAATAAACAACAAAGTACAGCTAACTGTGTTACAGCAACTTTATATACTGGGGCTGTTGTGATATACCGATATTTAAAAAAGAATAGTGAATGAAAGGAATCTTTTTTAAAAGTACTAACTCTGGTTGCCACTCACCATAAAACAGAAACATGACTTTAGTGTAACTGCTTTTTGTCAACTTCTGTAAAGTGAAGGTTTCAGAATCTCTTCTCCTCCTTAAAAGTTTATTCTGTGTGTTAGTCATTCGCCAAATAAGAGACGCTGATATTTTGACAGCAGCTTATAAACTGAAGCAGAGAGAAGTTTTGTTGAACATTTCTTCATCTGTCAAACTGAGAAAAGTTTGTTTTGTCATCTGCACCAATCCTTTGTGTAACACATGACACCTGTGCTTGAACGTCACAGCTTCACCTTGAGCAGGTAGGGGTCCAGCACGAGCCTCGTGACTCTCACTTTGGCAGTTTTGCGCATCTTGGTTCCGATGACTTTGCCGATGATCCACTTCGCATGGACCGATACGCGCTTGGCCGACATCCTTGAAACCTCTAATCAAGCCTGAAACACAGAAGACATTAACATTGATCACCACACACTAATTGACACGTGTTGATCGGCTAAATTATTTAATTTAATGCGATTTATTTGAATTACCGTTAAACGTAACGGTCGTGGAGTTAGCATAGCTTCCTGTTGTGCTAACAGAGACAAACTAATACTCTTAATCTTTACGTTGAACGTTACATCATCGATATTCACATTAATGTACAACTGAGACTTTGGCATTAAAAAAATACACAACAATACTAATTGCGGGGGCTACACAGTTAGCTTAGCTGCGGCTAACGTCATTTTAACTTAGCAACAACCGCACTCGTTCAAAAACCGGAAACACGAGCCACAGCGGATTAATTTCACAGTTACACAAACCAAAATATGAAGGTAGAGTTTATAGAACAAACTCACCGAATCTAAATGACAGGAATGAATCTTTAGAAGGTCAAAATCTCCTCAGACTGAAGGATCCTCCATGCTGCTCCACGGCGGCTTGTTTTGATGACGTACTACGGCAAGAACAGAGGGACAGTTTGTGCGGACAGTGGTTTATTATGAATGAATGAATGAAACTTGCACTCTGTCGTTTTGGGAGAGAAACTATGAGCAAAGCTAATCATTTTATTTAATTGGTGCTGTTAATCTGGCTGGTTGATGTGGTTTAGAACTAAGTTTGCACTTTTATGTTTTGGTTTAGTTCCTGAATTTCCTTTTCTCCCCTGACAAAGATTACATTTTCATTTTGGCCACAAGATGGCAGCAGATAAACATCCCTCCAAACCACTGAAAGCAGAGACTTTAATGTTCCCAGTTAATAAGTTTGGTGGCAAGAGCAACAAAATCAGCCTGAAGGCAGATTAATAATAGTGTTTATTATCGCAGCAGGACAGGTGTGATGGATTCCTGCCATGTTGCAGCCTGTGTGAGACTGACACACAGCTGCAGATGGTTCCCCTCACACCATCTGATGACACACATTCTGACTGATGTAACCACGACTGCAGACACTGAGAACATGTCATCATAAAAGAGAAAGGAGGCTACAATTAACAACAGAAACACATCAAAAACATTCAAAAAGAAAAGTGTCATCAGGAATCCCCCACGAAGAGCACCAGGCTTTGAAGACAGTTTTCATAGCGGCCGAACTGTGTAACACTTTATCCATAACCTTACTTGGTCAAAGTAGCATCTGTACAACAATGCATACATTTTTTGGCACATTATAACCCAGACAAAATGACTTGTTCCTCTGTCATAGTTTGATGCATTTGGTCCAATACAATTCAGAAAAGTCTAGAAAAGCTGCACGATTCAAATCATTTCATCCACATTCAAGTTAGCCCGTCGCCAAAACCAGAAGTTAGCTGGCGTGGTCAGCGGTTGGTGCACGAGCTCTTTGTGCCCACGAAAACACGAAAATATCCAGGTATCATCATTCCTGGGAGGTTGAGTGGCTTCGAAGCTGAGCAGTGCTTTAAGTTCAACGCTAACATCGGCATCCCAACATACTCAGCTGATATTAAATAGCAGGAATAATGTTTATGTGTCTACAATCTAAACTTAGCATGTTAGCATGCTATCATGTACTTTTTTACCAATTCAGCTGAGGCAGGAACACCATGAGGTTTGTTGGTCATAAACAAAAGCTTTGAACAAACTGAAAATCTGATCTGACGTGACACTTGAAGAAAAGTCATCAGATCACTAAAGTCATCAGGATTTATCCACTGGAGAACATGAATGTCTGTACAAAATGTCCTCACAATCAACCCAGTACTGTTTTTTTGTTTTTTTTTAATACTGACATGTTTTTTGGACCAACATTACCATGTAGAGAGAAAAGTATCAGCAGAATCACTAAAACACATTTGCCTGCATCTCTTTAAATGAAATTATAAAACTCTTATCTTAAGACAACAATATTCCTAACGAGACAATTACCCTGTTATCTTTATAAAAATACCTCTTCCAATATCACGAGAAAACAAGTCATGAACTTGAGATAATGATATAGGAGAAAAAAATGCATCCTTCGAGAGCCATATCGTAGAAAACGTCTTCACCAGTTTGTTTGACACTGATGTCTCTATGACATACTTCTGTCAAATGACCACACGTTTACCTTTATACCCTCTGCAGCCATTCAACGATGATAGAAGCTCTTCTGGATCTCCACTGAAGCAGATGTAAATGACTGTGAGGGGGGGAGAGATTAACACAGATGCATTCATACCACAGCATTAACGGTCGTGTCCCTGAGCAGGACTTGGCCGTGGCTCAGAACCAACCACAGGCGGACCAATCTGGTCTTAATCAGGTCCATGTTGTAGTAAAGCACAGGTCTGGGTCTCTGTTTCCCATTTAAGGCAGTGCAGCATTGGTATACCCCTGCCAGAATTACAGCATTAGCCAACTTTAGTCTCCTTCGTACAAGAACACTGAGACAATTCACATGGTACCGACTGTTTTCATACTGTTAAACGTGTAATGTAAGGCTGAAGTGATGTTGCGCAGCGCTCCACAGAATAGAGATGCTGCACACTGGCTGCCACCACATCATCATATGGGTCCAAAGAATAGAACGTCTGTTTTATTGCACTCTAATACTGTAAAAAAAAACAAAAAACAACAACAACACAGGAGCAGCTCCACTACGAGTTCTATCGCTTATCACATCTATGGGTAAGCCTACACGGCCCGATCACATGGTATCAATGGCCATATTACAATATTTACCCAATGATAATCACATACAGACCTAATTGCAAATGCAGCCAATGTTTTTATATACGAGAGAGCCGAAACGGTCAGTTATCAGCTCCGAATCATGCGAAAGCACGGCTGAAGTGACATAAGACAGAGGCCTGATAGCACATAGACTGTGTGATTACACATGTATGTTTTCTATGATAACACACTGACCTCTTAATCAGCAGGTTTTATGTTTTCAGATTAACATGCGAGAGTAATGCTGGCATACATGGATGTTATTAGTCTTCAGATATGACATTTCTTAATAGATTACAATATTTAGCTAGAGTGTTTGTGTTCGGCTTTGACGGAGCCAGTTGCTGAATTAGAATCAGCCCTGAGGACCTGTGCATGG
This sequence comes from Acanthopagrus latus, assembly GCF_904848185.1. NCBI lineage: Eukaryota > Metazoa > Chordata > Actinopteri > Spariformes > Sparidae > Acanthopagrus > Acanthopagrus latus. The sequence continues at coordinate 3,154,899 of NC_051051.1, read as the reverse complement.
GGTCGTCGTAAAGCTGGGAAACGCTGAGCAACTGTATTGTAGAAATACTGGGAAGATTTGGTGATGAGAGAATGTGTTGTTGATTTCAGAGTTTAAAAAAGGGTCACAATAAACGCTGTGCATTGACTTGGGGCTTGAAATTAGGACCCAGGGAACATCGCTTCTGTCCAGACTACTCAGACTAAACTCTAAAAGTGAAATGATTATTAAAATGGTGTAATTAAAGGGACAGTTCATCCCAAAATCAGAAATACATATTATCCCTCTTACCTATATATAGATATAAAGGAACTAGAGGGCACTTGTGGATCTCAAAGCACGAGAAAATGTATATTTAAAACTAGAATTATTATCTCGAGCACCAGTCAAATACCTGTTCATGAGTTATGTTGATGGCAAATGACCAGTTAATGTTTCACAGAACATGATGATGTCACAGTGAAGTTGACCTTTCACCTTTTTGATATAGAATGTCATCGCTTCATTATTTTATTCTGAGACATTTTTTTGTGAAATGTTGTTGTAATTATCATATGAATTGTTGAGAAATGGCCAAAGATGTGCTTTGTGAGAAGTCACAGTGACCTCTGACCACCAGAATCTAATCTTTGAGTGGACATTTTTGCCAAATTAAAAGTAATTACCTCAAGTTGCTCTTGAGATACCGTGTTTACAAGAATGGGACAGACAGATGGAGGGACAACCCTGCCTCCAGACACAACTAACGCCGGCACAGACGCATAAAAACCCAACAGCGATGTCTCTTACCAGAAATCATGACCCCTTTGGAAATCCTTCACTTTTTGGTGTCAGGAACCAGCAGGACGACGACTCTGTCATCCTAAAAAACATGCACAAAACATCTTTAATAGATATCATGAAGCTCAGCCTGCTTTGTTGGAAGGATAACGTCACACTGTCTCCGCTTCATTCAGCTTCCAGCACTAAGGGTTAAAAGTTGAATGTGAGATTGCACGGTGGTGGCAGCGAGACTCGAGGAAGGGCGAGGCACGGCGGACAGGAAAAAGCTCGGCATACATTCGTGGTCGATGTGAAACGGCAGTGAGTCATAGGATGGCAAGCTAATGTGTTTGTTTTCATGGTGGATTGACTGTGGGGTTAATGAGAGTGTTCCCCTTCTGAGCAGAATTCAAACAGAGCTGGTGATGATTATGCAGCGATGGTTATCCTCGAGGTCCTGTCCGTCTCAGACTATCTGTGCACTTTCTTTCATCTTTTGTTCTGCTCATTGCCGCTGAAGTGTTGCTTTAACCCCAGTCACACTGATGACTCGTCTGCGAGGCGGCGAGCGGCGGCGCGTGGCATGAGGTCCGGACAGAGAGTCCACAGAGCCAGAAGAACAAAGTGTTGTTAGGCTTATGGTTTGATTATTCAGTTCTGAACCGTTTAAACTCTTCAAAAATAGTCACGACTGACTGTGTTCTACCGCAACACACCAGTCCAGTTTGTGATGTGTCTGTCTGTAGACCTGGTTTAGGTCCAACCAGAGGATACATTTGGATGAGGCTGTGAGCCAACAGGGTCAGAAATTTAAAAAAGTGAATATCTAAGACTATCTGCCACACTGTCAGTTGCATTGTGGGTAAGTCCTCACTTGTATATATTTATGGACCCTCAGCATAATATATACATTTGGCAGCGTCTTGGTTTATATGCATGATGACTCCTGACACGTCTGTCAGAGGTGAGAATTTAAACTGTCACTAAACTCCGACTCTCTGACGGTGTGACACTGTCCCAACACATGACATCCCGTCTTTTTCTTGGCCTTCACACACACTTCCATCATGCAGATAATTACAAAGCGCAGTTGTGGTATGTTCTCACTCTCCTGCCTCTCTAACAACATTTGTTGTCACGGCTCGTGGTAATACCTAAAAGTGACTGTTTATTTCATATTTTGCATGCGAGTGACTGTGAGGCGTTTGTGTCCCTGTGCTGTTTGTGCTGCTGTGCACAGACCTCCTTCTGTGTCCTGACAGACGTGAAGCTATTACATCAACATGGAGCTGTGGGTCCTCAGGGAGGAGGGCATAAATCAAAGCATGAGCCAAAATCAAATCCAGCTTTTGTGGATCACATGCTGAGGAAAGAATAATGCTCCCTGTCTGTTTGTGTATCACTCTGTACAGTAGATATAGAGCATCTTAATATTACATTTGTGCAAAATCAACTGAAAAGACACATTTTAATGAATTATAAGTACTACCTATTGCCTCGTCTATAATAATGCATCATGTTGTAAGCATGTAATCATTCATGTTCTGCAAAATGTCATTCCGTAAAATCTGAAGAAACGCCGCTGCCACCAGAGAACGAAAACAAACAGGAAGTGGAGACGTGATGTTTTGCACTGAGCCGCAACAAACCTCTTTTAATTTTCACTTCAACAACTTCTGTCTTACAGCAACTCTGAGGGGACACACATCGTTTCTGTGCTCTCAGGGCTTTTAAATCATGATGTCACAATCGTACAGGGCTCAGAAGTGGATGATGGACCTACAAGTTGTTGTAGTTGGAGTATCGAGGAGACTCGGGGGATCTGGATGCTGAACCAACCCTCCTTCCCCTCCTATCAATTTCTGTCACTTCTCTTCTGTCCTCTATGGAATAAAGGCGTTATTAGTAGTATTAATAGTGCAGTCTTTGCTGTCTCAGGCCTCTCCGTCTCTGCATGATCTAAAATACCTGAGTCAACTAATCGCAGGTTTCACATACAGCACATACGGCTCTGCTAACAAATTGGGGTTTAAGGGGGTTTAGGCGCGACTCTGTGGCAGCTGAGGTATGTCAGCCTGCATGTAACGGCACCAGAGTCGTGTTCGGTGCCATATGTTCTACCACAAAGACACATTAAACATTAAAGTGGGTCAAGGGTAACAATATGGTATCACTTTGGCTAATGTGCTGTAAATTAAATATCCAAGTCGGGAGGGATTCAGAGATATTCCCCGGGCAGTGACTTCATCTCTTCCTGTCTCCGCTGCCAGCCCCCCTGACCTTGTAAAGCGCGTGTTGTAAGCGAATACTCCCTCGAAATGGAGCGTCACACAGTTGGTCCGGTCCGGGCTTCATAACGGGTCTCTGTGGTTTGACGTAGGTGATATCCTTGTCAATACCTGCAGCGGAAACACATGAGATATTCCTGTTCGAGCCGTGTGTCATTCGTCTGAGCGTGTGAAGCAGAGCGTTCCACCGTAAATCCCTCTGAGATGTCGGGCCAGTAATATGGTTCATATTTACAATTCATAAATCATGGTTGAATAATCTGATTGGCTTCATAAAGTCTTTTTGTCTATGCATAATACAAACAGTGTGATCAGGCGGTGAACAGACGTTTCTTCTTGTGTTTATTACTGTAGAAAATATTGATTAAAGTGGCTCTAATCTCATCAAATTAAACGTTTTCAATGACTAGCTAAATTAACTTTTTATGTTACATTGGGTTTCTGTGGTCGCCTCTGGCTTCTGTTGTATCTGTTGTGACTCCAAACTGATCTCAGCTTCATTCTCTGCCAACGAGCAACACACAAACATTTCACAGGTGTTTGAAACTCAAATGTTTTCAGAGGAGTTTACCTTTAAGAGTCACTGGGAATCCCGGCCACAGCCATGTGAATCCTATCAGTACACCGACAGAGGAGAGACATGATTAAATTAAACAGCGATGGAGGTAGAACATCACATATATTTCCCACAGTGCAGTGAGGTCATGGTTTTGGCTCGCGTCTGCTGGGACCTCCACAAGATAATTGAGCTCTATCTCTGAACATGTGATGAAAAGCCAATGTAAAGTCTCCGCTGGCTTCTCATGGCGTTAACATGAAGCATGTTCGGGGAGGAGGCCTGTTCGACCTGAACGAGCAATGATTGCTAAAGGAAAGTTGTAACGAAGTGCCAACAGCTGGGTCGTATCGTGCAGTGCAAGCATTTCCATTGTGTGTGGTGATTAAATCTAGAGCAATCATCTGTCCAAGTTGGACTGCACGTTTGAGTTGATAACCTCTGACTATGAGTTGTAAAGATGTCAAACATCTTTTTGCCAGAATCTCAAATTGTGAAACTGTCTCTGATTTATCCCAAAAGCTCGAGAGAAGAGCGAAAATCAATTTTCCTTCGAGAAAAGTCTTCAGGCGTGTTATTTGCTCTTCTTTTGATGAAATATTCGCTCCAGTTCTGATATAAATGATGCCAGCAGCATCTACACTAACCTCCAGAGGAGCTCTGATACAGTCGAGGTATGTAACAAACTTCAGCTACGGAGTCTAAACCAAAACCCTCATGAGGATACGTATGAGACCATGTTGGTTTGAGTTCGGTGCAGCTACTGAACCTAATGAACCGGCAGCTGAAGGTGATTTTGCAGCACAAAGCAAGAAAAAACTCAAAATAGGATTATTTGGTATAAAGCCTGCTGTTGGGAAACAGATCCTGGTGGTCCAGTGTGTTTAAACCTTGACGATAGTTGTTTGTTTATGTGACTTTTTCTCATTCGCTCAGTGACGTTTAGAACTGACCTCATTTTTTAATCCATCCAACAAAGTCAAAAAATCAACTCAAGTGTCTGCACTCTCTAGGAAACCGAATGTTAAAAGAAATAACAACAAAGCATCTCCATGGCCACTGCTGGCCGAGCGCAGCGCTCCAGTAACGCTGTACATCAAACTCGAGGCATTGTGTCACCAGCTCATGATTTATGGCACCGCCGACCAGACAGCTCGATAGTCTATAAAAAGATTACAGTAACTTCATTAGTTTTATTTTCTCTGCTGCCTCTAAGAAACACCCGTCAGTGCTGCTCATAGTTTCAGCATCTAGGTCAGAGTTTCTGCTGCCAAAATGTCTCAGCTCAGTATTTATATCACGTCTGCGTGATTGTGCCTGATTCTATGTATGGTCAGGAGGAGAGGACGTATCGCAGGTATGAGCCACAAGCAGAGCTCATGAATCCTGCTGCCAGAGTTCTGAGTGGCAGCTCGGTCCAATTGTCTCATGTCTCTCTCTCCACTCCATCTTTCTTCACTTTCAGTCTCTCTCTCTCTCTCTCTCTCTCTCTCTCTCTGGCTGCAAAGTGATTAAACTCTCCTGTTGCATTTTGGATGCAATTCAAAGATCAGACACTTTGGAGTCATAGCTGTGGCATGCACTGGCAACACACACACACACACACACACACACACACACACACACACACCGTTCTGCACAGCGCAGACATCGATGTGCAGCAGACAAGTGAGTTTTATGTTTATGCTCTCAATCTCGTGTCGTCCAGCGTTCTGACTATCAGACTGCTGAGAGATAATTGTAATTGCTGCATTAAGTCATCCTGACAAGCTATGAATCGAGTCTCAAAAGCACGAATTTAACCCAGTTTTTTATAATGACATCATTAGTTACATGATTGTGTTTCGCTCACTGGCCCTCTGGGTAACGGACAAACTGTCTCAACTGGTCAGATAACATCACATAAAGCTGAATATAAACCTTTTGTATTTGTATTTTTGTTCTGCACAAACCAACCAGCCTTTGTTTTAACTGTTGATGATAACTGATGAGAGGGTGTTACCTGTTGGGTCGAGTTTTAGGGACAAGATGACAAAAACGATTTCTCCTTTCAGTGTTTCCTCTCACGTTGCTGGCAGACGCCTCAGGAAACCAAACTTTATAGAGGCAACACTTCCCTCTCTGCGCTGCACAGTCGCAGTAATTATGGTAATTACTGTGTTTGTGGAGGTGTAGTCATTGCACAGGTCAGTGGTGTTGCTCTCCCACACACACAAACACGGCAACATCCTTTCACTGTGACAGCCAAACACACACAGACACACACACAGACACACACAGATGCTGATGTTGTGAGGCCTGCAAGAGGAACATCAAAAAAACATGTCAGCTGATGCTCCTGAAAACACTGAAGTCACTTTAACTCTAATTCAGTTACTCTATTAGGCCTGTATGTAAAGCTATACTTTATTTATTTCACTCCATTGACCAAATCTACTTTTACTGCTCCCTAAATGTGCGTATGAATGTAAAAACTGAGGAAAGAGACGAAAACAAGCTGCATCCAAGAAGAGCAGCAGTGAGACGAGCCACAGAGATCGATATGATGTGAAGCACAACGAGTACAACACTTGAGATGTAAAGACTAAAATCAGAGCAGTTGCAATCTGAATATAATGAGTTTACAATTCTGACAGCATCTGCTGAATGAGCAGTTCACACAATACATGCCGACAGTTGTTCAGGAGACATTACAGCATTCTTTAGACGCATACACAGCACATCTGGAACATGCAGTCAGCCAGAGACCACTTGTCTGTTGACGGTCAGCTGTGGTCGGTGCCTAGTTAACAGGCTGTAAGGCTGGTCAAACAGGGTTTTGAATAGGCCCAAATATTTTTTTTCTTTTTCGAAAAGATCGAACGAGTGAAAGAGGGAGGCTGTGCTCGATAACTGGAGCATGTAGCGGCTCCATGTAAACAAGACTATTCACTCACATCGGCCATGTAAACAGCTTAATGGCACACTTGTCTTTTTTGGAATCAGGGCAAAAAGAATATTTTGTGAGTGTAAACGCAGTCACTGGTCCCGATGTCCCGAGATGATGATGTCACCATGTTGGATGCTGTTAATTTCAAGATTATTTTCACAGACATCAGGGATGAAGTCAGACGCCTTCAGTGACTTTTCAGTGCCTGCGTCATTTTGTGTGCTGTCCTGCGAATAAATAAACGTTTTAATAAACGTAGGTATGACACAGCAGAGGACGCGATGGACAGAGTAATCAGTCAAATGAAAATGACGTAAAGCACAAATGTTACAAACGCTTAAGGGGACAAGTAAAATGTTACACGCAGTTATGTTTTCTTCCTCCTGTTCTTTGTGACATTACCACTAAACATACACGGAGGCGAACATATTCCCACCGCACATTCTTTAAAATAAGTGACGCAGGCGTTCCTTCAGCGCGAACACACTGCAGCTGTCCCGTCCAGCGAGATGCCAAGTAGGACCGGAGCTGTGGCGCTCCTGCTCCACATTCACCACGTCACATTCATTTGGTATCAACAGTTTCTCACTTCAGTCACATTTGACCCGTTTGTTTAAGCCTCTTTTTTTAATGTCCTCCGATTAAAAGTAAAGTCTCATTACATCTTTCTCACAGTAGTTAAGAAAACAAAACAGGTTTCAGTGCCAACTTAAACGGTTCACAAAATGACGTATGTGAGTAATGTCTTGAATCCCAGTGGAGATGATTTGGTGAGAGACCGTGTGACTGTGTAACATCACATGTGACGGACCCACAGGCTCTGCCACCTGCCCACTGCAGCGGTGGCGTTCAGACGGCATTAATCACGGGGATAAGAAGTCGACACTCGCAGGCCGCTTGGTTAGTGTACAAGTGTACAGAGTCGGCAGTAAGTTTCAAACAACTTTGGGACAGGAGCAACAAAACACTGGGAGAGTAACATTCCTCAGGGAAACAGGTTAACTGGTAACAGATGATGTTATGATGACGGAGTATGAAGGGCACAGTCACAGTCAGTCGAGTTTCTGCGCTGAGGTGCTGGGCGAGGTTTCTCTTCACCAGGTGCTGCTGACACACACACACACACCTGCTGATGAGCTCTGGTCATCACGCTACCTGCTGCCAGATGATTTCATCAGTGCTACGTGGTACATGGCTCCTGCTAATGCTAATCGCGTTGAGAGTTTCCTCATTCTCTTTGTGTTGCCCTCAGTGATGCGTCTTGTTTCCAACAACCCAGTGACCCAGCTGTCAGCGCCTCTCACTACTCTCACCTGTATAACCACTGTGAAGACTCAATAAACCTCCTTCAACTCAGCTCCCTGCCTTGTAGTCCACTTTCTGGTCCTACCAAACCTACGCACTGCAACAGGGACATCCTCAACAGTCTTTTACAGCCAAGGATGGTGTGATGCACCTTGCCTGAATTTTTCTAGAAGTTTTAAGAAGTTTAGAAGCTTTTTACCATTAATTAAATATGATGGCCAGTTGTACACACAGCCAGGCTCATCCGGCTAATTTCTGGAGTGACCACACCTGTAAAAATGATTCTCTGAGTGATCAGGGCCTAAAACAACAGGATGTGAAAGAAAGAGTCACATAATCTTGAGAGCTGCAGGTTAACAACCCCAGTATACTATATTTTTATAATGACGTACACAATAAGTCCAGTTTTAAGTTGCCTTGTGACACATCAGACATCTGGTTAACACACTAGGCCTGATCATTCTGGTCCTGTACTAACAGTACAGTGCTGAAGGGAGTGTGGAGTGGGAGGTTTGGCAGGCGGCAGATAAATGTAAAATCTGTGTATATGTGAATAAGACAAACTGATGCATAGTTAATCAAAGATATGCTCAACAAAATAATGAGGGTCAGATTGATTCTAGTGACGTCTGCTTTTAATTAACTATGTGTGGTTTCACATTGTGCTCCTGCATGTACTGTGTGTATATCATGAATTATAATATGCTATTGATTGTCGATATATATGAGGTCTAATTTATGACCTGATCATTGTTGATCTTTCATAAACACACGCAGCACAACCTCAGCGCCGTGAGCGTTTGGTGACATGTGTTCCTTGGTTTGTAATAAAACAAAGCTCGATGAAAAAAAGCATGTTCACATCTGGAGGTCTTATATTCGCTGAAGGCTTGAGGCTGCAGAACAAATTGACACAATAATAAAAAACATACTCTCTAGTTTTTCTTTCTTGATTTCTAAAAGTGCGGCTTTGATATGACTTCAGATACTGAGACTGTTAACTGTGCTCTACATGAATTTTCTCAGGTGTGTGTGTGTTAATTCTCTTACTCTCGTGTGTCGGTGTCCTCGTATGTTTCGTCACTATGCTGTTAACATGAATAAGCAGCAGGTCGTCGTTCACTCTGGAGGTGGCGAGAGCTCCAAGTGGGCTCTTCATCGACTGGCCAGCGTCCATCTGTGTCCCTCTGCTAATGAAACAATATTCATCTGTTCCTGCTGGGACCTCAAATCACGTTCTGGACGGACAGTGTGTTTCTAACCTGTTGTCTTGCAGCATGATGAACGTCTCCGACCTCCTTGTGATTTTTTAACCTTCCTTGGCGTTCGTACCCTGTACAAACATGCAGCAAAAATAAATAAAAAAAAAGATTAATATGAGCATCATGAATCATTTTTACACTCGACTTTCCAGCATGAGCAGTAACTGGCTATCAGATGTCAGAGTCGGCCTCCTTATGGCATTAAAACGGTGCGTTTGAGGGCAATTTCCTGTTGCTGGTACAATTATGTTCTCACTGCAGTCCACTTGGAACGGGACCAAGAGCTGTTGTGTTTTCAGGTGGCGTGGATACAGACTGATTGGCATTTTTAGCACCTGACTAAATGCAGAGAGCCGAGGGAGAGACTAATATAAACCATTTCAACATGCTTGGTGTTGAAAAGACCTCAGAGACAAGCACACAGGCTGCACGCTCACACAACACACACTCGCTGACTGAACGCTGTCGTAACAGATCGCGTTCCTCGTCATTGTCACATCACCAAACTTATCATCATCATCTCTCAGCGACCTGCAGACAGCTCCATAAGACAACAGATGGATGTGAAGTGCATCAGCAGGGGTCGCGTCAGGTTTTCAGCGTGCACATTCACAAGTGTGACACGCCATCTGATCCGGCAAGAAGACAGATGAGCCTGCTGTCTAATTGTCACCCTCTGATGATGTCAGCAGGAGAATGAGATGATTTCCTCGTGCAAATTGTCTCCATGTGGTTTCTTCGACCCTGATGTGGAAGTGATGACAGAGACGGACTCGTCGTCGGGGTCCTCGGTCGGGTGATCCTCGCTAAACGGAGGGCTGAATGATCTCACATTGCATGATGGGGGTTCCTGTCGCTGGGATGTGGCGTCACAATTAAATCCGTTTTGACTGGATGTGTGCTATAGGCCTGACCCAGGCATGACTCTGGATGGATTACAGTCTTGGCACTGAAGATACTCGGCTACATAAACGTCTGCCACTGAATGTGGTGAACCAGGGACGAGGTCAGGAGTTCATAAAGTGAAGGAGGGGAGAAAAGAGGCAACGCAGAGTTTCTTTAAAGATGATTTTAGTGTTTTTAATTACACATTATGAAGCATTATGAAGTCTCAGCATTAATGACAACAAATTGTGCTCTAAACTTCTAATTAACAAACTCAAATTGGCTTCGTTGGCACGGCAAACAGACATGAAACAGGAAACTTTTCATGTATATCTAATCAAAACCTGCAGTGCGGGACTTCTGCCTCATTTATTCAGGGCATTTATCAGATGCTTTTGTCCAAAGCAACTTGCAGTTTGACATGCAGACCAGGGGAATCTAACCAGCAACCTTCAGTAACAAAACACTGGCACTACCCCTGAGCCACAAACCCCCCAGCGGCTTCCTACAGAGAGTAATTACACAAATACCGATGCTCAAGTGCAGGACCCCTAGAACTACAGGTTATTATTACCAAGTCTGGGAATTTTAAGATATAAGATATTTACCATTAAAATGTTATTCAACGTAGGCAACAGAGGCCATCTGTATTGTTTACAATGATAAGTTATCAGGAACTAAAATAAACATTGTCTGAAAAACAAGAAATCAAAAAGACTTTAAGATTAATTTGGTAAACATACGCAGATAAACTTTCTGGTTTGAGTTTCCAGTATCAGGGATTCATTGTTCTGGAGAAAGACAGTCATCAAATAAAAGTATCTGTATCTAATGACCTGGGAATGACACTCAAAAACAACAACAACAAATCACATACCAACCCAAATTTATCTGATTTAGCAATTCAGCATCTTTCCTTACAGGTATCAGTTTAACTTCTTTTATCATTGGAGGCTCAAGGTCATGAAATGATATGAAATGTACAATGAAAATCTACTTAAGTATCAACAGTGTTTTTAATACCACAACTGTCTCTGCATGTGCAAACACGCATTAGTTTGCATGAACGTTGTGTTGTAGGAATACATGATGTGAGGCGTGTGTGTTTGTGAATGTGTGTCATGTCAGAGGACGTCTGGCATGAAGCGAAGCCTTGACCTCATCATTCCACTTACATCAGTCCGCCTAAAGAAACTGCAACGCAAAACATCTGACGGTGAGAGTGACACACACACACACACACACACACACACACACACACACACACACACACACCGTTGACATACGTGGAGAAACTTGGCAGGAAATAAGATCGTCTCTTTTTCATGTCCTCATATCTGAAATCCGATCTCTGACCTCACGGAGAAATTACCTTCTGATTTATGCGGCCTCGCAGCGCAGCATGTGTGACTCTCACATTCGCACTCAATCACTTCCTAAACCTCGCTTCTTTTAACCTGAGTATTCACAGTTGACACGAGACACTGCTGATCTTTTACACACACACGTAAAATGCTCCGACCTCTCACTTTTCTCTGTATGACCTCCTAACCCAGCTTTTTCCTGCATCCCTCACGTCTTTCAGCCTCTTTTTTCCCCCCGCTGCACACTGATGGATGGTCCCTTCTGTACGTTACAGTACAGAGTGTTTATGTAAGGCGCAGTTCTTTCTGTGTTGTTTCAACCCTCCATGGAAGAGAAGCCTCCCCCCTCCACGGCGAGGGTCGTTATGAGTCATGGGAAGGGGCCTGCTAGTAACGGGCGACATCGAACAGCATAATTCATCTGATGTCACAGCGCTCAGCAGCTTTTTCTGATAGAAAACCTGTGCAGTTGTGTCCCTTTGTCTATATACTGTTGGTATATTGTTCTTTTTCCGTGTGAAAGCAAGAGGAGAAAACACTTTGGGGAATTTGTAAGTGTTCCCATGTTATCATGATGTAATTCTACCTCAAGTACTTAATTAAGCCACTTAGGCAAATGCTCACTGTCTTCCATTTAAATGGTCTTCCACATGCTGGACCACTACTCGTCGGGACATGCCCTCACTTTCTCTTTCTGTGTTTTTTTTTCTCTGTTTTCTCCCTTTAAGTAACAGTACTTCTTTGTCAGTCACTATCATCGCTGACCCGTCTGTTGTCCTGAGCAGGGTGTAGGTTATAATCAACACGAACAGCTGCTCTTTTCGTCGTCATGACACAAAAGAGGTGTTTCACTCAACTGTTGAAACGTTTTGGTTGGAATATACCAGTTTAAAGGTCCAGTGTGTAGGATTCAGTGACATCTAGTGGTGAAGTTGCAGATTGCACCCAACAAAACACCCCTCACCTCACCCTCCCCTCGGAGAGAGAGCCAGCGTATGGTTTGTATGTTCTGGACAACTGTACCAATCTACTTTTGGCTTAAACCACTCGGTGAACTACATCATCTTGCTCAACATATGTCACCAACACCAACATGGCCGCTGCTGGCTCGCCTCGTTAATTTTAAGTTGTTAATGAAGCTCGCTCCCTCACACCACATGATCAGGAGGACCTGCAGCAGCACTACCTGGTGCAGAAAACTTCATTATCTCACAAAGATTCCAAGCTAAAGTAGTGTTTACATTACATTTTGCTACAGGACACTTTATCCTACAATGTGACATAAGCAACCAGGTTACAATAATAGAAATATTGGACCATAGACCAAACGAGACGGTCCGGATCCACCAAACGTTATGAAATACAGTCACAAAGACTTTATAAGAGCTTAGAGTGGCGACTGTGGCTGTTTCACAAAAACTTAAGACAGATGTGACTGGATCACTTCGGACAGATTCAGGGTCAGTTCTCTGTAACACATTATAGTGCCGTCGATTTTATATCAGCTGCCACATCTCTTGCTAAATAATAATCACCTTTAGACACTGCTCAGGAGGAAAACATCGCTCTCTGATATTGTAACAAAGCGATCGGTCCGACAGTGAGTCAGGAGTCAGTCAGCAACACAATGTCTCCCCTCCTCATGCAGTAAAAGAGCAAAGACAGCACTTCCGTCGGCGGCTTACACAACAAACGTGCCAAGCGATGAAAAACACTGAAAAACAAGGAAGAGGCAAAGAGAGCTGCCTCAACAAAATGAAAAGAGTCGTGCAAGTCTGACCGCAAGTCTGACCGCACTGTCGCTTCCTCCAAATCATCAGATTATTGTGTACAATAACGATCATACACCAACACCAGACCTACTGTGATGTCAGACTACCATTTTACAAGGAATCACGTCTATTTTACTGTAAATGCTGCATTGAAGACTTGAAACTAGCGACTGACACTGTAAACTCATTTGGAAGTTGTTTACTGAGGCAATAAATCAAGTTTGAAGTAGAGTCATTTTTTCATAAGCTGACAGACAATCATCTTCATGGAGGCTCCGTCCATATTCATCCAGTCAATGAACTGGTCAGGAAGCCTCGTGATTCAACACTTCAACCGCCAGCTGCCTAAAACTAATAATTCCTGATGTTACACTTTTACAAGGAGGTGAATGATTCCCAGTTGGATCCATCGTGCACCTGACTGCATCCCACTGCGCAGTGAAAGATGAATTATTTCCATTACTTGTATTTAAGGGGTGTGTATGTGTGTGTGTGTGTGTGTGTGTGTGTGTGTGTGTGTGTGTGTGTGTGTGTGTGGCTGGCTTGGGGCCTGTGGATTTGCAGATGTAATTCTTTGGCACAGATAAGTCGTGAAAGTCGATCCTGCGCAGACCTTTTAGCCTGATATTCGCCAGATCTCCAAAAAGTTTATCACGTCTAACAAGTGCACGTCTGAGTGTTTTTCTGTCTGTCTGGGTCACGCCTTTTCTGTCTCCCTCGCTGCATTTTACTCCCTTTTCCTCTCTATCACTCGCTTGCTCTCCCTCCACCACCCAGAGGGGTAAATTAGCAGTCCGGCTGGGAGGGGGTGAGCGAGTCCTCCAAGAACACGAACGCCCATATATAGGCAGCAGACGTTAGGTAAACGCTAGGTAGACGTTAGGTAAACTCAGCACAGGCACTGCTCAGTCGGCTACTTTATTTGTAACACCGATACACTTCTGTGAGCTGGCAGAGATGACAGCGCGTGGCACCGGAGGTTGTGTGGATGGATGTGGGAAGTGGGCAGCAGGTGGATGAGAGAGGCCGCGTGAAACTGTGAAAGTGTGTATGAATCACACCGTCTACACACATCACCACACACGGACATTTTCGTCTGAAGAATAACATCTTAACTTTGTTTAGGACATTTTTGGCAGCAGAACTTGCATTTCTGTGCCCATTTGGAGGTATTTTTCTTATTCCTCACTACAGCCGGCCAAATGCAGACAACATGATGTCATGTCTACACGTTTCCACTGTAACTACATTACAATACAGTTTTATATAATGATAATAATCCATTTCAACATTCCTGACAGACTTTGTGCTGAAGTCAAACCAGAATAGGAGAAGCAGGAATCAATTCTCCTCCTTCAGGTCCCAGTGTGTCTTCACTCTTATGATGCCGTCACTGAAGCTGAATCCTACATGTTTAACCTACAACTGAACACATGAACTCTAAAGTCTCTCGGCGCATCACACTAAAAGCACAGATCGGAGATTTCTTTGCACTGTGAGATATTTTGGCTTTTGCAGTCTGTGTTCTTGTGCATGTGACGTCTTTGAGATGCAGTTTTTATGCCTGTAGGAGACATTTTCTATGAAGCGCTGAAGCCACAACAGAGTTGTGTTTGCCGTTTATTCAGGATGTATTAAAATGTATTGAACGTGTCCAAACTGCACCACACTGCACTTCACTGGGTCCTCAGCAACACTCCTGCCGAATCTGGAGAAGATTGACTGAACGGTTCTCTAGATATGCAGAAAACATTCAGATGGATTCCTTCAGTACTTTGAATCAACATAGTGAATCGCAGTAATGTACTTCACCGTTTCAACTGAAATCAGGACCATCAATCAACCAACTAAGTGATATATTGTGTGGATATTATGGAAGCGTGTTGAAATCCCTCCCTATAGGCTGACTGACTAACAGTGGCTCATCTTCATTCACGTTCAGACTCAAAGAAAGAGGACGGGAGTTTTAAATGGTGAAATGTCTTTTGGGTTAGTCACTGTTTCCAACATTGTGCTGTGTTACATTAGAGGATTTGTTTTGGTCATAACTCAGTTTTTTGTGCAGGACATGTTTGACTTTGAGGATATGAACGGCGGTCTGTAAGCGAGTCGGCTGCAGCTCTCGACAGTCTCCCGTCCTCCTCATTCGATCGTAGCTCAGAGGCGTATCCCAGCATGCATTTGAAAGGACGAATAAAAAAACTCACATTGACAGTTTTAGTCTTCATTTCTTCAGACTCTTGAGTTTTGGGCAGAAATCCACATTAACTTCAGGTCAACATGCAAATGTTTGTTATTTCTTCTCTCTGTGTTTACATGTGCAGGTGCAGTTCTGTCACTGTTACGGATAAACTGTAGTGGAAAATTGTACTCAGAATGAATAAACGGGTCTGATTTTCTCCTTGTGCGTAACAACTGTAGTGGTCTATTTATGCACTACGCTCTGGATGCTGGGATTTTCCAGTATTCATGTTAAAACTATGGAAAACAAACATCAATAAAATATCATAGACAACGATGACATACTGCCTATCTGAGCGTACCAGGTGAGATCATACATTTTGATCTATCTAAGTTTTAAATCAGTCAAGATTACGTCTCTCTGGTGTTGACTTGTTGTCTGTGTGTTTCCTCTCGACTTCACACCTGAATTAACGACCACGAGACTAAAAAATGTATATGGCTCTCAGCATATAGTTTTCATTTTCTCCCAGCATACTTCAGTTGTCTTGGCCAAGCATTATTTCACTGCATAACTATGTAGTTCCATCAAAGCTGAACACAAAGCACACCAGGTCTGAAAACAGAGCAATAAAACCAGACTTTAGGACCAATTATGGGTGCTCAGGTAGCACCGCCTCGCGCTCTTTCTCTCTCTAACACACACATGCACGGGTGAAGAAATACAAATATACAATACACTGTTTCTAATTGAGCCATTTTGGACAGAAGTCAGAGCCACAGGTTTCTACATGATCACATCGCACAAACATTTGCCACATTCCAGACTGGTGTTACTCACATCAGCCTCTGCTGGTGGGTCAGTCAGTCACTTGTGATAAACTATTTATCATTTCATGCAAGAGTCTGCAAGTGGGCTCGATTATAGGCCACTTCTAGCCCAGAGCAAGTTTGTTATCAAGGGTTAGGTACAAAAACCACTTATCTGGGTTAAAGAGCTACAGGTGAATATGATTTATATATTCATGTCTGCCTCCCTGAGGTCAGCTGAAAATGTCCACTCATCAACTGTGAAGCAACACTCTTCTGCCAAATGATGAGCAACACACTCTCTGTAACAGCACTCGAGTGTTCCTCTCCCCTCCTCAGTCTCTCAGTGTTTAGGTGTCATTACTGTAACTCATTTACTTCATCTGTTTCCAGGCCCATTACCTCCAGACATAGAAATTGTTTCAGAATCTTGCCAAGAGTCAGACATCGACCTTCAGGAGTTCGGACAGGACCAGCCAGCCCAAACATGGAGAAAATCCCCCAGCGTTACCACTTGTTGAAATAAAAACACTGATTGTTTCCAGGTATGCTGACTGGTGCGTCTTTAAAGCAGCTGGGACGCTGCTGGAAAAAGGTGATGAGGCTTCATGGATGAAAGTCCTCATGTCCAGATGTGAGTCACGGGGCAGGTGACACCTCTGATGGTTATCATTTACGATGATCTTTCTTATAAAGGCGCCTGGTCTTTTCCTCACCTATTCTTTGTTTCCCCGACTCTCAGAAGATGCTCTGATCTGATTTCAGCTCACAGGTATTCACCTGTTTCAGGTGTTCTTCTGTTTCCATTGTCTGTAAAGACCAGCTTTACATTTCAGGTTTTATTACAACTGACATAACTTAATTTTTTCTCTGGCAACAAGCTCCGATGTGTGTGGACGCTTGCCAGACTACCTCCACCCCCCAGCGCGCACACACACATTTCAGACAAAAGGCTGCAATAACAATGTTTATGTCTCCATCAATCATCCATATTTATAAGTTTCACAATATTTATGTTATCATCATTTCATGTTTTAGTACCAGGCACTTAGCTGGCTGCTCGCATATGAATCATTCAAATTAGTCACTTGAAGAAAGCCTTGGAGAAAAAAAAAAGTTTAATCAGGATAAATTGTCGGCATGTTGCAGGATAATAGTGCAACCTTATTGCTTTGTTGAGTCTGAGTATGTTTTACCAGAAGATGTTTTGTAAAACTGCAGTGTCTTGTAAATCCCATGTAGGACGGGCCCAGATGTTTGGCATGAAGGAAAGTAAAATCAAACTGAGTATTTATGTACAGCAAGAAACTCATCCATCTTTTAAAGCAACAGGACTCCTCATAAATGCAAACCGAGGATGAAAGATTAATTCCTCGTGGAGTCAGTTCTCAGTGTTTCCCCTCCACTTAAACATGACACTGTTTTGAAATCTATAACGAACTTCTGGCTCAGTTCCTCTTTCTGGTTGAGGTGCCTGGAGAGAAAAGCAGGGAGTCCCAGTTCTTTACAATTGAGACTCTCCTGCCTCTCATACATGTTCAGCCCCCCACCCTCCCTTCATACTCCCTCTTTTTGGCAGTAGAGGGCCAAATAAATGCAGCCCAACAGTCACTGGGGGGTTAGAACAACCCATTTGGTTTAATGAGGTGATCCAGTGTGTTTTCTCTCCTCCTCTTGCCTTGTCTATCTTTCTCTGTGTGTCTCTTAGCCAATTACACAGAGTCCTGTCTCGCATCCTGTCCCCGTTTTTTTTCCTGCTCTCGCTCATTTTCCCTCCTTCTTTCTTAAGGCCTTGTTGACTCCTGATAGGCTTGCTGGGGATAAAACCTGGAGCTTGGGAGAGGAGAGGGACATTTGGGAGCGAGATGGCGAGAGGGACGGTGGCCACTTACCTACATGGAGTCCTTCTCCTGGCTCTGTGGAAACCATCGCTGCAAGGAGGTGGGTTCCCTTCACTGCGTGTGCTCGGTGCTCAGCGGTGCAGCACCTGTGGATCAGGTGTCACATAGAGTTTATGCAGCAGTTTTGGCAGGACAGGCATGCATGCACTCAGGTCCTCTTTTCTTTTTACTGTTAGTTTAGAGCATTTGTGATGTGAGAGATTTTTCTGAGCTGCAGCAACATGATGAAGATAATGAGGTTGTTGGATTCTAGTAGAAATTCACTGCTGCAAAAAATTCCCTGCTCGACAAGATCTTTTCTTCAAAGTTAGCAATAGTTTATATCTTTTGATTCATGGAACAGTATTAATCATGCATTTCTTTTGGCCTAAATTAAATTTAAAAATCTTGAAATTGAGTAAATGACTATGTATGAGCGAAGCCTTCCTACACGTATCAGATCACATCCCGACTGACAGACATATTGTCAGATTCCTTGCTAAGAACAATGATCATGCTGCATGGACAGATCACTTAATTTGTATTAAGTTCATGTATTATCTCTTGTATCCCCAAACCTAACTTTTTGCAGTGTGATCATTATAAAATTGACTTAGGACAGAAGTCTTCCTAGAGTGCACACTGTAAAACATATGCAAAAATTTGCCAAAGATTCAACCTTCTCTCAGTGAGGTTTCACTGAGGGGAGGTGACAGTATTTTCTGCAGCATCATCGACGCTCAACACTGACCTCATTATTATTCCTGCAGTTTTACAGTTCACATCTTGTCTGAGGCAGCTGTGAAGTAACGACCGAGAATCTGAATCAATTCGTAATCTCTGATCCAAAGATAAAACTCAGTCTAGCTGCTAGATTAAGAATCTGATTGTGGGGAATACTGGGTGAGCTTCTGTTGGACAGTCTTTACCGTTTCTACATCAAAATGTATTGAGGAGTTCTGCCAACGCCTCTCAGAGCGAAGAGCTTTTGTTCTTAGTCACAAAAAAAACTTGTCATTGTTGACATTTTTGTTGAAAGATTCGATTGACGTCCAAACATGTTTTTCAAGGATGTAC
Source organism: Acanthopagrus latus (assembly GCF_904848185.1). Classification (NCBI taxonomy): domain Eukaryota; kingdom Metazoa; phylum Chordata; class Actinopteri; order Spariformes; family Sparidae; genus Acanthopagrus; species Acanthopagrus latus. The sequence continues at coordinate 3,135,849 of NC_051051.1, read as the reverse complement.
AGACAGCTGTGAAAATTCCCAGATGTTCAGTATGTAAACGTGTAAATTAAGAACAACAAATCATAAACGAAGCATGTGCCCAGGTATATTTCCCTGCTCTTCCTCCTCAGTCTGGACAAGAGTGTTATAGTTAAAGCTTTTAATTAGGTGCGACACCCTGTTAAAGGCTTTAATCATAACCGTGTGCAGACCTCGTCCCTCCAGAGCTCGTCCAATTGTCTTGTCAGTCTGAGCTTTGTGTTGGCTGATGTAAAGACATTCCTCTCATCCTCATCCTGGTCTCACGCCGCTGCACTCAGGAGACGTGTCATTGGTTGTTTCTGTTGTTGAGTTTCTGGATGAGTAATTGTATTTCGATCTCTACATTTAACAACTAAATTCAGTTTCAACTGGAAGTTAACTGGAAACCTTTCAGCACAGAATATTCATGTTAACTAAAAGAGATGGACTAAGACTATAATCGTATGATCTTCATAACAAATCAACTTGCATTCATTTTGAATTTGTTTTAAATTTGTTTTAAAATGAACATTAAAAACAGCAATGCTACAACACAGTCGACAGAATAAAATGCCAACAATTTCTCAGATATTGTGACTTTACGTTTCTTTATGTTGCAACTTTACACTTCTTTGGTCCTGTTAGGTTTGGGCAGAAGTCTGGAAAATATCTTGTTTGGGCTTTCCTGGTTCTGCTGTTTTATAAACACAACTGGAAACTGTTTGGGTGTTTTGTCAAAGATAGAGGTTTTTTTCACAGAGTTGTAATGCCACCACCATCCCCTCCAACTCCCGACACTGAACTCAGTTCATATACATGTAATGTGAAGGTGATATGAAATGTAAAATGCCAACATTTCATTCAGGAGACTGTGTTGAAAGTTAATGGCTCAGTGAAGCTCGATGTGAAGAAAACTAAACTGTTTGAAAGACAAACCAGAGATTTTGAGCTGACGGTGGAACTAAATTTCTCCAAAACCATAAATGTCTGCACCAAATTGCCTGGTGATCGATCCAACAATAGTTGAGACATCGAGTCTTGTCTGCTGTAAACAATGAACGTCTTTCTGAAAATTGAGAAATCACACTAAAGAAATGAGAGGTTTGACCTGCTGGTGACGCTAGAAAGAACGTCAGGGGATCAACAAAGCCAGTAGAGTTCTCAGAGAATCATTAATATCATGACAATCCATCTACCAGACTGGAGATATTTCAGGGCCGACTGACAGGCCAGTTGTGGTCCCTGGAGCCACACCGCCAAAGTGATGATAACAGTTATACTACATCACTGACAGAGTGATTAAATGAGACAAACACTTCTAATTCAATACTGAGATATTTATGTCACTGTAGAGAAACTGTGAACTCTGGACAATCTCTACACGTCAAATGAAGAAAATATATTTTATTTGAATTCCCTTCCAAGACCAACTGCTGTTTTATTTCACGTTGTATTGAAACACATCTCTGCTGACTCTCCGTGTGTAGTTTTACCTGTCCAATGTTTCATTTCAATAAAAATCCCCCCCGCTAAAAAAAAAAAAAAAGCTGGGTTGGAGGCATTGTTTCTGTCCAGCAGAGTCCGGCAGGCAGAGCTGAATGACTGAACACTTCAGTTATTTACTGTGTGTTGTTAATGTGCTGTACATGGCATTACTGTGAGATCAGTAACTCGCATTCTTTAAGAATCCCAACAGACCTCTTCTTTTCACATCTGGACTGTGGGATCTTGAAAAACCTTTCCTTTTATAGTTGTTCACTCTCTGTGTTTCTATTTTTGGCTGTTGTGATTTGTGAAACTGAACGTAGGTGCAGAAAAGTGTGAGAATTATGACCAAAGCTACATGCCTTTTGAATGAAGGGGTGTTTGTTATCAGCTGCAGAGAGACTGGAGCACAGAGCACAGGGTTGATGAGTGCTACACACAAACACACACATAAACACACTGAACATATGGACACACTCACACCTTTGTTTCTCTCGGCTTGTGTGGCATCTGATTCTATTTGTTAAACGTGATCCTGGTTATTGAATTACATTGTTTTTATTGAGTGCTGGCAAAGCGGAGGAAATCATGCCTCATTAGCTCTGAATGATGACTCACAAATTCCACAAATTCTGTCATCTGTTAGAGTCCAAAACAACGAAAACACCTTTCAACACTAGAGCTGCAATGTATGAGAATTTTAGTTTGAAAACAATATTAAAAAAAAAAAGACTAAACATCTTTGTACTGTGTCACAGAGACATCTACTGAAGTTAGCATGCTAACCAGCTAGCTACTGCCTGTCCTGTCTTTTAATACCACTTTGTACCTGTACCTTCTACCTGGTCCAGGTAAACTGCTTAACTTGGAATCATTTCAAAAGCACAATGTTTCTGTGTGTAAGGTGTATATGTACCTGCTGGTGGAGCGGCAGGAGGAGCTGGAGCCGGAGTCGGAGCCGGCGTAGGACCTGGAGCTGGATTCGGACCAGGTGGAACTGGAACGGGATTTGGCCCTGGAGGGGCTGGTACTGGATTTCAGCCTGGTGGAGGAGCTGGACCAGGAGCAGGTGGAGCTGGTGCTGGTCTAGGAGGCTTTGGACCAGGAGCCGGTGGAGGTGGATGTCACTTGTGTTTTCTGTAAAAAAAAATTATAAACGCTGATAGTGTCACTTACAGAACAGAACTTGTTTAAATGACATGAGTTGCTGGAGGAGCTCCAGGTTACAACCCAGGAAAAACAGAAGTTCTATTCTTTTTGTCTTATAGATAATAAGTCCCTCAAGTTGATTTTAACCACAAGAAACAATCTGGCATAAATATTTGTGCAATGCGTTGATGATTTCGCTTCTGTACCGATCTGCCAGGTTTGTCTTCATCTACATGTGTGTTACATCTTTGTACGTGTTTTCAACTCACAATGTCCCGATATCCATATTCCTTAGGCGGCTATGGTGGTCAAGGACCGGGAGGATTTGGCCCAGGAGGATTCGGCCCTGGAGGAGTTGGTCCAGGAGGATTCGGCCCTGGAGGAGTTGGACCTGGAGGAGTTGGACCAGGAGGATTCGGCCCTGGAGGAGTTGGACCGGGAGGATTTGGCCCAGGAGGAGTTGGACCTGGAGGAGTTGGTCCAGGAGGTGTCGGCCCTGGAGGATTCGGCCCTGGAGGAGTTGGTCCAGGAGGATTCGGCCCTGGAGGAGTTGGACCAGGAGGATTCGGCCCTGGAGGAGTTGGACCTGGAGGAGTTGGACCAGGTGGTGTTGGACCTGGAGGAGTTGGACCAGGAGGTGTCGGCCCAGGTGGAGTTGGACCAGGTGGTTTCAGACCCAGCACCTTTGGCCCAGGTGGTGGTGGACTCGGAGTCGGACCTGGAGGTGTTGGACCTGGAGGTGTTGGGGCTGGAGGTGTTGGACCTGGAGGTGTTGGACCTGGAGGTGTTGGGGCTGGTAAGATAAATATGACTGGTTGACATCTTGATTATTTACTTCTGTGCGTCTGTTGATTTGACTGCTATGACTGCTTCCCTCTTACAGGTGGAAAACCTCCGAAAACAGGTAAGACTTCCCTCCCATCTGCACTGATTTAAAATGGTGTTTTGTCATATGTCAAAGAAGAAACTTTAACTCTTTAGAGACAGTGAAGCTAAAACATCAGTTACAGTCAGGTGTGGAGGAACAAACATACAAACTATCATGATGGCTCTCACCTCTTTAAACAGATTGTTCTTGATATTTGTCTCCAGGTGGTGGCTATGGTGGTCGTGGAGGATTTGGAGCAGGACAGGGAGGTTTAGGAGGAGGACCAGGTGGTTTTGGACCAGGTGGTGCCGGTACTGGAGGCTATGGAACTGGGCCTGGAGGAGTGGGTCCAGGTGGTTTTGGACCAGGAGGCACTGGGACGGGTGGCCAAGGTACAGGTATGGAGTTTGTTGATATTTTTTGGGCTCATAAACATAAAATATTACACAAACACTGGCTGAACACATATTTTACAATTGGATGGCATCTTTATATATACATTTGTATTATTAAAATGTAGTCCAAGCTCATTACCTACAAACAGATTGCCTTCTGTGTTTACTTGCATCAAGCAACCTTCACAATAAGTGGAAGTTCCTTATACATGGATCAACGGTCAGCCCCTCTACAGAAAATATTGTTCCACTGGTCAATTCAATGAGGCAGGATACGGATTACATACATGTACCATTATTTCATTTCCTCTTTACCTCAAGGTTATAAGCTATTGTATAGGGGCCACCCACCCTCACACACACATGCACTGATAAAGGCTAATGCATTAGGTATGGCAGTTCCCTGATAAAGGACGGAAGTCATCACGTCAGTCAGAAAGACTGATTTGCTTTGGAATTTCAGGCCTCTCTGTTTTTCATCCGTTAAACATGCGGGTTGCCTGCGCAGGATGAGGAATGTTGGTGATAATATCCACACGCTTCTTAAGAGGTTAAGCCTTGGGGTTTATATGGAACCTTTTGAATTCCACCCATTATGCCGGTGGGTAAAAAACAGGTTAGTGTGAGAGCAGGAAACAGACTGTCACACTTTCCAGTTTACCAAGTCTGGCATACTCAGGCGAGCACAATATTTAATCTACGCTGCACAATAATTCCGACAAAGTGTTTGTGTTGCCCTGCTCCAGCCTGAAGAGTAAGACACAAACATCCTGGTTCACCTGAATAAACAATGGGAGACGCACTGTACTCTGCTGTAACTATCGTGTGTACCAGCTCCTCTCTAACACGGAGTTACAGTATTACATCTTGATCTTTCTGTCATTCTGGTCTCCTCATGATTTCACACAGTCATCTCCCCTCACAGGCTTCACTTCCCTCACTGCAGCCTTTGAATTGTTACTGAGCTATCTACAGTCAAACCCTGTATGAGATTTAGTTTTAAAGTCAAACATGCACACTTCAAAAAAATGCACAAAACCTTTCCGGAGAACAACTTAATCCTTGTGAGGTTTCTTTCGGGCAGCATTCAAACATGTATAACATTACAAAAGGGTGGCGTCACAAAGGGACACACTGAATTCATTAATGTATGATGTAGTGTATTGTTGTCACGAGAGCAAGTTTAGGAAGTACCCAGCACTGAGTCTGTTTTATCTGCTCATTAGGCCCTGGGGCAGGCGGTTTGGGTGGAGGAGTGCTTGGAGCAGGAGGCCTCGGGACCGGAAGGGGTCAGGGAGCTGGAACAGGCTACGGACCTGGAGGTCAGTGGTTTAGATTAGTCTACATGTGTATGTTTACATGACAATCAATCATCCTATCAGCAACAAGTGCATTAATTAATAAACATGCTGATAAAGTAAATCAACCTCCATGTGCTGTAATCTGATGCAGCTTTGAGAATCACTGAAGAGCATATTCAGTTTATTCACTGACAAATCTGCCTCCTCCTTTTAGTGTCGCACATCTGAAATTTATCACTGCAGCTGTGTTTATTTGTACCTATTCACTGTGTTATCCACTGCCTTTGTATAATTGCATTTATTATATTCAGAATACTTTATTCTATTCTAAAGCCTGACCAGGGACAAAGACTGCAAATTAGCTGAAGCTAGACATCTTATACGCATCACTTTTTCCCATGTTCTGTGGCAATGTTGTATGTATCTTCCCTGTTAAATAAACATTAAAATAAAATAAAAATGATTTGTGATTTTTTTATATTGTTTATCTTGAAGGATATCAAAACAAAATTTTTCTTGACCCAGGTGGATACGGAGGATATGGACCTGGTGGAACTGGTCCCAAACCACCTAAAACAGGTGACCACTTTTTACTTATGATCAGTAGTTTTGATCAATAAAATATGCTAACAAATGAATACTCTATTTTTTCACCTGAGGTGGAGGTACCGGTTATGGACCTGGTGGTGCAGGAACTGGGCCTGGAGGTGCTGGATTTGGGCCTGGTGGTGCAGGGTTCGGACCTGGCGGTGCAGGGGTTGGCCCCGGTGGTGCAGGTTTCGGACCTGGCGGTGCAGGTGTTGGGCCTGGTGGTGCAGGATTCGGACCTGGCGGTGCAGGAGTTGGGCCCGGTGGTGCAGGATTCGGACCTGGCGGTGCAGGAACTGGGCCTGGAGGTGCTGGATTTGGCCCCGGTGGTGCAGGGTTCGGACCCGGTGGTGCAGGGTTCGGACCTGGTGGTGCAGGAGTTGGGCCCGGTGGTGCAGGATTCGGACCTGGCGGTGCAGGTGTTGGGCCCGGTGGAGCAGGATTTGGACCTGGCGGCGCAGGAGTTGGGCCCGGTGGTGCAGGATTTGGACCTGGCGGCGCAGGTGTTGGGCCCGGTGGAGCAGGATTTGGACCTGGCGGCGCAGGTGTTGGGCCCGGTGGAGCAGGATTTGGACCTGGTGGTGCAGGAGTTGGGCCCGGTGGTGCAGGATTCGGACCTGGCGGCGCAGGTGTTGGGCCCGGTGGAGCAGGATTCGGACCTGGTGGTGCAGGAGTTGGGCCCGGTGGTGCAGGATTTGGACCTGGCGGTGCAGGTGTTGGGCCTGGTGGAGCAGGAGTAGGTCCAGGAGGAGGTACATAATATCAATTAAATTACACTATACTGAATGCAACAACATAAACATGTTACAACACGTGTGTATTCTACAACATTTACATTAGTTAAAACAGTGTATGTTGTATTTCTATTGAACATCTACGCATACAATTATGATATGTTTCAAAAAGACAACTCTAAGAACTAGCAGGTTAATAAAACAGGCTGTTTTAGTTCTGTGATAAAGTTAGTTCTTGTCTTTTTACCCGTTTCATGTTTTAGCTCCATTGCTGCCTCAGACGGGTACTGCTGGGGTCGGGCCTGGAGGAAAGACCTCTGGTAAAGCATCTAAACAAGTCCCAGGTAAACTGCAAAAGAAGAAAACCACTTTGTTACTAAAGGATGCACAACACCGGTTCTGTTCATTGGTCATGATCAACCAAAAACACAGTTTCTGTGGGTTCTTAATTATTATATGATGTCACACAGGAGTTGGGGTGCCTGGACTCTATCAGGGTGGATATGTACCAGGCCAAGGTAAACTGAAACACAAAAACATTCAACAAACACACAAAAGCACATTTTGAAACTATACAAAAACATATCATGTGAGGAGTGAGCGTGTTTAGTTGCAACAATTGTGGGATTTTTTCCTGGAAAGGTTTTGGAGGCCGTGGCGTTCTCCCTGGGGTGGCCACAGGAGCTGGAGTTGGGCCTCAGACCGGTTTGTTAATGCACTCTATGTTTATAAATCTCGAAAAATACCGTCTTAGTGGGTACACATGCCTAAAAATAAAACATTTTACCTTGTTCCTCACAGGAGTACTCGGTCAGGGTGCTGGACAAGGAGGGACAGGCAGTAAGAGTCATAAGTCCTAAACTGTGTTATATGACAAGCAGAACTTTATACATAATAAATGTCATCACAGGCTGAAATTCAGTATATTACATGTTGGACATTTCTACCATTAGATGGTCGTGGACAGCAGCTGCCTGGCGTTTTCCGTGGTTACCCTCTCATAACACCAAAATCAGGTACACAGGAACCAGCAATGGGCCGAACCGTGCAGCTGCACGTAGAGTTACATGACGTTAGTGATGAATGTAAAGTAAAGGTAATGTTTTCTGTTGTTTACAGGGTCGGGAAAATCAAAGAAGAATCCAGCCAAGGCTGCAGCTAAATACGGTAATGACACATAAGTGTTGCAAAAATAACTGGCATGAGGCATCAGCATCATATAACTGTAACTCTGTAGTGACATTTTTATAAGTTCACCTGTTTGTTTGCTCAACCAGGTGGAGCTGGCGCTGGAGGAGGTGCACTTGGTCAAGGAGGCGCTTTGGGGGTTGGGGCTGGAAGACTCCCTGGAGGAGGACCTGGAGCTGTACCTGGATTTGGAGGTGGAGGTGGAGCTGGAACAGGCGGAGGACCTGGATTTGGTAAATCTCGAGTTATGCACCGTGGTAACATGATAAATAAGTAGTGAGTGAATTCAACAACCTCTGTCAGGCCACAGCTGAGAGACACTCAAATTGCCTTTTCTCTCCAGGTCAGCCAGGCGGTGTAGGCCCTGGCACAGCTGGAGGACCAGGTGGAGGAGTTGGAGTTGGTCCTGGCACAGGAGGGGTTGGAACCGGTGGTGGCTATGGATTTGGTCCAGGTGGGGCAGCTGGAGGCCTTGGAGGTGGAGGACCAGGAGGAGGAGCTGGCCTTGGCCCAGGATTGGGACCTGGTGGTGTTGGTTTTGGTCCAGGTGGTGCTGGCATTGGGCCTGGAGGAGCAGGTTATGGGCCAGGTAGAACTGGAACTGGATTGGGAGGAGCAGGAACAGGACCTGGAGGTAATTATGAGTCAGCATATTTAGGGTTTTGAAAAATTTATCCATTAATAAACAAGGACAAATATTTAATTATGATATTATGTTTCAGGGTATGACGCCAGCGCCAAAGCCCGTAAATATGGTAAGAATGATTATGTAACTGAAGAGCTGTGCAACTGTAGAATTAATGTATGATTGTATTTAACAAAGAATATCAGACTACATAAAACATGACTGTTCCTCCACTCACAGGCATGTTAAGTGGAGCACTTGGAGGTACAGGCGCTGGAGTCAGGCCTGGTGGTGCTGGTGCAGGCTATGGACCAGGAGGTGTTGGACCAGGTGGTGCTGGTACAGGCTATGGACCAGGTGGAGTTGGACCAGGTGGTGCTGGTACCGGCTATGGACCAGGTGGTGCTGGTACAGGCTATGGACCAGGTGGAGTTGGACCAGGTGGTGCTGGTACCGGCTATGGACCAGGTGGAGTTGGACCAGGTGGTGCTGGTACAGGCTATGGACCAGGTGGAGTTGGACCAGGTGGTGCTGGTACCGGCTATGGACCAGGTGGTGCTGGTACAGGCTATGGACCAGGTGGAGTTGGACCAGGTGGTGCTGGTACCGGCTATGGACCAGGTGGAGTTGGACCAGGTGGTGCTGGTACAGGCTATGGACCCGGAGGAGTTGGACCAGGCGGAGTCAGACCTGGTGGTGCTGGTACCGGCTATGGACCAGATGGAGTTGGACCAGGTGGAGTTGGACCTGGTGGTGCTGGTACAGGCTATGGCCCAGGGGGAGTTGGACCTGGTGGTGCTGGTACAGGCTATGGCCCAGGGGGAGTTGGACCTGGTGGTGCTGGTACAGGCTACGGACCAGGCGGAGCTGGAACTGGAGGAGTTGGACCAGGTGGTGCTGGTACCGGCTATGGACCAGGTGGAGTTGGACCTGGTGGTGCCGGCTATGGACCAGGAGGTAGGATGATAGATGACGACAGATTAAATGAGGACTTCGGCCTGACTTGTTAATAACGGGCTCTAAATATATTTTTCCGTGTCTGTATTTGCAGGTTATGCTGGAGCCAAAGCGCGAAAATATGGTGAGAGACAACTTAAAAAATAAATATGAACCATATGAAAGAATATTATTTTCTGATAGATAAAATATTTTCTGCTCTCTGCAGGTCTGCCTGGAGGTGCTGGAGGGGCCCTGGGTGCAGGAGGACTTGGTGGTGGGGCTGGGCCTGGCACTGGGCTTGGAGTTGGAGGAGGGGTCCCTGGGAGAGGTGTTGGACTAGGAACTGGTGGTGGACCTGGAGCAGGACTTGGGACTGGGGGGGTACCCGGTTCTGGTGTTGTAACGGGAGGTGGACCTGGTGGCTTTGGACCAGGCGGTGCTGGAGGTATGAACAGTAGAACAACGTTCTCACAGTTCTGCAGAAAAGACGTACATGCACGTTACAGTTTCAAAACCTTATTGTAACTTAGTGGTAGCTAATTAGTCACATATCACCTCTTGCTGATCCTCTTTGCAGTTGCTATTGTTAATATTAAAGTATTGATTAGTGAAGATTTAACAGCAGCATACTGCAACTGTAACAGCCCGGTCAGAATTACAAGGCTGAATGAGAAGTTGTGTCTGTTTGCTCATCAATATTATTACTGAACCAACATGTACCTGTTTACATATTTGCTCTTTGGTAGGGCTTCCTGGTGGAGGTGGGACAGGACGAACAGGATATGGACCTGGTGGATATGGGCCTGGTGGATATGGGCCTGGTGGATATGGGCCTGGAGCTGGTTACGGACCAGGTGGAGGCTATGGTGTAGGACCAGGAGCTGGATATGGAACAGGTTCAAGGAGCAATTTCAATTTCAACCAAGATAAATTTTGTAAAACTCAGACTAAGCTTGCAGGAATCCCTAAATTCAACGATTTGTGTCAATAACAGGCTATGGAGCCGGATCAAAACCTGCTAAATATGGTATTAAAATATCTTTTATATTGGTTTCATAAAACATGGTGATGGATGTTTAATCCAAATTCGAGTAAAAATTCATTTGTTTTCATTTCATCCTGGCATAGGTCCAGGTGGAGCCGGTGCTGGTGGGGTCCTTGGAGGCGGAGCAGGACGAGGTGATGAGTTGTCATTGATGATATCAAACATTTTCCTGTTAACACTGATTCTTTCCTCTATTTTTCTGATATTTTTACAGATGATATTCTCTCCAAACTCTCCTGCATGTGTTTACTATACATTTGTGATCTTGTGTCATTTTACAGGTGGTTATGGACCAGGAGGCTTTGGACCGGGCACAGGAGGTCTAGGTTGGTCTTCAGTAGAGTTTTAGTGTAGTGCAGTAGTTCTAAATCATCACTTTTAGGTATGAACTCTTTATTGACCTTTATTGTTTATCTGCACCAATTACAGCAACAAGTCTCATTTATCAAGCTGAAAATATGGTTGGCATTTTTAAGACAATATGCCATTATATAGCTGCTTATTAATGAAGATGTGGTATAAAGGAATTTTGCTGTTTGCGGTCCCTATTTTTTTTACCTGTTAAAAAGGCGAGACTTCACTGCCATTTTCTCAAAAGGGTTTATCAATGACAATCTGTTGACCATTGCTGTCGAGTCCTGTTTCGATGTCACAGGACATGCTGGGAAATGACACTAGATATCCAGAAATCTCAGTCAGGAAACATGATTTTGCATTTTATCTTATCTGTACACATGTTTAATTATTGTGTTTTTATTCACACCACATCATCTTATTTGTTGTCATCCTCAGGCTACGGTACAGCTGGCTCTAAAGCTGCCAAGTACGGTTAGTGTGACATTATGTGTTTATCATGCAGTTAATTGAACTGAGGAACAGAGCCGTCTATACGTAAATCCTTTAAACTGAACAGAGAACTTCTTTTATAAACCGCAGGGAAACCTGGTGGAGTTCTGCCTGGAGTAGGAACAGGAACTGGCACTGCAGGAACTGGCACAGGGACCGGCACTGCAGGAACTGGTACTGCTGGAACTGGTACAGGGATTGGCACTGCAGGAACTGGTACTGCTGGAACTGGTACCGGCACTGCTGGAACTGGCACTGGGACTGGCACAGCTGGACCTGGTACAGGGACTGGCACAGCTGGACCTGGTACAGGGACTGGCACAGCTGGACCTGGTACAGGGACTGGCACTGGTGATTCAGTGAATGGCACCAGCACAACAGCTGGACCCAGTGGTAAGCTCCTGTTTCCAAGGTTAAAAACACACATTTTGGTTACGATTAATGATTAATTACTGTGTCATGATCTATGTTGTGCTGGATCAGGGGGAGGACTTGGAGCCACAGGAGGCACACCACCTCCATCTGAAGGTATCTGTACACTGTTAGCACAAAGATGATGATGGCAAAAACATATTTTTAATCACGTATTACCACAACAATACATATACTCACATACTATAAATATAGTTCTAATATAAAATATGCCCAACAAGGATAGAAAAGACAGTGATGATATCCAAAATAAAGGATGAAGAAAGAGAAAACCAGCTTTTCGAAAAAGAACTATACATTTTTTCAGGACTGCAGATGTTTTAGTCTCACCTCCTATTTATTTTTGACTTGATACAACTGTTTATTGTGTTTTTTTAACTTCCCATGTGATCATCGTATATGATTATTTAGCATAGAATACTATTTTTCCTATTTTAAACTTCAGTCCTTTTATATTTTGCCCTTATTCCAGGTGATGGCACTGTGATAGAGGGGTCTGGAAGTTCTGGAGGAGAAGGTGTGTTTAAACTTGCTGGATTCTTGAGAAACTGTCTTTTCTTACCTTGAATTAGCACAGATGTTGTGCATAGATGATAACAATTATCACAAACAACACAAACACTAAAACACAGATCCAATGATGCAATGATCTGAAAGTCACAGAAGATGGTCCAAGTGGTGAACACCTGTGAACACAAAGGAACAAAATACTAAAATGTTAAAATACAATCTCCTGGAAAATATAAAACCCATTGTTCTGAGTAATGTGAACATATTTATTCAATATTGCATCGAATATCCTGTTGAGTTAACAAGTAAAAAGTATATCACACCAATATTAAACAGGAGGTACTGGTGTAGCTGGCAGACCAGTGGGTGCAGGAGGTGATGGAGACGCCCTGGGTGGAACAGGAATCCCCATCATTGGAGCAAAACCAGGTATTTTGTTCATCTATGCAACAATATCAGACAACCTATGAATGCCAGCTAAAGTCTTTATAAATGATCAAATTAACAAATTAATTCAGGAGAGTTTTTAATGTATTATTAGCTAAACTTTGCTGTCTGAAACTACTAAATTTAGAATTCTGTTGTCTCAGATGTGTTGTCTTCCCGCTTTGAAGTTTTTTTTGTTTATTTTTTTTTCAAATTATCTTTAATAAACAGGACTCGGTGGGAGAGACGTTCCAGGTCAGTGTTTCATAACCAGAGCCTCTGCATGTTTGTTTACCATCACTGCATATTCATTCATTTCAATCAAAGTCCATCTGTGGGTATGTACACTAAGGAGTAAGCCCGGGTACATGTTTTGGTTCTGTATCTGTCTTTCTCTGCTTGACTGTTAATCTCACATAGCATTGTTCATATTTCATGTAATTTGGTGGAAGGCCATGGTGTTTCGATTATGGTGTAGACACTGACATCTGGTGGCCACTTATAAGCCACTTTTCACCTGACTGTTGAGATTTTTCTCGAAGTTTTTCTCATCCAGCATCCAGGAATCTTTCAATTTTATTTATTTATTTATTTATTTTTTAATCCACATTTCTTAAGCAACTTCCTTCTCAACGAAATTCACCATCTAACAACTTTGTCTCTAATTGTTTTTTTTATATGCCTCACTGTTAAACAGTTACTGTTAATATTTTCAACGTGAGTAAATAATTTAAACATACAAAGCATTATTGTGTGACCACTGATCCTTAAGTTTCAACCCAGTTGGCTCAGACAACACCTGAGCAATTTTTCCTGAACTTAAAGTGATTAAATATTTTCACAGTGTCCTGACGGGGATAAATTTCCAAATAAAAAAAAATTGTAAAGGCATGATATCTTACATGGCTTTAATTCTGATGGTATTATTGAACTGTTTTCCTAATTGGTTGAAGCACCGCATGTGATATCTACATGGGATCAACGAAATGTGTGAAAAATTAACAAGACTTATGCTCTCATGTTCTAGGTTCCACAGGAGCTTCCCCTGGTAAGCTGACACAGAAAGGATACTGCACACTGAGATGTTACTGTTACTGTTGTCACTGAGGTTAAAGGATGTTGCTATACAGTAAAGTGCTATGGATCTTTAAATAGATTTACCCTAATCTAAAAGTAACATCTATTTAATATGATAGAGTTGCATTACACTCCATCACAAATGCTTTTAATGTTTTTGTATTTCTGTCTTTACAGTTGGAGGTGGTTCTGTACAACCAACTGGTACGTACACTTTCCTCTGTAAAGTGCTTGTATGTATATTGTTTAAGGATTTCTTGAAACAGTATTAGTACTCTTGTTTTAAACTGATGGAACAGGTGTTGGTACATCATATATAGTAGAGTATATTTCCACATAATTTTGCAGGTTCTGATGGTGATCTCTCAAGTGGGACACTGCCTGGAGCCAGGCCCATCAAACCCCCTGGTGAATAACCTAAAATCTAATTGATTTCTAGTAAAATTGCTTAATTTTAGTGTTTTGCTATAACCAAACTGCAACTCATCTAAGGGAAAACACAAGTAGCACAATGTATTGCCTCCAATGACTGACAATTATCGGCCATTTATCAAAGTATGAATGTGAAATTGAGTGTAATATGGGACCTTTAATTCTAATATAAATGACAGGTCTGGTTTCCTTCTGTCTGCAGGTGTCCCCAGAGGTGACACGCCAGGTGAAGGAGATGGAGAGGGAGGCCCTGATGGAGAGAGAGGTGTCACGGGAGGCACAGGTGGAGGACCAGGAGGAGTCGGAGGGAGCCCGACCAGTGCAGATGGAATAGGGGGTGTGTCAGGTGGCATAACAGGAGGGGGAAGAGGAGACAGTCCGACCGGAACTGGAGTTGGACCAGGAGGTCAAGCTAGTGGAGCAGGGGGAACACCACAACCACCCAAAGGTGCCATTATTGATATCTGAGTATACAAAACAACTTGTAACAATGAAGGATCATCTCTATTTACTGAGGAACATTATCTATTGTATCTGTTCACTTTTTAAATGTAGCAACTGATGGGACTGTAGCAGGAGGTGTAGGTGTTGGACCTGGTGGAGTTGGTGGGGTGGCAGGAGGAGGCACTGGGGCAGCTGGAGGCGGCCCAGGAGGAGTTGGGGGCGGTCCTGGGGCAGCTGGAGGCGGCCCAGGAGGAGTTGGAGGCGGTCCTGGGGCAGCTGGAGGCGGCCCAGGAGGAGTTGGAGGCGGTCCTGGGGCAGCTGGAGGAGGTCCTGGAGGAGCAGGTTTGGTACCTGGTGCTGGTGGACCTGGTGGAGTAGGAGCACGACCTTATAAACCTGGAAAAAGTGAGTTGCTATCATGTTTGGATAATCATTCTAAACCTGCATGCTGATATCACAATGACACTAAGATTTCTTACTATCCATCGTAGGCTATGGTGCTGGAGGAGCTGGAGTTCTACCAGGTGGAGGTATACTCCACTATCTATACATTCAAAAAGATGACTGAAACTTAAAGAGTATATATACTATGTGTCTTTTAAATATTTCTTTTGTTTTAATTTGATGTCAGGCATTCGTTACCCAACTGGAGCTGGAGTAGGACAGGGCGCAGGAAAACAGGGCAAAGGTTCTAAATACTGTCAACAATACTCTGTTCTGATTTATTCTGGCTGCAGCAATGAAAAAGTAAACATAATGCATCTAATGTTTTTATCTTGCTATCAGTATATGGGACTCGTGGAGCAGGAGGCCAGGGTGGGTTTGGACCTGGTGGTTATGGAGTTGGTCCTGGTGGCTTTGGTGCTGGTCCAGGAGGCTATGGTGCAGGACCTGGAGGTTATGGGACTGGCCCAGGTGGATATGGAGCTGGACCTGGAGGCTATGGAGGCAGCAGAGGTGTTGGGGGTGGTCCTGGGGGTGCCGGAACCCTCGGCGTTGGAGGGGTTGGACCTGGAGGTGTGGGAGGAGGAGGAGGAGGAGCAGGCCCTGGTGGAGTTGGTGGAGGATATGGTGGTGGTGTAGGCCCTGGTGGTAAGTTCAATTGAATGTAATTTTACTAAATATGTTTAATTTTGATGAAAATAACATAACAAATCTTAAAAGGATGTAATTTACATAGGTTTATTCAATTTGTTCTGTTATACAGGTTCAAGATTTGGCACAGGTCCAGGACTGGGTACCGGAAAACCATCAAAAAGTAGGATAAGAACTGACCGATATACAAAGAAACCATATAAACACAAGGACCTACACAGCAAACTGACACTGAATCAATATTTGTTTTTAGGATATGGAGTCGGAGCTGGTGGTACCGGGGTAGGGCCAGGTGGATATGGGCCCAGCGGTGCAGGAACAGGGCTGGGTGGTGCCGGAACAAGGCCAGGAGGTTTCGGACCAGGAGGTGCTGGCACAGGAACCGGAGGATTTGGACCAGGTGGTGCTGGCACAGGACCAGGTGGTTTTGGACCAGGTGGTGCTGGCACAGGACCAGGTGGATTCGGACCAGGCGGCGCTGGCACAGGACCAGGTGGTTTTGGACCAGGTGGTGCTGGCACTGGCCCGGGTGGTTTTGGACCAGGCGGCGCTGGCACAGGACCAGGTGGATTCGGACCAGGCGGCGCTGGCACAGGACCAGGTGGTTTTGGACCAGGCGGCGCTGGCACAGGACCAGGTGGTTTTGGACCAGGTGGTGCTGGCACTGGCCCGGGTGGTTTTGGACCAGGCGGCGCTGGCACAGGACCAGGTGGATTCGGACCAGGCGGCGCTGGCACAGGACCAGGTGGATTCGGACCAGGTGTTTATCCTGCTGGAGGTCAAGGACTGGGGAAAAGAAAGCCAGCAAAATCAGGTCTAATGTTCATGTATTTTAACACTTACAACATATTGAATAATTATTATGTTTTATGATAATTCGAGCTGTTAACTCTTCTGACAGGCTATGGATCATCCTCACTGGGTGGAGCTGGCTATGGGCAAGGTGAGAAATTCCTTAAATCTATTACTTTAAGCCCTCTGAGATGTACAGATTGTTTGTGTTTGGCACAGTTCTTCTCTCAAGCAAAACTCCAAAATATGTCAGCATCAAACCAGATAAAGGTTATTTAAAAGCAATGCTGTGTTCTAGGTGCAGGGGTTGGACCAGGTGGTGCTGGCACAGGAACAGGCTTCGGACCAGGTGGAGCTGGCACAGGCACAGGAGGCTTTGGACCAGGTGGTGCTGGCACAGGAACAGGAGGCTTTGGACCAGGTGGTGCTGGCACAGGAACAGGTTTCGGACCAGGTGGTGTTGGCACAGGAACAGGTTTCGGACCAGGCGGTGCTGGCACAGGAACAGGAGGCTTCGGACCAGGTGGAGCTGGCACAGGAACAGGCTTCGGACCAGGTGGTGTTGGCACAGGAACAGGCTTCGGACCAGGTGGTGCTGGCACAGGAACAGGTTTCGGACCAGGCAGAGCTGGCACAGGAACAGGTTTCGGACCAGGTGGTGCTGGCACAGGAACAGGAGGCTTCGGGCTAGGTGGTGCTGGCACAGGAACAGGTTTCGGACCAGGTGGTGCTGGCACAGGAACAGGTGGTGTCAGGCCAGGAGGCCAAGGAATAGGAAAAAGAAAACCGTATAAATCTGGTTAGTAATGATCATATAGGCAAAAATATAAGGCAGGTGATTGAATGTCAATTGTTCTGATAGACACACCTGTTTGGTTTTATAAGAAAAGTAAACAGCAGAGCAATGTTTGAGTCTCTCTATCCCTTTCTCTCAGGTTACGGAGGAACCAGGTATGGATCAGGTAAGGTTCAGATTAGAATTAGGTATGATAAATATGTTTTTACCAGTATATATGTATCTTATACATTTGT
This sequence comes from Acanthopagrus latus, assembly GCF_904848185.1. NCBI lineage: Eukaryota > Metazoa > Chordata > Actinopteri > Spariformes > Sparidae > Acanthopagrus > Acanthopagrus latus. Next base: position 3,118,446 of record NC_051051.1, on the reverse strand, counting down.
TACCCAGCAGGAGTATTAGGAGGAGGCACAGGTGGTCCTGGTGGAGCTGGAGCTGGAACTGGAGCTGGACCTGGTGGTTTTGGCCCAGGAGGTGCTGGAACTGGTGGTTTTGGCCCAGGAGGTGCTGGAACTGGTAGTTTTGGCCCAGGAGGTGCTGGACCTGGTGGTTATGGGCCAGGAGGTGCTGGTACTGGCAGTTTTGGCCCAGGAGGTGCTGGTACTGGCGGTTTTGGCCCAGGAGGTGCTGGAACTGGCGGTTTTGGCCCAGGAGGTGCTGGAACTGGTGGTTTTGGCCCAGGAGGTGCTGGAACTGGCGGTTTTGGCCCAGGAGGTGCTGGTACTGGCGGTTTTGGCCCAGGAGGTGCTGGAACTGGCGGTTTTGGCCCAGGAGGTGCTGGAACTGGTGGCTTTGGCCCAGGAGGTGCTGGAACTGGTGGCTATGGCCCAGGAGGTGCTGGAACTGGGCCAGGGGGCTTTAGACCTGGTGGAGCAGGTGGATATGGACCTGGTGGCAGGAAACCTCCTAAATCAGGTTACGGCTCATCATTGGGTGGAACTGGCTATAGACCAGGTAAAATTATCTACTGACACACATTGTATTTAAAGGTTGTGATAATTATTGATGTACATATTAAATTACATATAAACATATATTTCAAGCAAATGTTCCCAACAATTAACTTACTGAGATACCTATCCATTATGTTACTGGCCATTTGTGTGTAGTTTGTCTTATTTACTTCAACCACACCTGTGTTCATCAGGTGGTGGAGCAGGAGTGCTTCCTGGTGGAGGAACAGGAGGTATCACTGGCGGCCCAGGTGAGTGTCATGTTTATAATGGAAGATTACTAAATGACGAGTTACATTAGGTGTGGCAGAGTACATACTGTACGCGCAACCCCAAGAGCCAGGTGTTGTCTTTGCAACTGCTGAGGATTTTAAATGCTAGACTGACTTCTCACATGTACACTCACCTGTCCAGGTAGTGCAGCAGGAGGAGCAGGAGGTGCTGCAGGAACAGGCCCAGGAGTAGGCGGTGGAGCTGGTGGCTTACCAGGTCAGTTTAAGCCAAACACCTGATCAGAGAAGTGTGTTGAAAAAGTGATGCTATAATGTGTCCATTGTTCCAGCAGGTGGTGCTGGTGCTGGCTTTGGTGGAGTTGGCACAGGTGAGACATGCTTTTGAACACTAACTTTCTCCTCTTTTTAACACTCAGTATACTCTAGTTGTAAAGATTTTAAATGATTAGCAATAAATTAGAAGAAAGTGATACACCTGATAAACAGCTACACACTCAGCACACATTGTTATATGAAAATAAAGCAGGAAATGGAAAAAAAAAAAAGCTTTTATCCTGATCGTCAGGCCTTGCCAAGTGAATATTTATTTTGGCATATTTTCACTCATGTCATCGCTGAGATAACAAATTGGGTAAATGAGACCATTGTAAAGATTATCTATTGTTTGTACTGACCTGCTTTCCTGTTATTGTTCTCTAGGATATACAGGAGCCGGACAAAAATGTAAGGAAACACACTGTGTCCTCTGGCATGAGCATGCTCTCACTACTTTCATTTTCTTAACACACATATATCCAGTATAATACATCAATATACTACACAGTCACAGAATAATATTTTTTATATTTGTTTTGGAAAAAGTTGCAAAGGTTTTTTTTTATAATTTGTATTGCTTGGTATTCTCCGAGCCTGTGCATTATCTGTGTATTAACTTTCCTTTTTTATTTTCATGTCATTAAGCCAAAGCACAGAAGGCAGCCAAATATGCAGCATTGCAGGCCATACTGGGATCTGGAGGCTACAGAGGTAAAAGATCACACACAACATATAACTTTACAGTAAGACATATCTCTACACTGTAAAGCCCGTCCTGGAAGTTTGGGAAATCCAGTCAAGTCAACTTAAAATTTCTGACCCATTCCAGAGCTCTTAATCATTCTTCAGATTTCAAGTGTTGTAACTTTTAATGAGTTGTGCTGAGCATTTATGCAACTAATCAGATTAAGTTTACAAAGACAAACAGGTAGATATCAGCAAACTTCCCAGGTTGCACTCTCTAAATAATAAAAAGCTCAAAAGTCTCATTTCTTCTTTTTTGAAGAAAAAGTCACAATGGAAATGTTGTGTCATTTCTTCTCTGAAATAACTCTTGAACAAAAACACGTTTTAAGGAATTGTCACACAGTCTCACTACCACAAAAAGAGGAACATGTAGTTGTGTGGCGAATGATACAAGATGACTTGACATGTTTTGCCAAATTGTTTGTACTGTATGTCAAGTGAATATTAACTGTCTCTGCTCTGGCACTCAGGCGTTGGCTGTCAGGGTAAATACTGTGGCCGGAGGAGGAAGTGAGAGACCATCAGACAGGAAGTGACCTCATTCAAACAGTGGTGCTATTGCATGATCAAAAAATGTAAATGTCTAAATGTCTACGTCAAACCTGCCACAGAAGTTAAAGCTTCAACACATTCCACATATTACACTTTTATTTTGTAAGAGTTTATACAAGTGTCTCTTTAAAAAGGAGCAATGGTTCTCAACCTGCAGGTGATGATTCCTTAGAACAAGGCAAAGTTATAACAGCATTTCTTTCACCTGATGAATCACCTTGTGACACTCTGGGATCCTGGCCACCAGGCTGAGAACCACTGAAACAAAGGATCAACATTTCTTCTTAAAGGGGCTCAGTGGAACTTCTGTGTTGTGACGAAGGCCGGTCATCAGTTAACATTAAGAGTTAACACAAGCTACTGTTGCTCTCTGAGACGAGGCACTCGACAACGTGCACAGAGTAACATATTTAGGACAGTCAGCAGCCGACAGAGAAGGGGAAGGTCTCGTTTTTTCACGTCATGTTACAATCTGCTCACATATAACTAATACAAAAGTGATTAATACATGTTAATTGTTACCGACTGTTACACCGAGCCCCTTTAAGCTGTGCTATAATACTCTCTTTTTATTTTTTGTTACATCATTTGTGTTCCTGTGAAAGTATCACCATGAATCCTCTGGGTGAAGATTGATACCAAGGACACCCTCAGGGCAGCTCCTTCAGACCTGTCTGCATGCTGACACAATGTTTGTTTTCTTTCAGGCCACATCCAGTTTGACTGGAGTTTTCTTTGGTCTGCAGAGTGTAGTGTTGTATTAATTCACTGTTTTTAGCTTTTACATCAGTGCAAACACTTGGATCATCTGTCCAGCGTTGTATACAGACAAGGAAATAGACAGCTGCTATTTTGGAGGACTTGACTTCTGTTTTGACTGGTCTTTATCTGATCTTTGAAGAGGCGGTCTGTGTTCATCCTGACTGTGCTCTGGCCTCAGCAGTAGCAACAAGTGGAGGCTGAAGGTCCTCAGCTGTTAACACACTAAACGCTGCGATCACAACATTACAGGCGCTGTTTTATAGCTACATGACACAAACTGGTTTGAATGTAAACTTTTGTTTAACATGCATATTTTATGATATTATGGTGTGGCTAAGATTTGGCTTTTACATTCGCTGTTGAGGAAAGCATTTAAACTGACTGTGAGGTAATAACATAATAGTGCTTTTAAAAGACATCTGAGGATTATTGATTACTGTGGGGTTTTTTTTTATGTACCTCTTTTGACACTGTTGGGAAATTGTTCACGTTTGCTAGTCTTTTTAAATTATGCTGACAAAAAGAACAAGCTAAGTGCTTTATCTATTTATCCTCTGTCTCAAGTGCATTCATACAGTATTAAATATTTGAGTTATTTTGTGTGAGTTTTGACGTTTTTTTTTACTTTTGTACTACTATGATAAAGATACGAGCTTTGTTTTCTATATTGTCCTTGAATGTGTGCTGAATCACAATGTAGTCAGTGATGTCATTTGAATATAAAGTGTAATTGAGACTCATCTTGCATCTGAGCTAACGCCTGTGTCTCGTGTAGCTCTACATGTGTTTTTAACATCTGTGTTCTTTATGTGGCCTACAAAGGCAACGATGCACTTTTGTACACTTTCAGACAACGCTCTCTGAAATAAAGAAGGGACCAATGACAGTGTCTGGGTCAGGTTATTGGTATTTTAAAGGAGATAGAGTAATTGACTTAGTGAACATGCATAAACTGTGAAACTGTGAGGTGAGTTTAGGAAGCTAAGCATTCAGAGTCAGATCTTGGTTTTTACGTGTTAATCTCTTGTGGTTTTCTTAAACCACACGTTAGGCTGACGTGAAAAAGGAAACAACACACTCCTGCCTGGGCAGACAAAGTTAGTCAGACCACCTTTGCCTTAATGATGACTAAGAACAAGAGTACGCAAATCCTGACAGTACACCCACACCGCATTTTGCAGCATAGTTTAAAATTACACAGAGTATGCTTATAAAAAATATAATAATGTGCAGCGCAGCAGAGATGTGAGTCTTAAAGATAATGAGCACAAACAAAACAACGAGGATGGAAACTAAAGAACTCACAGAGAAGAGGAACTGAATTCATGCTCACTGTGACACAAACACACACAGCATACCATAAGCTGTCACAGCCAACTGTAACTGCTGCACAGACTGTTTCCTTCAAACTGTTCATGTTTTACTTATCTGAGCGTATTCATATATACCCATCAGGCATTTATATATCTCTATACAAATGTTAGTACGCTGCTTTTATTTTGCACTTCTGGTTGGAAGCTAAACTGCATTTTGTTGCCTGGTTCCTTCAAGTCAAATCTAATTAAATCACATCTGACAAGTTACTTAGTTTTATCACTTTGTCACTTTGATTATAGAAGCCCCTCCTCCACACGTATAAAAACACACCTGTTTCTGTCTTTCAGTTTGCAGGACCTGCACTGGGGACGCGGCACACCACTATTATAAAGTAACATCTACAACTATAAACTCAGTGGCTTGATGATTTGTAGAAAAGTACTTTGAATAATACAACATTTATTGAGTTGCCCTTATCTAAGCGTATATAAACTTCATACTTTTCTTCTCCTAAATCTGCGCTGTTGCCCATTCCTCTGCTCAAACTGAACTCTCCCTCTTTGTTTGTTGTCTGCGATGAATGGAGGGCTTTGCAGCAGGCTCAGGACAGTGCAGTAATTGGGGCATTCATAAAGAGATTATGCCTGCGCTGATGGGAACTAAGCTACGTTCAAAACTCTCTCTCACACCAAACACATGTATCTTAACTCACTCCACATTTTAGACTCTGTGAGATTAACTCTCCAACACTGCGTGGACTCTGCAGATGAGTGTAACTGTATCTCGCAGAGGTCTACATACTGAAAGTAACAGGAGAGGGACAGTGGAGCAGAACTTCTATACTGGGACTGGTCTGTTTCTCTGCAGCCGGCAGAGGGAGACTGGCCAGCTGGTGTCCGCGGGTCAGTTTTTCTCACACAGCTTCTCTGCACATTAGAGGGAACTCATGCACAGGAAGCCTCCGAGTGCATGAAGGGAGAGAGAGAGAGACAGAGAGAGAGAGAAAACGACAACGCCTGCTAACAGTCACAGCAGATTACATATAGGCTCCGCTCATGAACGCATGCAGATAGGAAGCTTCTTTTTTTAACTGGCTGGATTGTGAACTGAGGGGGCACAATGTCACGACGGGACCAGAGGTTTCGTAGAGGAATGAAAGGACGGTAAGAGCAGCTTGTTATTAATTGTTAAAATGTGTATGTCTATGGAAGAGTGAACGAAAGTGAGGGAAAGAGAAATTGCAGTCAATGTCCGTTATACTTCCTCAAACAGTACAGCTGCGTCAGATACTTCAGTAATTCTTTCCACTATCACAGCGTCTAAGAGTATGTTAATGAGTAGAATATGAAACCATAACAATAACAGTAGAATAAAGTTATGGCCTTACACAGATCCCAAGGAGTCCACACCACGATCCATACCTCCAGTCCAAGATTTTTGTTTTTTTGTTTTTTGGATGCTCATCTGTTTTGCCTCAACAACAATTTCCTTTTCCTCAGTTCTATATCAAAACATATACACAGAACAACCACCAGTGAGACAATTCCCCTGCAACACCAAGTACAGTATAATTAGATCAAAAATAATTGTTTCCTTTGAAGAAGTGCTGTTGTTTAAAGGAAATCCAGCTGGCTGACACGGACCAAACAGAGAGGAAAACATGGCAGGAGAATACGTCACCAGATTGTTAACATTTGACCCAGAGTTAACGTCCTGACATTATAACACGTTTGTTTTATGTATAGCAGGTGCTGGCGTGTCCACTGTGCCACTTATAGAAGCACAGGAACAGATCTCAGAACAGAGAGGAGATTTATAAATGGATAAGGTGCAGCACGAGCCAGATGAGGGGAATACCTTCAGTTGAGGAGATGGTAGGAGCAGCAGGAAACGGTCAGAGGATGTATTCTCCGGACACACGTCTGGGCTCGTTCCAGGGCTCTCTCCCGACCAGATGTTCAGGTGGAAGTGCAGATGTGGAGTTGGTTCCACATCCTTTGCCAGCAGCACAATAACACAGAGAGGAGGTCTGAAATAAACCAGCAGCTGTTAGTTAGTTTATTACTTCATTATTTCCTCAGTAACGAATGGTAACGCAGGTCTTATAGATCTCTCACAGCACATCCCATAATGTGTTCATACTCAGTCAAGTCCTACTTAAAGGCATGTTGTTAAGAGATCGCCATCTTTACGCATTTTTTAAAAGAAATCTGTCAACACATTTAATTCAAAAAGTCTAATGTTTCCTTATACATGTGTATACGTATTTCTTTGTACTATTTCATATGTTTGTAATCGGTATAAAGAGGCAAAAGCGTAAAACAGCTCGGCATAGTTGTTGTACTGATGCAGTCCCTGACAAGCAAATAACAAAACTCCCACAGCAACGACTGATACCAAAAATACCAACAAGTCGGATGAAGCTTGTTACCACTTAAACCTGAATCAGAAGATTTAAGTCTGCACCACCGAAACAAATAACTTCCTAAAGCAATCAAGGAAAGCGTTTAATAAACTGAAATGACTGATCAACGTGACATGCTGTCATTAGTTGAGTCCTTCCCTCCTTGGCTGCTTAATCTTTAATAGTAAGGCAACCTTTTCATTCCCTATTGTAAGAACAGCATGACATTTACAGTTGAAGGGAAACTGGGGAGCTGTACTCTTTCCAGGAAGTCGACTCCCACTCTGATTGTAGTGCCGGGCAGATAAGGAAGCAGGTTTCTGTTGAAAATTCAGTTTAAGCCAGGATGCAACAAAAAGTACCTGATTGCGGACTTTAAAAGTAGAGAAAGTGAACACAGCATTTAAGGAAGGAGGTTTCTTTACGTAGCTTCTGCGGTCATATTTGCACTTTCATTCTCTTTTGCAATCTTTGAGTGGCCATGACTGGAAGCTGAAGTTCCAGTGTTTTTGTGAAGACATGTGACTGCCCAATGACCCTATATGAGAAGTCCTTTTGTCTGAAGCAATATTAGCTTGAATGTGCTCTCAGTCACGGTGAAATCAGCAGATCAACATCTATAATGCAGCATTTCAACACCACCGCTGCAGTAAAGATAACTGTATTTCCTAAAACAGCAACAGCTCGGTTTCTCAGTCTCAACTTTATGTCTAGATGTATCACACAGGGTCAGACACATCGAGTGGATGGGAGTTACGTATCAGTGACACAGAAAACTACAGTGGGTTAGAAGAACAGCCTCAACTAAAGATGATATTTTATGGTCCAACTGACCTGGAAGTGTTCTACCTGATCCCGTGTGTGACGATCCAGCAGGTCAACTTTCCTCACAAGTCTCATGTTATCCATCACCAATCAGGCTCACGTTACTTTGCTCGAGCACACCTCCAAAGTATCTCTTGTCTTACAGCCTAAATCTGAACCTAATTCTGCATCTTTTCCTGCCATCTCAACCCTCTCTTCAAGGTGTTGTGAATGTGGCTGCATCCTGTCTCACTGGTACTATGAACGAGAGGCCCAGCTCTACTGCAAGAAGCACTACTGGAACCGTTATGGAGAGCACTGCCACGGCTGCAAGGAGACCATCGCAACAGGACTCATTATGGTAACATGATAATCACTGAAATAAAAGCTACAATCTCTCCAAGTATGATAACTAAAATAACGGCAATATCATATGGTTAATATCATAACTAAATTGATAAGACTGCAGAATTCTTACCATGAAATAATCGCCTGTTTCTTGTAATAATTAACATAATATAAAATCAAAAACGAGCAGTCAAAGCCAAAGAGCATTCAAACACAAACCCATTGTGTTTAATTTCAATAACACAAGGATATACATACCTGTAACATAGTGAAACAGTCCCATAACAAACTCTTTTTGACTTGTACATGTGGTTCCAGACCACATGACAGGAAAGACTTATTTTCCAGTTCTTCCCTTCTGATCTCATTTTGTTATGCTGACTATTGTTTCATTATAATGAGTCACAACGACGCAATTAACAAACAGACCCAACCAACAGTCCTGAGCCAAAAATCACCTCCGCAGATAATCCTCCTTTTCTGTTTCCCTGCTCTCTCAATCCAAAACATTCTGAACTCAGCCAGAAAGAAATTGATTGATAGATGGTGTAATAGTTTAAAAATAGCTGCCTTATTGATCATTCAAAGCCATCACCGTTTGTTCAAACTGACCAGTGGCAATACAAATATCAAAAATGTGCATTATATAAAAGTCACAAACAGAACTATGGCAATAAACTTTACAGGATCGAATATCATAACAAGAAATACTGAATCTCAGCATGCCACAGTAACTACTCATACATTCAAAGCCTTCCTGTCTCTTAGTTTCCCACTGGAACAAAACTAAATGCTTCTTTCAACTCTCATGCCAGAGGATATCCTCTGAAAACATCCTGACACTACAAGGCCTTGATGCAGGAATGCACAGAAAGATGTAATTCAGAGTGACCCCCAAAGTCTGACCCCACCAACTGTCATCTTGTCAAAACCAGTATTATTCCCCAGGCCTCTGCATTGTGTTTTATACAAACAGGTTGCTGGAGAGCAGAAGTACCACCCTGAATGCTTCATTTGTGTGAGCTGTGAAATGTTCATTGGTGATGGAGACACATACACGCTCGTCGAACGCTCCAAACTCTACTGGTAAGTTACAAGCTGAAAGTTGGCAAAATAACTACAGAATCGTTTTTGATTAAATAGGTTTTTGATTCTGATCAGTGTCCATTCTTCTTGTCTCTTGATTTTGTCCACTCAGTGGCCACTGTTTCAGTCAGGGACGCGTGTCCACTGTCGGGTCTCCTTCTCCACTCACCAAGAGTACCCACATGGTGGCGCTGGTGTCTTTCCCTCCACGTGCAGGTTGCCAACGAGGACTTACTGTAGCTACTGACATCTGTCAAGAAAAAGGCCCTCTAGTCACTGTCACAGGGTGAGTCTCTGAATTTAACACAAGTGTGCCATATGTATTTCATCAGCCAAATAAACTCAAAATCAGATCACCCTCAGCTTGTTTTCTGTCTTACCCCTCTTGACTGTAATTCTCCCTCAGGTTAGACTCTGCTGTCCTCAGTTCTGACCTGCTCCCCTCCATACATACTGGTGATCGAGTACTGGAGATCAACGGCATCCCTGTTCGCAACATTTCCGCAGATGAGGTAGGCCTCAAGCTACTAAACCTTAGATTAAAAAACATCTTTAAAGAAGATGTAGATACACCTCTTGGTATCCACATAAACACAATACACAATACAAATAAGACAGGAAAACGAATCGTCACCACATTTCAACATCATATCCTTTCCTCTAGATAAACTCTGTGATCCAGGACACAAGCAGGCCGCTGCAGCTGACCATCGAACACAATCCGCAGTCTCCTGATGACCCCCTTCGCTCAAACAGTCCCCAAGACGACATCAGCTGTCCTGACCCCTGCGTCCGCAAGAAGCTTGCTTCAACCCACAAACTCCCAAGTCTGGAGGAAGAGCCGAGTCCAGAGGAGGAGACAGGTCAACCAATCAGGATGAGCCTGTCACCACCTCAGCAACAAGGAACTCTGGGAATGCGATCCAGAAACATTCTGTAAGTGCTGACTCTCGTATAACTTTCATTATTTAGTCCACTCTCTTCCCTCATCTAAGTCCTTCTTCTCGTCCTCAGGCGCAGCTGTAGTATAGATAAGTGCCCTCTGTCACCTGGAGCACTGTCACTTTTAACTCAGAGGAGAGAAATGGTTCGATCTGAGTCTCTTCGTGTGGATTCTGGAGATCGGACCCATCGTATCTTCAGACCTTCAGACCTCATCCAAGGGGAAGTGCTGGGAAAGGGTTTCTTCGGACAGGCTGTCAAGGTACCGCAGTTCACTTTGTTTCTTTCATGTATGGCTGACTTTGTTGTTAGTCCATTGATTTTAATCGGCGTTGTGAGTAATCTGTTGCTGTTAACGCAGGTAACACATCAGGAGACTGGCGAGGTGATGGTGATGAAAGAGTTGATACGGTTTGACGAAGAGACACAGAAGACTTTCTTAAAGGAGGTAAGTGGTCATCTGTAAAGGCTCATGATCTGGAGACATATCATGTAACACTTTCCCATTAAAATGGGTGTAAGGAATGTTCCTTTGCAATGTTTTCATGTTGCTAAATGACATTGTTGGCATTTTTTTTAACATTTTGTCTGACTTTGAACAGGTTAAGGTGATGCGCTGTCTGGACCATCCCAATGTTTTGAAGTTCAAAGGACTGTTTTATAAAGACAAGCGAATAAACTTCGTCTCCGAATACATCCAGGGAGGATCTCTCCGAGAGACCATCGCAAAAATGGTGAATAGATTTTGATGTTTCTACATAAGTGCTATCAAGAGTACTTGCAAGATTACTCAGATATGATCACAATCTTGTTGTTGTAGGAAAAGGATTTTCCCTGGAGTGTAAGAGTTGGTTATGCCAAAGACATTGCAGCTGGAATGGTAAGTCTTTCCGCTCAAAAATCTCAAATGAAAAAAAAGAAAAACCTTTTAAAAGAAATTTAAAAGAAAAACCCTTACCTGAACCAACTTCCACTAATGTTTATAATCTCTCTCCTTCTAAGGCCTATCTACACTCTATGAATGTTATCCACCGAGATCTAAACTCACACAACTGCCTGGTCAGAGAGGTAAGCAAACACTTTCCTAACACAGCAAACACACACCGGATATCTTGGCTATAGGATACCTGATTGAAGTTTGTAGAGTTATTGTGAGAAACAAGAATAGGGTCAGGTTTTTTGGAATCTAATTTCAAGCAGTTTAAATAATCTACATTTGTTTTAGGGCAATACAATCTTTTATCTGTTTTTCATAACTAGCAAAGACCAATGTACAGCACACAGTCATCTGGCTAAAAAGTCATTTGGAAATCTATCTGAATCAACCTGATGTATAATTCTTGAATGTGAATGTTTTTCTTCTTTACATCTAAATTCTGTTTGATTGGGTTGTTGAAAGCATTCAAATTTATCAAGTCTACATCAACAAGACCATTTCCCAGCTATTGCCAATATCTGTATTCCTGTTCCTATTATGTGTTTGAATTATCAAAGTAAAACTTGCAAGCATAATTGATTTCAAGGCAGCCAAAGAATCCATTGGGTTTAATCACACATACTCAATGTAAATCCTCACGCATAACTCCTCATTAAATGTTCATAGCACTTCTCTTTCTCTTTCCTTTTCTTGTTCAGAACCAGTCTGTGGTGGTGGCAGATTTTGGACTAGCCAGGCTGGTGAGGGAGGAAAGGAATCAAGCCAGAACAGCCTCTCTGGAACGGCCTGCTAAGGGGACACTGTCAGAGCTCCGCAGGCCTGACCGGAGAAAGCGGTACACCGTGGTGGGAAACCCCTACTGGATGGCACCTGAGATGATCCATGGTGAGCGCACGAAGTTCTTGGCTACCAGTTATAGCAGCTAATCTCTGCCTCACCTCCAAAATGGGTCAGAGCAGGACAGTGAAGATGTCGTTCACATTGTCTCATCTCCTCTGTACCTCTGTAGGGAAAAGCTATGACGAACGGGTGGACGTCTTTTCCTTTGGTATCATGATATGTGAGGTAGGAGCATCTCAGCAGATTAAATTAAGTCATTAGAGACTTAACGACTCTGAATCAAGTCCAGTTACCTACGATACAGCACTTAGATTAACCTGTATTATTCACACTTGTTTATTAACTGATCCATCTTAAAGCTGAGCATTTCTCTATATCTCTCTTCAGATAATAGGCAGAGTGAGTGCCGACCCTGACTACCTTCCCCGGGCGAATGACTTTGGGTTAAACGTAGCCGGTTTCCTGCAGCAGCACCACCATCCACAGTGCCCGTCAGCCTTCCTGCCGCTGGCTGTCCTCTGCTGCGACATGGACGCTGATAAACGGTATGATTACACTGAACTGACAACTGCAGAATGTGTATGAGCAAAATATGTGCTATATGTTATAAATGACATCTGGTGTATTTATTAATTATTTAGTTCATTTTCAGTAACAGAACAACAACAGGCAATGCCACCAATATTTAAAATTGAACCAACTGCTGTTCAACATCTACTTTATCATAATAACTGATGTAAGCGCACGTCCAGCTTTCATGCAGGACTCTTGAGGCTGTGTGCTGCCCATAGAGTGAATTTTACATTAAGTAATGCATTACACAAACAAACTAAACAAATCTAGTGCCAAACAGCCTACTACATTTTTAGTCACTACTGCAGTGGAGTTAGAAAGCCCCTCAAATTTCTCACCACAACTCTCTGTCTTTCACTCTTTCAGTCCTTCCTTTTCAAAGCTGGAGGAGTGGCTGGAAAACCTGCTGATGCATCTGGAAATTGGCTTGCCTCTGCTCTCCGAGTTAGAGCAGCTCCGCAGGGCCTTCTGGCAAAATCAAGAACACCAAAACCACTTTCACAAAGAGAACAACAGCTTAGATTCTCAGGAACAAACCCACTGTTCAGAGCCACAAAGACACAGAGCCGACACCAAGCAATGCTCAGACAGTGACAATAACCACGTAGAGCCTCATCACCTCACAAAGAGCCGAGACCAAAATAGCAAAGCTGAAAGCCATTCGGACGGACAGCAACACACGCATGACTCCCACGACATGAGCGACCACCTGAGCAAAGAATACAACGACCACTCAAAAGACAAGAGCCGGACGTTTTGCAGGTCTAAGAGTGCAGACTCGGACAAGAATGAGTCGGAAACATATGAACACAACAATCCCACAGGACAGCCCCAAACCCAGCAGGAGGCCTCACAGCCGCTACAGGTCAATGACTCGCTGGTAGGCCGGCCCAACAGAATCAGAAGGACATGCAGAGTGCTGTGGGACAGTAATACAGAGAACAGCTCTTTTCTCTGACTACTCAATTCAGTGTCAGAGATAGGACACATCTGCAAATTCCAGCTTAAGCAATAAAAACCCATGATGAAGACATGTGTGCCTTTCTCAAACAAATAGGAGAGAAGTGAGAGTCAGAAATGTGTACGAAAATGGAAGAGAGGAAAAATAATCACCACACAATGATAGTGATTATTCTGCATGGAAAAACACACAGAAGATTTGTATGCAGCTTGAAAACATAACATTTGCCTCATATTACTCTGTGAAACAGTATTTATGTGGTTTAAATTAGGACCTGACCAATTTCCTTGCATTCTTTCAGATTCGTTAGTGCTCTCTGGTGGACAGACTCTGTAACAGTGACACCATTTCTAAATTACCTTAAACATATCTTTGGCAAGCAACAAATTCTTCTTACTTATCAATCTACATCTATGACGATATTAGTATATCTGTGATAAGCTGTAACTGTCCAGCCAGTTGATCGGTTGGTTCCTAGTGTCATCTTTCTCCAGAAGCTGTGAAACACAAAGCACTTTACACTTTAAGCTACATCGCATGAGGCAAGTTTTCATCCAAGTGCCTTATGCTGTATTTTTCAGATTTTCCGTTTTTAAGACGACTCACTGAGCTGTGAACAAATAAAACTACAACTGTAATATGAACTAATTTAATAAAGAGAAATACAAACTCATATTACAAAATTGTAATTGTGATCTCTTTTGTAGATTCACTCCTACTTGATTATCTTTTTCTGAGGTAGTTCTGTGTAATTAAACACAAAGGGTGGCCCACAGAAAGTGCCATCATTCATATTTATGATATTTCCTATATTGCCCAGAGATCATCATTACATTCAAACAATGATGGAGTGTGACTAAATACATTCACTCAAGTACTGTACTTCAGTACAATTTTGAGGTACTTGTTCTTTACTTCAGTATTTCCATTTTCTGCTACTTTGTACATCCACTCACAAGATTTTGGATGCAAATATTGTGCTTTTTACTTTCAACATCAAAATGATAATTTAAGTAGGAGCTACTTTTCTAACTGTGCACTGCATCAGAGCCAAACGAATGCATTCTTTTACTTGGGAAATTGTATAGACAACCAGACAAAAAACAATAAAAAACACTGTTTCAGATAATGTTGATATCAGATCCGATAATTGGTCCTTTAAGACTTTTACTCAAGTACTATTTGTAAGTAATTTAACACTTTATTTTGACTTTTACTATGACTGTTGGGTACTTCATACATCACAGCATTTAAATTAACATAGCAGACCTATGTATGAACCAGCTATCAAACACTTACCTCATGTAGGCTTGATAGGCGTTTCCAAGTAGAAGAATACAGTTAGCCATTTGTGCCACTCAGCTATTCTCAAGGCTAACACTCTTAACAGATACCTTAGCTATCTCCTTACTCAGTTTGTAAAACAACCTAAATCAAAAACTTTGATTTCAGTTATATTTTTCATCATTATAGACATACAATAAAATTTAAGACATTTTTATGGTGCTGTAAAAATGGAGGGATGTTTAAGCTAACCTAAAAGACTAAATACACATATGAGAATACTAGCTAGCTAGCTAGCTAGCTCACGTAAACTAACTAAATTACCACCTTGAAACTCATAGCTTCATCCTCCTCATATACATCATCCATCTCTGTGGTCAGTTAGGAGAAAATACCCAAGTTTGCATCTGAGTTTGACAAGAAAACAATAAATAAAATGTGGCTAATTACAAACGCTCTAATACTTCTGTTAGCCGTCTGCCACGAACTTAGCGTTACCAAGGTTACAAACTGCTAGCGTCAACACGTCACCAAGGTTAAAGCGTGACGTGCTACGTGTTATCAGGGTTACAAAGTGTGATGCTAGTGATTTGCTGTTAGCCTCCTTGTTCTATATGTCATACCTGGACTTTACACATCACCCAGTGCGTGGCCATGTCGCGGAACACCGCAGACAACAGAAAGGTGAAATTATTATTATTATTTTAAATATTGAGTATTTTAGTCAGGAACAGGGCTAACATTAGCTAGCTACATGAGCGGCACAACTTAGCTTAGGTTTTGGTAACATAATGTTCATAAAATTGTGTAAAATGCATTAATGTTGTTTTCTTTCTCTTTATATAAAATAACAACTGTTATTGTTACTTCTGGGATCAGTAGCTGCTACTGTTAGCATTCTGCACTAAGTCACATCACTGAGCTAGCTAGTTAGCTAACACAGGGTGAAAGCAGCCTGTGTGGCTCCGCTCCGCTGCACCGTCTTCTACTTAAATCCAAGTCTCAGAGCGGCCAGACACACACACACACACACACACACACACACACAACATATGCCTCGTCACATTTTATTAGCTCTTGTATAGCTCGCTCTTGGCATCACCAACTACAAACGCGGCCAGAGTTAACCCGTTTTGTGCCTCTGGTCTGGGGACAGTTGGAGAGGCTGACGGTGTCATGGAGCACATGTCGTCTCCCGTCAGGTTCCGCAGCAGTAAGAGAGGGACAGGTGAGACTTTAACACTGAACTACAGCACTTAAACACACCTAGGCTGCATCACCGATACATTTGAGTATTAGTTTTTACTTTTGATAATGCTCAGACGATAGAAAAAGCACTGAAGCTAGAAGATTCCTGCAGTGGTTTGTTTATATTCTTGTCATATTAACAACATTTTGGCACCTTGCTGTGTTTCTGTTACTTCACTGTTATCAGTCCTCTGTCAGCATAGACTTCCTGCACATATGTGTGTTTTAGTCGAGCATCTACTGTCATTTAATCTAGTTTAAATTTGCAGCCTTTTATTTTAACATTGTGTTAACTGACACTAGGAGGATGAGCTACTTACTCAAAGACCATTAATACCGTAGTGTTATAAGACAAAAGCATCAAAATGTTCTGTTCTCATCATTCAGCTTATTCAACCAGACTTTGTGTATTTAAATTGACTTTTCTTTTTACAAACTGCACATTTTCTCCCATATTTATGTATATTCTTCATCTGCAGCTTTCTCAGAACAGGAGGTATGTTAGTTTGTAGACTAGTCTTTAATGATAGTGTTTATATCTTGTGTTTGTAAGTGTGTGTGTGTGTGTGTGTTTAAGAGTTAAGTCTCTAACCCCCACCCTGTCAGAGCATTAGAAGCTGGGTTAAGCCTGCTGCAAAGCTTTGTGGGTAATGAGAGCTGACAGGTTAGCGGGACGCCAGATGAACCTCGATCAAGCCGACAGTCCTGTGTGGGCCGTGTTGTCCGGCTGTCTTTAGACCAGGTCAACAGGACAGAGTGAGACCGGATACCAGTGTGTCTCCTGTAAAGCACAGCTGTTGACTGATGAAAACTTCAGTCTAGCTTGTGTATCTCGTGTGACCCTGGTGTTTACTACGCACCGACTGCAGGCTTCCTGTTGTTTGTGCCCCCAACCTGCCTGGACAGATGGATGAAGGCCTCTGTAATTGTGTAATGGGATCACAGGAGTTCAGGGCTAATAAGTGAAGAAAGGGTGAAGTCAGCCATAACAACAAAAGACAAAGAAGACGCTTTGTGTCATGTGCTCAGAGAGAGAAATGCCGTGACTGAGCCTAGTTAGTGCCTGTACACCTGTAGTGTTGATGTCCAGTATAATTATACTTTCATGAGTTAAACATATTATATCTCTCACAGTCTCGTGCTGTTGTTGAGGGAATAGGAACACAATTAAAGTGGAATTGCCAATATCTTGACTTTTTAGTGCCCTGCTTGTAATAATAATCCTTTGTAATGTGCTCATAAAGGAAGAGAACATGCGTACTGGTTTCCCCTTATCAAAGGTGGGGTGAGCGATTCTTGAGAAAAATAGTTGATTGTCTTATTCCCACTTTGAGAAACAGCAATACTTTGGGTTTGTGGCTTTATCCAAGCCACTATTGTCTATTGTTTAGTCGCACGTCCGACCTGGGAACGATCAAATATTTTTTTTCCTCCCAGAACTGCTCGCCCCACCTTTAACTGCCCATTTTAGGTTTTCCTGCTCTTGTTTTTTTCTGTCTGTCCCTCCATTTAGATTCCACTACTAGTCAGTAGTAATGTACAAACTGCAGCAATATTGTGTTGCCACTGCACGGTTCCTCGCTTGCCAATCTCTCTCCCTTGTGTCATCTGACTGCAAGCCTGAGACTTTCTGATAAACCGTATAAAACTCTGCTGCATCCGGTTGCAGTTTTCCAGTCTGTCCATTGAAGACCAGGAGGACACTCAGTTTCCTTTTGCCATGAGGGATTTGCCTCCTGTCTCTCAGCCTGGTGAACAGCGTCAGATGCCAGGCCACCAGGCACAAGTCAGCCGTGAGGCAGAAGGAACAGCACCCAACGGGAGACTCCCGAGCCTTCCCGGGACTCCCACCCTGCCCCGTCCCGTCCCCTGCCACCATGCAGACTCTCCGACAGTCCCTCCAAGAGCACATCGCGTTAGACCAGATGCAGAGTTTTCGCCCATGCCACTGAGGAGACAGCTCGCCTCTCAAGTGTCTGTGGACTGTCCACCCAGCCCGTCCTCACGTCCACACAGCCCCTGGGGACGCTCTGACCCCTATGACTCTCCAGAGGTGTGTTTCTATGTGCTTTTGTTGTTCTATGATGAATGGAGCAGTGGCAGCGTTGTATTAACTGTGATATTTGTGTTTACTGTCTGCAGGATCAGGACAAGGAGTATGTGGGTTTTGCCACTTTGCCCAACCAGGTTCACAGAAAGACAGTGAAGAAAGGTTTCACATTCACACTCATGGTGGCAGGTGAGTCATCCTGTATGTCTGCCTGCTGGTAGACTTCTACAGGTTTGATCAAGGCTGCTTTCATGACAAGGGTTTAAAAGGATTTCTTGTGACTACATGAGTTAAATAATTATAAGTATCCTGTAGTTTCACTGTCACAGTGTCTCTGTTTCTTTCTGTAGGGGAGTCTGGCCTCGGTAAATCAACGCTAGTCAACAGCTTGTTCCTCACTGACATCTACAAAGACAGGAAGGTTCCTAATGCACAAGGTGAGATTAGTGTTATTATTTTACATGTGTTCCATGGAGATGACGTAGGAAAGCAGCTGTAAACAAGCTCTATAGATCTTTGTGTAAAAAGTTGGTCCTACTTTCCTGGCTTGACGTGTGTGTGTGCTGCTGAACATGTTTGTACACCCTGCTCACATGGTGCCTGTGTAGATTCAGTTACTTAGACATGTATGTTTCTGCAGAACGGATCGATCAGACGGTGGACATCGTCAAACACACAGTTGGCATTGAGGAGAAAGGAATCAAGTTAAGACTCACCATCATAGACACACCAGGGTTCGGAGACGCCGTCGACAACACAGAATGGTGAGGTCATCAACGTGCGCCTGCAAACTCAAACCAGCTCAACACAGACAGTTTAGGACCATAGACCGACTCCAAGGAATATGCTTTTATTTTGAAATAGCTCACGTTATAAATTGACAGTCAGGGCTGTTTTTTCACTCAAGAGATTTTACATGTTTGCAATAGCTGGAAGGAAATAGAAGACTACATCGACCAGCAGTTTGAGCAGTACTTCAGAGATGAGAGCGGGTTGAACAGGAGGAACATCCAGGACAACAGAGTCCACTGCTGCCTCTACTTCATCTCTCCGTTTGGCCACGGGTACGACCGACAACATGCAAAATACTGCACATGAAGATAAACTAGTGCAACACTCCCTGTGCAGCCTTTCTATGTGTTTGTGCTCACACACACACACACACGTGTTTGTGTTCCTCTCCCGTCAGTCTTCGACCTCTGGATGTGGAGTTTATGAAGGCCCTGCATGAAAAAGTCAACATAGTTCCAGTGTTGGCCAAAGCTGACAGCCTGACACATTCTGAGATCTGCAGAAAGAAAAAAAAGGTGTGAGATCATGAACACACACACGCGCACACACAGACACACACACAAACACACACACACCACTGCTCTGACACGAGTGAAGCCACATGTTCTTTGCTATATTAGCTGTCAGAAATGTACGCTAAGAAGTAATTCAGCAATTTAGCTTGTGTTACAATTGGCCAAAACATTGTTGCTTCAATGTGTTGATATGTTCCAGATCAGAGAGCAGATCAAGCAGTTTGGGATTAACATCTACCAGTTTCCTGAGTGTGATTCAGACGAGGAGGAGGAATTTAAAAATCAGGACCAGATACTCAAGGTGCTGCTTTTGACTTCTCCTTTTCTCACTTGTGTATTTTTTGCTGCCTTGTCCACGTTCAGACTGACAGTTATTGTTTTTTTTTCTTCTCTCTGCAGGACAGCATCCCGTTTGCAGTAATTGGGAGTAATGTTCAGGTGGAGAGTAAAGGGCGCAGGTGCAGGGGTCGCACCTATCCCTGGGGTGTGGTGGAAGGTAGCACGCACAAACAGTTTTTTATTTTAATTTCACTTTGTTTTTACAAAAGCTTTTACTGTGGAATGTTTCACTTGGCTGGTATTTGTAAAGTTTCATGTGTAGTTTTGGTTCGCTTTGTCTTTGCGCTGGTCAGTGGAGGACCCGGCTCACTCTGACTTCCTGCTGCTGAGGAACATGCTGGTGAGGACGCACATGCAGGACCTGAAGGACGTGACCCAGGAGACGCACTATGAAAACTACAGGGCCGAGTGCATCCAGAACATGAGGCGCATGCATTTGAGGAAACGCAGGTGGGTGGAGGCAGGATGTGGTTTGATTGATTGATTGAACACACCTAACGTCTTACAGTCTCACTCAGGCGGATGCTCACACTTTTTCTTCCTTCTCGTGTTTTAGTTTGCTTGAGAAGCATCAAGATGTGAACGAAGCAGATTTTCCTCTGCCGCTGGCCGCCGTTGACACAGAGACAGAAATACTCATCATTCAGAAAGACAAAGAGGTATGTCTCCCTTTCTGCCGCAGTCATTTAGTTACTCGGTTAACGAGGTCCTCACCAATTCTCTCGTCTGTCCCCCTCTGTAGCTGAGGAGGATGCAGGAGGTGCTGGAGAGGGTTCAGGGGCAGATGCAGCAGAGCCAGAAAGCTGCTGCCGAATGTCCCGTAATCCCTCCAAGACAGGAGGTCAACAAGGAGCGGCCAGGACCACAAAGGAGGCCCTGTTTATGAAGCCTTGAATAAAAAGGAAATCAGCCATAGTTTGTTTTGATTGCTGGACAACTTATAGTGAGAGAGGCTGGAGTCATTGTGTATCTGCACAGAGAGGCGTGTGATGGTTAATCCATAAATTTACCGTCTAATCAATTGATCGATCTTGATATGAAGAGCGCCAGTTCACAACAGATGTTATCACCTGACACTTAACAATTGGAGCATTCTCTTGAATTGATCTATTTACAGAGACCCGACATTTCCTGTACGAACACACACTTGGTGACAGTGGTGAGAAAAGAACTGCCTGTTTAACAGGCAAAAAACACTAAAGCAGAACCAAACTCAGTGGTCGGTGGCCATCTGCCTCCACCGGTTGGTTTGAGAGAACGATAGGTAATAATAACGAAGGTGATGATGATAATATGAGTCAGGCGGGATCCCAGCAGCAGAGCTAACCACAAACCCAAGTTAGTCTCACGCATTAAAGAGACATGAATGTGTACCGCTAGAAAGGAAGAGAGAGGAGCTTAGTGCATCATGGGAAGTACCCCTGGCAGTCCAAGCCAAGGAACTTTAAAAAGAAGAGAGGGTCATTATGTCACCAAATCTTGCTTTGAGGCCGGAATGTCGTGTTGGTTGTATTAAAGTCATTTGGAGCTGCACAGAGAAACACACCTCACCCTGACGTATCCACATCGTAGGACTGCTGATGAAGAAATGCCTCCAGAAAATGAAAGAACACACAGAAAGTTCATAAGCGACTGATTTTGTCATGGACACGTTGTTCTTTTCTTTCAGTTTGGATAGATAGATAGATAGATAGATAGATAGATAGATAGATAGATAGATAGATAGATAGATAGATAGATAGATACTTTATTCATCCCAAGGGAAATTTTGGATATATTTAGGGTGAAGTGTGTGTTTCGTTGTGCATCTCATCATGGACTTCAACACAACGGTCACAGCAGTCCGCCACCAAAGCTTTCTTGGTCTACGCTGATGGCAGAATATCTCAGAACCTCTACTCTGGACTTTAGACTCTGGAACCACCAGTAACCCTGCATCCTGGGAGCACTATGACGCCGGTGCCTGGCCTTTCAAAGCTTTGTATGAGAGGAGGATTTCTTAAATTCTGTTCTTCACAGGAGGCCAGTGCAGAGAGGATAATATGGGAGGAATCAGATCTCTAATATTAGTTTTCGCCAGCAGCAGCAGCAGCAGCAGCAGCAGCGTTCTGGACCATCTGGAGAGTCTTTAGAGATTTACCTGCCGACCTGATCAGAGTATAAGGTGACATTTTTCTTACGTGCAGCCAGGAGAAGCTTCCGGTCTTGAGTCTTCAGTGTTGTGTTCAAGAGCACTTCAGCAGGTCACACCGGCTCACAGCCAGGTGGAAGGAGTAGCTCTGCTGCTCAAATGAATTACTGTCATTCCATTTGTCTTATTCATGTGCTCCAGGTCGTCTTGATGAATAACCTTCATAGTGATGTAACGCTGCCATCTAGGGGTCGTCGTAGTGATGCTGACGTATTTTTTTAAACGTGAACTGAATTTTTTATGTTTCGTTATTTGTGAGTGGGATGTTTTTCCCTTGTTTTGTATTTCTAATCTCTTCATTTTGCTGTTTTCATGAGCAAAACACATCAATAAAAAAAGCTTTCTCACTTTACTGCATGTCTGCGTTCATATTTCACAGATGGGCAATAAACACAGGAGCACAATATGTTGTAAATGTAATAAGATTTATTAAGAATCTTTATTATTTCATCAGCATAATTCTTCATCATTAATATGTTGTATCCATTATCATCATTGTTATCTTAAACAGTGGACAGTTAGATCTAAAAGGCAGCCCAAAGTGTACAGGCGATATATAACTTAAAACTTTCTCCATAGGGAAAACATGTTTTTATATTCATATATAATATCAATGTAGCATGAGGTCCAAGATCCTGCCTGCGTTATACAGTATTGTACATGGTCCCAGAAAATACAACGGAAAAAAACAAAACCTTTAAAACAAAAAGAAACTAAAAAAACGGCAATCTACATGCAAAACGAACCCAAAAAAAAGGAAACAAGCATTTTTAAAATTTGAAGAGATACATACACTCATATGCCAAAACGTGCATACCATCACAAGTTCACAAAACTTCCATACGTACATACAAATATTACAAAACTCAAATTGAATATTAGACATTATTGTGTTATCAAGAGCAACAACTTTTTTTGTTTTTGTTTTTTTTTTCTTTAAACATTTTTTCCACTCCATGTTTCAGTCCATGTCACAAAATGGAAAACTTAAAAACATTAAAAACAAACAAACAAAAAACAAACCAACAATGAGGACAGTAAATCTTTGTCTCTTCCATTCTTTCAACGTGTCCGTGTTTTGCCAGAGTTGTCACAGTGTTCAGGAAAACTGAGTATAGGCACACACGATAGCACCCAAGCAGGCTCATACCATAAATCACCTCTGTGTAAAAAAATAGCTTGCTTGCTACACACACACACACACACACACACATCATACACACATCATGCACAGGGCAAACTCTATAACCAAAAAAACAGAGCCATGCTACGGGTACAGTAGGATTAATTATAGTACAGAATATAAAACATACTGAATACAGTCACGAACACAGACAAGACGGACAGAAAACAGCAGAGGAGGCGCGACACTGGCGACGCACACAGACGCCGACGGGAGGTTTAATGCGACACGTATAGGCTGGCAAGAAGGCGGTGAGGCCGTGAACGTTTCGAGTATGTGCACACACACACACACACACACACACACACACACACACACACACACACACACACACAGAAAAGTGGGCGTCACAACAGCTTCCATTCTGGAACTCCAAATTACTGTCAAATTATTCTCCACAAAGCTGCAATAATGTGTTTTCAGTATTTTTTTTTTGTTGTTGTTGTGCTATTTCAAGACCGTTCAGTGAGAAAGAAGTATGCATCTGTCTGACAAAAAGAAACCTTAACTCAAGCTCTCATCCTCGGCTCACAATCTTGTCAGGAGCTGGAGCAGCTCCTCACTTTGTACAATAAAACACCGTACGGGATTATTTCTCTTTGTAGATCCGCAACGATTTAGTCAATCAAAAGGAAATCAGTTGCAAACTATTTGGATTATTTGTTTCATTTTTTTAAATGAGCATTTTCTGGCGTCAGCTTTTGAAATGAACTGATTTGCTGCTCTTTCCTGTTCATGATCGTAAATGAAGAGTCTCTTTGGGTCACGTCACTTTGGGATTCTGGCAAACAGTGACGAGGAGTTTTTATATATCAAATAATCAAATTATTCTATAAAACAACTGCTTATGTTAAGATTTTGTTTGTCAAACTACTGTTTAAACTGTATTTTGCCTCAGAGTGTGAGAGCAACGTCAGCATGAGGTCTGGGATGCGGCAGCAGAGGGAGCTGTTGCATTCGAGTGAGGAGGATGAAAACCTGCATCGCTCTACAGGTGTGAGGGGAAACTCACTCATGACAAGAGGAAACCTGTCACTGAATGTTTTGAGAGCAGTTGGTTGCACAGGCAGGCATTCAGAAATCTGAGATACGCAGACGACTTTTCTGTGCAGATCCTTATGAAACATGATGCGTTACTTTACTGCTGTCTAAACGGTTTAATCAGGACTCAAACATCTGATCTTACCTGACAAGAAAACGTGTTAAAAGCCAACGAAATGCAAACAGAAACATTGCTGGGAGTTTTAAAAAGATTCTGGCTGATTTCCTGAGCTTTTTTAAAAATAATTTTATAGTTACAAAAATCACCAGTTGATGCCAAAACTTGATAGGAACTATTTTTCTCAAATGACACATTTTAGTAACTCTGATTTCTCACTGTGAATAACCTCAAACTTTTGCTGCACTACTTTTAAATCTGTTTATTGTTTATAAGACTAAAGGTCGGGTAGTGTTCTCCACGAGGCAGGTCATCTAACTGAGACGCTCTTTAATCATCCTTTTGTCTTAAGTGCAGATTTGATCCAGTTTCATAATGACTCATCCTTTTTTTCTCTTAATCTATTTGTGAGGTGTTTGGTGCAGTGCAGTGATAAGGAACCTTCAGTTGGGAGGAAGCTGTGGAGGGCTGAACAGTCACGTCATGTGAGAGGATCACAGTGCAAAATCAAATGAAAAAGAAACTGGAAAGCAATAAATCAGGAGCGTCTTGCCTTCCTGAACTGCACGGTCTCCTTCACACCCTATCAAAGTCCTGTCCTGTGTGTCATTAACTCAGACTGAGCTGCTTCCTCCTGCTCTCAAACCAATCAGTGACGTTAATCCACCAGCATGTCCCACATGACATCATGAATATGTGACTACAAAACGGGCACGCACTGTGTGACCATACAACCTGACGACAAACAACTCTCTCTCTCGTGTGTTTTCTCTCAGTGAGTGAATGAAAAGTTAAGGTAAGTCCTTGATGCCTGAGTGTGAACTGAGCTTATTATGTTAGTGCTTCTGGTTATAAAGGTAGGAGAGAAGGAAGGAAGAGAGGAAGGAGGGAAGAAGGCAAGGAAGGAAGGTAAAACAGAGGTCTTTCTTTGCAGCGCAGACAAATGTCACAGTCGTTATTTTCACGAACAATGGCCCGACCCACTCACTCTGCTCTTGTGTTCTTGTTCACAAACTAACATAGCTGTGACCAAAATATCTCTGGAGATATTCATCACATTGTCCAAAAACAGTTTTTTTTTGTAAATAAATTTTCATGTGTCCGTCTCTCAGAGATACTCTGCTATTGATTATAGGTCGGAGGGTCAAGTTCTGAATCATTCTCTCCTTCTCAGCTGTTTTTTTGCTCTTTCAGGCCAGTTTGAGCGTGCTGACAGGGAAGGTTGGGACAGTAACCATGGTGACAGGGTTGAGGACGGCAGCCTGTCCAACCAGCTGCGGGTGTGGGGCCAGCACCGCCGTGGGCTTGCCTATCGACGAGCTCCCCTGGCTGATCACTGCTGCGCTGTTTACCTGGGCTCCGTTAGTGTTAGCTTGAGGATTGGCCTGGACGTGTGGCAGGGTGTGATGGGTGAAGGTGTGGGTGATGTGGCCCACCATGGTGGGCTGGGAGACAGACACCCCCTGAGGGTAGAGGGTCGGCAGGTGGGATTGCAGCGGACCTCCCAGGTGAGCCACCGGGTGGACGGTGATGTGTCCGATGGGCTGGGCGGCTATCTGCTGGTGAGTGGCGGTGGCAGCTGGAGCCGCCGCAATTGGCTGAGGGGTGGAGGAGGTGGGGCCAGGCGACGGGGCGATGTGTGTCAGATGCTTGTGATTGGCAGGCAGGCCGTGATTGACAGCCTGGATGACCGACGGGTGGGAGACGGCGGCGTGAGCGATGACAGTAGGCTGGACCTGCATAGCAGGAGGATGAACTGGCATCGGAGGGGGCGGACAAGGGGCCGGAGCAGGAGCAATGGCTTGAGGGGGAGGTGGAGCCGAGGGGGAGGGTGAAGTCAGGACACCAGACAGAGGCAGGGCCGCGTGCTGGATTGACAGGTGAGAGGGGAGGAGCTGCTGGGCTTGGATGATGGGAGGTGTTGGTTTTGGGAGGGACGCGGGAGCAGGAAGTGGAGCTGGATCGTCATCGTCAATATCCTGCTCAAAGTTGTCTTCTCCCTCTGTGGAGCAGAGAGGAAACTGTTAGTCATGATGGAGCAGTGCCATGTTTATGTACTCTGTCTGGGAACTATCACTAAGTGAATGTAAAGCGTTCAAAATTTGTGCTTGGTTCAGTTTGTCATTTGCTAAGCGACAGTGAAACAAACTTACTGTACGTGAAGTAAAATATAAAAACCCTTTTGTCCTGGGAAGATGTATTTGTTTATCATCTGTGGGATGAGTGGACTACGTTGGCCTCCTGTCCTGGTTTGTGTACATGAATGTTAACATACATACAAAGTCCACTGAGAGACAGTCGAGAGGGTCACGTCTCCCCTGTTAATAAAAAACTTTTATCTGCTGTTTTACTTCTAGCTTCTCGTGAGTAGTTCTGTACAGAGTACCAGGTATGCAGGTGATATATAATGTGTGCTGTAGAGTCGTTGCATCTCATCCCTGTACCTGAGGCGGTGGACGTGGACGCCTGGTCATCCTCTGGCTGGATGGTCTGTCGGAGGACTCGATCGATCTCGATGACGTCCATGCACTGGCTGAGCTCGTTCTTCAGCTCGGCCAGTCGCTGCTGCGTGGCGATCTTCTCTCTGGCCAAGCGCTCCATCTCGTGCTCGTACTCCTTCTCCTTCCTCTTCAGAGTCTTGTAAGGGAGACACAGAAGAAGAAGTGTTGAGTCTGCATTAATACTTAACAGCAGCAAGATCATTTTAATAGGGCAGCTCATAAAACAGGGAAATTGGCCAATAATCTAATCAATAATCAATCCAATGTTGAATATATGACACTTGAATTAGTTTTAAATATCTACTGTGCAAAGAGCTGACAACAGAAAAAAGATTTCAGACCAACTTTCTCTTTCTGTGCAGTCTTGGCCACATTTCCCCTCACTTGCAAAATCCTGAAACACAACGTTCTCTTGCAGGAAGGCGAACAATCAAATCCAAGCACGTTCACACTGCTTTTGTCTGGATCATCTACCGAGGCTCCTCCTATTTTACTGGAAGGCAGGAAGGCTTCTTTTTTTGTGTAAGAGAAAGGGATCAGACTGGGAGTTTTACTGACACCTATTAAAGTTCATCATCGCCTCAGAAGTTCTGATGTCGCAGGATTACTGCAGCGTAACACTTAGACACGTCTGGCTGATGATCCAAAGCATTCACTCACAGCACGGCACTGAATGTGTTTGTGGTTAAACAAATGACACGAGGAAGAGCAGCAGGAGGCACAAAGAGAAAGAAAACGCAAGAAAAGAAAGATCCAGAGAGACCGAGCACAGTTTTTTCCAGCCTCACCAGCCCGTCTCTGTGACCCAGTTTCTGTGTGGGTCAGCTGATGCATGAACACCAAATAGTACGACGGGCTAAGGACATTAACAGAGATTACAAGGGAAGAATGAGGAAGAGAGGGGGGAGGAAGTGAAAAGATGGAGAAGTGGGAAAGGAATGGGGCTGTAGGATGTAAGTCGGTAAACAGAAACCAGTCACAAACCAGTAAGTTTTTACTGGTAGATTTCATCACATCTCTGGAAACTCAATCAAGTGGACTTGGTAAACAGTCAACATCGTTTTTTGGGGACGTAAACACAGGATCCTGTTTACTCTCTGCAGACGTGTGGCAGCCTCACACACATGCCCACTTTCCTCAGCGCTCCCGTCCTCATTTCTCAGCCGTCTTTGCTCCAACAGCCTCGAGCTCAAACCTGCTGAACTCTGCAATCTTATAACAGCCTGGCATTCCTCCTTTCACACCCTCCCCTCCTCCCGATTTAAGGGATCATATGTGAAAAGCAGGTGGTTTTGGAAATTACAGCAAATCCGCTCAAGCATTTTCCAACAAATTACGTCATAATAGTCTTAACATCTGACAACAGATTTAAACATATCCACAGTTTGGCTTTTGTCCTGGCTGGTCAGAGTCCTTCCTGCTCGGCGTCACACTCTTCCACATTTGTTTGTGCTGCCTTCATTGAAACGTCCTTCCTGTATATATGCAATGTGTCGGAACGCAAAGCCGCGTCCAGATTACAAATTCTGGCATTAATGATGTGCGACAAATCGAATTACACAACAAGTAGCTCCGATCAAGCAGTCTGATTGGTCACCGAGACATTTAGACAACACACATTTACTCACAACTAAAAACATTATTCCATACTAACGTTATAACTGCCAGAGCTGAGGCAAAACCAGTATACCTGTCGTTATATACAGGGTGCAATTAGAATAAATCAGAGATCGGGATGGTCTTGAAATGTTTTTAATTATGAAAATAAATGATGAACAACAGTGAGCCTTTATCATCTGTAGTTTGGCCATTATACTAGTAACTTCTGTAGAATAATAATGAACTTTTGCAAAGCTCTCCAACATATATATAAGTGGTTAATTGGATTAAGTGAGTTACTTCAATTTTATTGAGTCAGAAATTTAAAAAAGGTTGTTTCTTAAAAGGATTAGGGACTGAAGCAGAACATTGCATTAGAAAGAAAATGTTATGAATATTGCACTTTTTAACACACAAAAGTAGTTTGTGGAAATGTTTGGATCACCCAGAAACTGTTCAACCTTGCTTACATGCCTCCTCCATCAGCTGAGCCGGCTAACAGGGCGCAGAGCTGCTTTCAAATCGAGGCTACAAATGACGTTCATGGAAGCCCTCTCATGTCATATTAATTTAAAAAAATAATAGAGCATAAAATTAAACGATACATCTTCTCTTTGATTTTGAAACTTTTATGTTTAAATATCCATTTTTGGGGCCTTTTCATGGCTTTATTTGATGGGCCAGCTTAGATAAATAACAGGAAATGGGATGAGAGAGAAGGGTCAGAATCAAACCCTGTAGTGAGAACGCCGTCTCTGTACATGGGACGCTCGCTCTGCCTACTGAGCTACCAGAGCATCCCAGAACAATACACCTTCTACTGACACACAGTGTGTATCGCCACATCACACAGCCGTATGCCTCACCACGTCATCTATTGTGTGTTTGTCGCATATTTGCTGCACATTCACTGAATACACTCAGTTGACGACACTTCATTACAAGGCATGACACTACTGACACACTTACATAGACGGTAGATATTCTTCGAAACACACACACACACCATCTCATTCGAGCCGGCGACAGAGGACCTACAGCTGCCTCTGTGTGTGCGCCTGTGCACGTATGAACATCATTTCAAGGTCCTCGCCTACAAACCCAGACACCATTAGGCCTGCAGCAAATCACCAAGGAAACAGCTGTCACCCATAGCAGTTTCCTTGGCAACCTCATCCATGAGGATTTGGCTGCTTTGTAAAAAAAAACAAAAAAAAACATAAGGAGCGATCTAATTGGGTGAAGCATCGGGGTAATTACATGGAAGAAGTGATGTGACTGGACGATTGCCAGTCTGGTGCATCAGATCACTCCCAACCCCGCCCCCTCCTCCTCCTCCTCCTCCTCCTCCTCCTCCTCCTCCTCTCCACTCTGTCTCCTTCCACTCCCCCATCCATCGCTCCCTCGACACCCTTCCCCCCCTCTCCTCCTCAGACTTCATGTACACCTCTTTTATCCTTCCTCTTTCAACACATCCCCTCTAATAAAAAGAGGTGAAAATGACTCAGGTGTGCTGTTATTTTTGGCCTGTCAGGTGTCTCTGCTCCAAACACACATGCATCTGTGTTGATGAGTGATCTTCACAAGGCTGATATGAGGACAACGAACGTCTGTTAGCGCTGAATGGAAACGCTTCGAGTCCTGAGGGCTCACATCATCCATCCATCCATGACCATTGAGAAAAAGACCAATAAAAGCAAGATCTGATAGGTTTGGTCACACTCATACACACTCCCTCATGCAGACAATCATGGAGGAAAGGACCGACTACAGCGCCCTGACCACCTGCCTCTCGTTGCTATGGTAACCAAGCGTGCCGAGACAGCAGGGACAAGACGGACAGAGATCGAGACAAGAGACAGTCGGGGGGATAAAAGACCCAATAAAATCTGATGAAGCTGTTGCAAATCTGCACCTTTTCCCATCGTTACAAACCCTGCTGCACCGCTCCGCTAGTGCTGCACACTGTGTCTGCAATCTAACGCTGCAGAGCAAATCAGAGTGGGCGAGCTCCGGTGACGTCACCAGGCTTGCGCTAGCCATGTGCTCAGATCTCACATGGCTCTCGGAGAGGGAGCGAGACCGAGGTTTAAATGAGGAGAGGTACCGCGAGAGGAGGAGAAAAGAGAGCAGGGGGGGCGAGTCACTCATCTACAACAAAAACCTGCCGGGTACATGAGAGATCAGAGGAGAGGGAGCACAGAGGAACACACTCAGCTTTCATTTCTACTGTTAATTTTACATTTGCTAGGACAAAAAATTGAAAATCTTCATGTTTTACAAATGTAAAGAGTTTGTGATTATTCTGCTGATTACATTTTTTATATTTATTGTTGTATTTAATGTTTACCAGAGCCCAAAGATCATGATCATTGTTTCAAAACCAGACAGCAAAGCATCACTCTGTCTATGCGACAATCATATAAAATGGAGAAAAACAGTAAATGCCTTGAATTTGACGATTTGTAACTGTGAACATTTTTGCTTGGTTCATTGTAATATTTCCAGCCGACAACCCAACTAACACTCACAGCTCCAACCATCATCCTGTCGGCTGCTGGGATGTGTTTCCCTGTCTGATGAACAGAAACACCAGTCTGCTACACATCACTTTTTAAACTTTCCTCACCTCAGCTCGGCCTCATATCAAACCAATCACCATCTCCAATCACAGACCGCCTCGCATCCTTCTGATGTGTGCTCCCTGCAGGCTCAACATCATGCAGCCAGTCTCGTTACGAACAAGCTCTTCCCTCTCATGGCCTAATTTAGCTTCTTCCACTCACTCCCCTTTGCATATTCCATTGAACTCAATATCATGAATCCTCTCCTACGCAAAAAAAAAGAAAAGGAACCACTGCATCTCGCTCCAGGCGGCAATTCCTTCGTGGCACAGTGCAGAAATCCTCCCTCGTTTATCTCCGTAGACTAAAAACTCACTTCTCCAGGCTACACGAGTTCCCTCCTCCGCACCACCCGCAGCACTGCAATGTTAGAATCCATAACAACTACAACATGTTGCAACTCCTTCCCCAAATAAATGTTACTCTCATCCTTTCCGGTTATTTAGTTCTTAAGAAAAACAATTTCCTTTTCTGTTTCGTAGTACATGACACACCGTGAAAACAGGATGGAGTTACACAATGTTTCTACGAGATAAGAATCTCACTGAAACACTGAAAACGCAAACTAATGTTCTTGAGAAAAGTAAATGAGTCATTACGTTGTATAGACTCAATACAACAGCAGATTTATTTACTGTTTTCTTATAGGCTGATTCAACCAGTATTTGGCAGACACCATATCACAGTCACAAGAGACCAACCAGCACAGGACGGCTTATGGCCAACAATACAGGCATTGTTTATCAATCACACTGGACCGAGGCCTGTGCTGTTCCCCGGAGCAGAACCAATCAATTCAAGCCCAGAGAAAGATGAAAACAATGCGATGAAAAACAAGAAGTGAGTAGTGTCCAAACGATTGCGTCACACTGCACCGGCGTGTTAAAAACTGGAGGGAAAGCTGAGACGATGTGTTGAAACTGTACCTGTATGTAACGCAGCGCGCTACGGAGAACGCTGAGGTTGGAGGTTTTCTTCTCGTCAACATTTGGAACGTTCTTCTTCAGCGTCTCAAAACACTCTTTGAGGTGCGCTCGCCTGAAACAGAGAAATGAGACAGAGTCATTAGCCTTCGAAGATATTCATTTGCTAATCAGTTGATCGTTTGCTTGAGACATTCACATAGTTGTTTTCATTAAAAGAGGCCCCATGACTCAAATTCTGCATGCTTGATCAAGATTTCATGGTTTTGTGTAGGTTGAGGAGAATCTGACCTACCTAACTAAACATACAGAAAAATGTGAGCATGTGTTGGTCAAACAGGCTTTTCTGCTTAATTCCTGATGAATTAACACAAACTGACTGAAGAGAGTTTCACATGATTATCACCAACCTGTTCTTCTCCAGTTTATTATGCACCTCTCTGGTCCCGGCTCTGTTAACACACAACACACGATTAAATACAACCATACACACATCTACACTCTTATATCCACTTTAACACACACACACAAACACATGAACTGACCCTCCTGGTCTCCTCTTTCCTTCCATCCCCCTCATATCCTCCATCGTCACTCCATTAGGCCGGGGCTGGGACGTGGGCGGGGCTTGATGGGGGACCAGTGCATGCTGAGAGCCGGAGCCATTAGTGCTGATGGAGGCGGGGTACTGAATCTGAACCTGAGGCTGTGATTGGCTAGGCTTTGCGCTAACCAGCTGCTGACTGGTTTCTACCTTCATCTGGGGGGCGCACAACAGGTGAGGAGAGGTCGGCTGCTGCTGCAGCTGTGGAGGGGAGGAAGCGTTCTTGGCTGGCGGGGAGCTGTTGAGCGACGTTGCCGCCGCGGCAATCTGCGCTGTAAGCGGGATGGGCGGGACCGAGGGAGTCGCTGTGACAACTGGGACCATTGGGATGACAGCGATGGGGACCTGAGGAGGTGGGAGAGATGGGGGCGGAGGGGCGGGAGGCTGATGCGGCGGTTGACGGTGAGTGTCATCACTCCAGGTGATGTGGTTGGCTCTGACTGGCTGAGACAGAGAGGTCACAAGTTCCACGCGCCTCGACTCCGCCTCCCTGTTGATTAGCTGCTGCTCCTCCTCTGTAGGAGGCAAGAAAAGGAGATGCACAAAAGTGTGTGAGCAATGGAAAATAATATGAAGTGAGACCAGACGAGAAGTAAGAGACAAACAGAAGAGTGAACAGCACAGTGAACATCACCTGGTCTCCATTCAAATTTAAGGAAAACTCATGACTCACTTCCAAGGTGTGTCACACACACACACACACACACACACACACACACACACACACACACACACACACACACACACACACACATCCTGTTTGGAAATCATCAATTACTTATTAACCAACATCCAATAAATGACAGAGCTTCCCTCAGGGTATCTGTGCTGTTTCATTGTTGTGCTACAGATCACTTCATCAGTGTTGATAGCACACACAAGCAGCACAAACACACACAAGGAATGATGTCATTGGGGAATCAGATCATGTGGATGTGTGTGTGTGTGTCTGTTTGGGGAGAACACCCCTCTGTCTGCCCTGTGGTTGGACCGCTCCGAGCATGCTTGTACCCCGGGGCTACGTCAGGGCCGTCTGACCAACAGCAGTGGACTGTCGTGGAGGATCTGCTCTGCTGCTTCATCTCCAGTCGGCACAACGACAACATAACAACTGAAGCATCCGCGTAGCACAAAAAGCAAAAGAACAAGCCAAAGATAGCTTTTCTTTTAAATATCACATGGTAGGACGGGAATGTTCCCACGCTCATGACGAACACACACACACACACTTAATGATATGAGTGAGTAGTTACGGCACAGCGTAGCGGGCAGACTCAAAGCGATGTGGAAAGCCCTTGGTTACCATAGAAACACGAACATTAGAAGATCCCAGGGATTCCTCAAACTTGCACAAAACCGACACACAGCCCGACCAGCACCACTAGTATAGAACTGAACACACGCCAACATGCCTGGCTGCGTGTTGAGTAACACTTTAAACTGCGTCTCACCATGAAACTGCAAACTCCCCCATGACACAATTTCCACTCACCCGGGAGCAAAAGTTCATCTCAGAGACGCCCTGCACAGTTAAACACTGCCCTCGTGATGATGATGTGCAAAACATCTATCACACTGCTTTTTAAGTTTGGGGGACATTTAAATTAGGAGACTATTAATAATGCAGCCTCAGAGTAACACAGTAAATCCTGAGGAATAATTCCAATTATTGGCTGAATTAATGAACAATAAAGTTGTTTTTGAATCTGAATTATTGATGTGTTCTCAACTCTTGGAACTCCTGCTGAGCAGCGGAAAACACACATACAACTCCCTGTTTTTGTGAGGACGGGATCTTATAGCGTTTTCAACTGAAGGAATAATTTGATTGACAGCTCAATTGATAAATACACTGAGTTACAATTTGGATCACTGATTAATAATCTCAGTGATGTGTCATATGTGGTTATAAGATCGCCACTGCAGTGAACATATTTCACTGTATTAGCAAAAATAATCATCAATTGTGGTAACAATAGTTTAGTATTATAAGTTTATTGTGAAACAGGATTATTTATTGTCTCAGACTCTCAATATCGTTATATGATGATCTGATGTAAGTGTTGTCTTTTCCTGTTTTAATAGCTGCTTTACAACAAAGTGATCACAGCGTCCCATATTTCTAACACTCGTCTTTACTCAGTGAGGATTTACTTCTGCACTGCTGCTGATTATTTATCAAAAATCTCATTGTCTTCATCTTATGTGACGCACCAACAGTCATCCCAACAATATCAATGCAAAGATACGGTGATATTTAATTCTATCGCCCAGTCCTATAACTTACAAAGCGGCTCTGAGATGTCTAATTATTGAGAAATACACTACGCACACATTAGTCAGGGATGTTGGGACATGGATGCATATAAGCATGTGTATGAATACGCAATAATCAAGTGAAACACTTAAATATCCTCACATCCATTACTAATTTTGAGCATATATTGAGCAATGACATTAAGCTCTTTCACCCAGCGCTGGCAAGGTTCCAGGTACTTCTGTCAACATGTTTAGTCTCGAGGAAAGTTGATCGATTATTTGGACATCAGTCAGAATCTAGTTTTAAAGATGCACTTATGATGATAATTCTTTTTTTTTTTTGCATAAATTGAAATAAGTAAACAGCTTACAGTGCTGCTGATATATGCACATTTATTTTTCCACCTTGTGTACTACAATGTAATCCACACACACACACACACACACACACACACACACACACACACACACACACACCATGCTCCAGATTGTCAAAAGCACGCAAACGTAAATTACATAACTCCTGCATTGAGGGAGGCCGGGCCTGGTGGGGGTGAGCGGGGACTCTGCCCTACTTCCTCCCCCCGTCCTCCCTCTCTGACCCGCCACTGTCAGTAGTCTGAATGGGGAAGGGCGGGGACGGAGATGTGCGTGCGTGTGAGCGCGTGTGTTTGTGTGCGCGTAGGTGTGTATCTAAGGGGAGGGGGGGGGGGTTGTGTGCACGTGGTCGTTGTGGGTGGATCCTAGCACGCGGTAGGGTAAGTATGCAGGGAGGGGGGAGAGGGGGGGTTATTTGTCTGACACGTCATCAGAGAGGGGAGAAACACAAAAAGCCGCCCCCCCCCCCCCTCCCCAACACACACACACACACACACACACACACACCGTCTGCTTCAATCGAGCCTGTGATCTTTACGTTTATTGGCAACTGATCGGTTTTGAATCGATCGGAGGGGAAACACTCACACACACACACACACACACACACGTATCTCATCTGCTCGCGCGCGGATACACGAATGGGACGGGGTGAGCGCGTGAGGGCCCGCCCCAGTGTGTGTCATAAGATAGCTGAGCAATGTCAGGGTATTATGTAAAGAGCAGCCGAGGCTCGCCACCGCCCTGCCGGCGCTCGACGGGCACAAAACTGGGGCAAATCGATCCCGAAGAGACGCTCCGATACTGAGATACGTGACGTGCTGGGCTACAGTGAAAATAAAACTGATTTTAGATCAGTTCGTTGGGTGTAGTTTAGTTTTTTTAATATTTTTTTTTTCTCTAGATGAATATACTGCAGAAATAAAAGTGCTCAGGGTGAAAGCTCGCTGCTCCACAACAGAGACTCGGTCCATTAATGAACCAGGTTCTGACAGGAACTCCTCTGCAATGTCTCACACACACACACACACACACGTACAGCGAGTCACTTCACCGTTGGAACTGTCTTACACACACACACACACGCCGAGAGCGCGCAAAGTAGTTCGCAAAACAACTTTGACCGTTTCCGCATTGGGGGAAGACAAATGTGTGCAACGAATAACCACTGCGGACAGTTCTCACTCACTTCTTTTTCTTGGCATGAAACCAGAATGATTTACACACACACACACACACACAAAAAAAAAACTACAAACGCTTCCGTTCATCACAGGCGGGTCGGTTGAAAATGCAAAACCCAGTCGATGATAGTAACTACGGTGCCCGGAGAGGCAGTTTGGGATGTGGCACCGACTGTTGCCTGGTGTCATGTATGTTCGGCTCACTGCACCAGTCCGCTGATGAACTTACCACGTGTGATCTGTTGTTGCTGGGCTTGCCATTCCAGATATCTGGCCGCCTCCAAAAGTGTATCGATGCTCATTGCGCGTAAACCCTCACGGCAGGCGACCCGGTGGCCCGGGACGGAAGGAGGAAAAAGACCGAGGGGGGTAGGTAGTGTCCCGGTAGGAAGCGCCGTATGCACGGTTCACACTCGTGGGCCCGAGCTTTCCGTCCCTTGTGTTTCTCCTGAAAGCAAATGGGCGTTTTTTAATCCGACCGAACTGAAAGTAGATCCTCGCATACGTAAAAAATAGGATTGCAACAAGATGGCGATGAGAGCACGGGAATACACACAACAAGGCGAGTCGTGTTCTCGTCAAGGCCCGCCCCTCCCGGAGTCCTGCCCCGCCCTGTTACTACGGACTCTGACAAAACCCGGCGACCGCATCACGCCGTCCTCCTCCGCGCTCGACAGCCAACGAACGCTCCCAACTCACAACATTAACGTTATACTTTCACTAAAACGTCCTCCGACGGCCGAGAGAGCAAGAAATACTCGCGGTGTCGCCGCGTATTTCTGGGAGAGACACGAAATGAAAGTCCGCTTCGTGCCGCGGATCCGCCATGTTTTCGTTCCCGCCGTTGGCCCGCAGCGCATGAAGAACAATCAGGCAGCAGCGAGCCAATCAGCGCTCAGAACAACAAGGCATGGTGCTGGTCCACATGGGCACCCGCCCGGCCCGAGCGCGGCTCATTTGCATGGCGAGAGCGTGACTGGCCACCCTGCTGTCTCGGGATCAGAGCTGTCAATCAAAGGGCGAGGGGCGTGGCTTACTAGAGTATGGGAGTGAATGCTGAGGAGGGGAAGCTGACCAAAATACACTATTATTAATATTACTAATATTATTATTGATTTAGTGGGATGATGTTTAAAGAGCATAACCATTTATACTAAATTCAGATTTTTTTTAATGAATTACTTTTTTATTCAGGATCCTTTTTTACACCATAGGTACCTTAACATATCATTATTACATAAATTAAGGTATTGTGTTTGATTGGCTTTTTAAAAATATGTATATATTACTCTAAACTAATTCAATATACTAAATCTCTTTGTTTTCATAACCTGAATAAACAAACAGACCTGAGAGGACAACACACTTACATAGTGTTCTACTTTGTTTACATTTGGCGGACCCTGCCACCTTTCTAGCTTCGAACAATGTTCTGGGGACCTTTTGTTCTCTGATAAACAGCTTGTTTATTCGGTTATGGAAAAAAATAATCTCTGGATTTATATTATGACCCTGTTAATATTATTAATAAACATTAAAATTCTGAGTTTGAATTTCAATCTCCAAAACCACATAGTGCCCCTTTACATTCTGCTCAAAATACTGTAATTTTTAAGACATAAATAGCATATTTTTATTTCCCCTATCAACTACCATGATTAATAATTATAATTTCCTCAAAAAGAAAATATATATATATATATATATATATATATATATATATATATATATATATATATATATATATATATATATATATATATATATATATATATATATAACCCAGCCAAAAGACCTTCAGTATATTTAATGTATTTAACAAAAAAAATGAATATGCAGGTATGTTATTGGATTCATGTTGTGTTTTAATTCCCCTTCTCCTGTTGCCAGTTTACTGTATTCCCTTTACTAGATTTGTCATCTCACATCCATTATTTCTCACTCACTCAAAAAGTCTCTGTGATTTTCTCCTTTCTGCACCTACCCCTCATTCCCATCTGCTGTGGCGTACTGCTTCCTGTGGATATTATGTATGTGAACGTAACGTTGGATGTGCTACATGTTACGTGAGGACACGGTGGTTTATGCAACATATCTCCGCCAGGGGAAACACTATCACTTTGTCTTAGTGTTGTGATTTACAGTTTATGTTACAGTGGTGTGTTTGATGCATGTATGTAATGCGTGCATGGCTGCATAGTAACAGTCTTTGATTGGGCATCGCTCAGTCGTATACATCCTTCGCCGCATCATAGGGTCTGACTGCCTCGACCAATCAAAACAGCAGCTCAGACGTACATAACAGCTGCCATCGCCATGCCATGTGTCCTGTCTGCACATACAAACCTACTAACACTGTTACTACCTGTGAAAAAAATGTGTGTGTGTGTGTGTGTGTGTGTGTGTGTGAGGGGGGTGGTCATCTTGCAACAGGCTGAGACGCCATGTGAGGATGCATGACAGAAAATGAATCAGGCTGATAGGTGGGAGGAGGGAGAGAGCAGGGAGGAGAGAGCTGCTGCACATGGTAAGCACATGAGCAGCAGGAGAGAAAAAAAAAAAACTATACAGATGCATATACTGAGGGAAAAAAGGGGAAGTGGAGGAGGAGGTGGCTTTGAGAGACGAGGAGGGTGGGAGGGATGTGAGGCAGGGACGGGCTGACCCATTTAGAAGTGCTGCATCACTCGTGGATAGATCGAGCAAGCAGAGACAAAGAGGAAGCAATGCAGGAAAAGAGACATAAATCAAAGAGTGTGTGGAGTCACAGGAGTGATGAGTGGACAGAATAAAAGGAACACCTTTATTGTTTGGCTTTGATCAAACGTAGAACTTGATTTGTTGCTTGTGTTTGAATAATGTCTCCTAACAGCAGGGGGTCCTGACATCTGTCACAAAGGGAACGACCAAAGATGTCATTTACAATCGCAACTTATTTTCATTTCCCCAAAGCTACATAAACCATAAAGTCCATAAAGCAAAGGCTAAACTTAAATGACCAAATAAATCACATGAATCCAAATTTTAACTTCACAACAACTTTTCTTTCACAACTTTATTTATACAGAATCTTTTTAACATTGTTACAAAGTGCTTCACAAACGAGAACAGTTAAAAGAATAGAAAGAAATGGGTAAAAGGCAAGCTAGCAATAGAAACAACAAAAGTGTATAAAATATATTATATATCAGTGTATTTGTTGTCAGATATGCACTGATACTAAAACCTTTTGTGTTTAGAGATTTTAATGCAGAAAAAGATGCTTGGGATAACTTGTAAATATAAGAGAAGTACAGTACAGTACAGTTTTTTTTTGTTAAACTATAAAATACACCAATGTGTTTAATGATTTAGATGATGATGACATGTTTGAAGGATCATTACATGTGTATAATAAAGCATCAGTCGGTCTCTGATCTACATATCATCAGATCCTAGATTAGTCAGTCAGTATCTGCTCATCTGCACACCACGCTGATCTGAAAAGATTTTATTTACACACATTTTTTAAGTCAAAATCTCCAAGTAGCTGCTGCACAAACTTGACTGCACATCATGGGTGTAAATAACATATTTTAAATTAATTTAGGGTCTGCTTCTGTAGACTTGTGTTACACCAGATCAGTGTGGATCTGTTTCAGGGTTGGAGTTTCCATCTGCCTCAGTTGTTTAGCAGCCTGCTGTTTTGCCGTGAAGCTCCAGAAATGTTTTGTGGACTATGAAACTTCCCGAAACTTTCCATCTACATGCGGGTGAGTAGATAATGAATGAATTTTCATTTTTGGGTAAACTTTTCCTTTAAGTAAGTTATTCTTACTCAAACCACAACTCTTATTACAACCGCAGCCGAAGACTTGGAAATCATGACTCAGTCAAACACTGAAGTCCACTTGTTCCTCCAGGATTTTCTTGATCTTACTTTCATTGTAAAGACAAAAATACCAAACTCATGCGGTGAAGTTTCTCCTCTGCTGCGTCCCCTGACACAAAAAATTTTCAAGTTTATTATCTTTGTCATAACATCCATGTGACCACTGCTCACTTATTCAAGGAAGTGGCAGTTTTTTTCCTTATAGGGACATTGAACCTCTCCACACATGCTCCCACTGGAGGGCGCCACATCCCATATCATACCTCACTGGAAGCTGCTTCCTACCTCCCCACCGACCTCCTCAGGCTTTACAGGGATTAGAAAGCTGGTCACGTAAACTATAGTGGGAGTCACATAGACTATACTGGGATGACACACAAACCTATATATTAATACAGACCCTGCAGCTGTCTGCACGTGAAACTACTAGTATCTGCCTGCATGTGTTAATGAGGAAAAGCAATCCAGCTGAATGAAATTGTTCAGTCCTCTCTGACAGAATCGATCGTGCTGCATCTGACAGAGACAGGCCTGCTGTATACACACTGACCTTGAAACCTCTCAACACTTCCGTATCATGCCAGCTTAATCTGAATCAATGTTGGCTTAAAACTTCCCCTGCAGCTCCTTTCGCTTTCTCTCTTTGCCATGAATCTGCATCAACAGTTTTGTCAGAGGGAGAGGAGAGGAAATGGGTGACCTAGAAGCAATATAAATGAGAAAGTGAGCCTCTTCCACCCTGTTTTGATGCCTTCTTTAGCTTGCATGAGGGGAAATGTGAGTGCAAGGCATGAGAGAGGAGAGTGGAGAGTGGTGGCGGGTGGATGTAGGCCAATGTTTCTACTCCAGTGCCTCTGCTTTGAAACAGGAGTTGCAGACTGAGACAGGTTTATTATCCTTTCATTAAGTCCCATGAAGCCACCGCTCACTTCTCCTTGCACACGTCTGGCTCACCAGTTTCCATCCAGTCCACTGTGTCACAATTCATGACATAAACCTTGTGCTGTGATAAATGGCCTTTGTAAGCGTCACTCCACCCTCACAGACCTGCAGGAGAGAGATCAAGGTGTGGTGCGTGCACACTTGCCGTATCGCAGAGCACAGAGAAAGGATAATTGCTGTGTGGGTGAGTGAGCAGGTGTGTGTGCACTGTGGTACTGTTCATAATTGATAAGGGGGCCTGAACTGTCCCTGCTGCCTCCTGATGTCTTCGCCTCTCCAGTCTGAGCGTGCAGTGTAAGTAACTGTGCTACACCTGAGGAAAACACGTCACAAGTTATTAAACTGTCTGTTATACGAGCGTCCTCTTCTTTCATTAAATAAAAAACCCACCAGGTCAGGACTGATCTGTTCCTCTACTATCTGAATGAACACCAGCACTGTCAGTCTGCATGTGACCCCTGCTCAGACACAAGATGTCTAAACACAGGCAACAGTGTAGCACCAGATCTGCATCTGAGCACCACAGCCAAGCAGTTATACATAAATAATATTCGCTGTCTAGAGCAGTACTTCTCCAGTTTTTGTCTAGTGACCCATTTCTTTCCAAACATTTCAGTCTGATGATTCAAAGTTCTCAGACCCCCAACACTAAATGTGTGGGACAGGGTCTTCAGTCTCCTTCACACATACCTGATATTTGCCTGACTGAACCAAACTGCACTTTCCAAATGCCAAATTTTAGCATCATCAAGCACTACGTCCAAAAAGTTATATAAAAACTAAACTTACATAAATGGTTGACTGAATAATAAATTATGAAAATACAAACTAATATTTCAGCTGCGGTGATGAGGAGGAACTAAGGAGTCTGACAGCCTGAGGAAAGAAGCTGCTCCCTTTTTTAGTGGTACAGCAGCAAATACTTATTATTAGTATTGCGTGCCAGACTGTGGCTGGGGTGGATATTGTCTTTTAATATCCTTTAGGCTCCGCACAGACACCTCATCAATGGTTGATAATGCACTTGCAAATTGAAGAAAACGTTGAAACTAACGATAATGAAAGGTACAAGAACAACACAGAATAATCCTTGTGGAAATATGCAGTCAAAATTAAGTTACAATTAGTTTTTCAGCTGAGAAGCAATATTTAGCAAGATGTGTGTCTATCCATTTTTAGACAAATAAACACATGTAGCCGAGTATCTGCAGGGGTTCCTGAATGTTTAGGACACATTTCAACACAATCCAGTGAAACTACACATACAAGTAATCACAGAAATAATTACATTTAGCTCCAAGGGCCAAATAAAATAAAATTGTAACTAAAAAAGTGTTTTGAGTACAGCTTTGGGATTTTACAAGGTCTGATGAATTTAATAGAATACTCCAAAAGGCAATCTTGTAATATACCAGTCTGCTTTGAAATATGAGCACTGACAGATATTGGCAAAGCACAGGTATAATGTATTTGATGTGTGCTGCAGTATCTGACCTCACAATGAAACCTTGACTTGGTAAATCCTGTCTGATTCCCAGACGTCTTTTCCATCTCATCTCCTTTCCTCAAAAGAAAAAAAAAAAAAGCACACACACATTTATATCTTATATTTACAGAATTTTATTTCATTATGTTGCAAACAATGACATCCAGATATATTGATACACAACTTTTACTGTGCGTGTATGTGCATTTGTGAGTGTATGTGTGTGTAAAGAGAGCAGTGAGACCACAGAAAGCAGAATGAAAATCCCGTGTGAGGGAGCCCTCAATGGGTTAACAAGGCAGAGATAGCGAGCGAGAGGGCACTGGGCGATTCTCTTTGCCAACATACACACACACACACACAAACCTCATAAAAGGTGAGCAGATTTTTTACCTCTGGAACACACACTTTAGCTATGGGGCGTGTTTGCCTGTGCTCTCAGCAGCTTAGGGATCATTAAGGTCCTGTGAGTGTCAACTAGAAAGCAAGTTTGTTAAAAGAGATGAAGTAGTACGAATGAACACAGTGGGTGAGAAGCTTTGCCTCCTCTCTCTCCTCTGACCATCAGAGCAGAGACAGCGGAGAGATTCTCCTGTCATAATATACAAACACACACACACTCACACAATGTATACACACATGTACACGTGCACTCGCCCACAGAACCTCGTGTGATTCGACTAGGGAGCTGCATCCTGCTTAATTTTTTCTTCCACTGGTTGTTGTCCTCTCCCGGACAGATTCCACTCCTTCTCTTTCTTTTACTCTCACTTTTCTCGCACCTTCTCTATCACCATCCACGCAGTGACAGAACGCAACAATGGAGGCATGGAGTAGAACAAAACAAAACCCCCTCTAACAAGGGGTGCAGTCAGTCAGTTAACTGAAATCCACCTGCGCCAGCACACAAGGATATTTACCCTTTGACCTGACAGGAAGTCATGAGAACAGTATGCAAATTCGGCAAATTTAACAGTATACAATTTTTTTTTGTTTGATTCACCATGCAAGGAATACTTCTTATCTTTTTGAGTGTGTTTATGTGTCAGAGATTGCGTGACATTTATTAAGCGTACCCTACATCCAGAATAATTTACATAAAAGGACAATAGTCATCTTAATAGGGCTGGACCGATGTAGGGGAGGAGGGAGGGAGAGAAGGGAGCGAGGGGAGGGGACGGGGAGAAGGTAAAGCGCCATGGTCAACTATGGTTTGGAGTGCGAGAGGTGAGGGGCTGGGCGGGGAGTCAGGGTACAGGGGAGGGGTGGGGTAGGCTGGGGCTGCTTTTGGAGTTTGGTGGGGCGAGGGAACAGGACAGGGCTCAGCGGCACTCCCAGACTTTGACTGTCTGATCGACACTGCCCGTCACCACGTAGGGAGCAGTCTTGTGGAAATCTGCAAAAGAGGTAAAAATGTGCTTAAGTAAGCTGCATTAAAGATATACTGAAGAATCTAATGTGAAAGGTGGGCATAAGTTTTATGGTTTAAAAGGTTCAGCAGTCTGAGATAGAGGAGATGAATCATGTCTTACCCAGAGAGGTAACAAAGTGTTCATGGGCACACAGGGTCTTCATGCAGCGTTTGTTCTTGTAGTCCCAGATCCTAAGAGTTTTGTCATCAGCACAGCTCACTATGAATCTTCCTCCAGGATGAACCAATACCCCGCGCACCCAGTTGTCATGTCCAACCTGAATAAACATGGCTGATTAACTACCACTCCTCTCGTTCATAAGCTGCAACGCTGAATTAGTTGAATACCATTAGATGATAG
The DNA here is from genome assembly GCF_904848185.1 of Acanthopagrus latus. NCBI lineage: Eukaryota > Metazoa > Chordata > Actinopteri > Spariformes > Sparidae > Acanthopagrus > Acanthopagrus latus. The sequence continues at coordinate 3,074,151 of NC_051051.1, read as the reverse complement.
ACACTATCGCAGAGACTACTCACCAGAGTCATAAGGCAGATGCCGATGCTGACATCCCACATCTTAATAGTTTTATCTCTGGACCCGGAGAGAAGGAAGGGGCCAGGTTTTCCACTCTTCTTGCTCTGGAAAACAGTAAGAGGGAAAATGTAAGAAAAAGCTATTGCCAACATGAAGGAAAACAAAATCATGCTTTCTTAGGTATGATGTGGCAATGTTCCATCTTATGGATGACAATGTGGGGCAGTCGGGACGGATTCCTTGACTTTTCACCTGGAACCAATTGTCCAAATAGTTCAAAAATCTTAATCTTAACTCTTCATTTAATGAAATCATAGGTATCAGCCATGAGAAGGTTATTGTTAGTTATCAGTATCAGCAGATAGAAATCCTTATCGTGCATCCCTACTTACAAAACTCCCAATTCCCATCAGCCTCAGCTGTGTGTTTTGTTTATTACCAATTAGCAAATGTTAGCATGCTAACCATTAAACTATTATGGTGAACACGGTTACGTTTACACCTGCTGAACATCAGCATGTTGGCATGTGGATGTTAGCATTATACTCATAGCATCCAGTACAGTCTCTGCTAGCACAGCTGTAAAGGGTTAGAAACAGGTCCACATATGTGAATGTTTTTAAAAAGGCTACAACCTGATGATAAATATAAGTAGGAGAGTTTTTCCCATCCCGTGTGTTGTTTGTGACAGAATGATCAGAAACATGTGATCTGTCCGATCCCTGTAACCTTCTGTCCAAAAGATACTGATGGCACTTAATCTTCTGCGAAAATTTCCATACCACTTAGGTGACCTTCTTCACAAAAGCCTCACAGAAATAGTGCTTCTTCTGTTTATTATTAAGAGCTTTAGTTAATGAAAGCGGATGAATGACTTATTAGGCTGTCATTTGGTGCACATGGCTCATCGTCATGAATTATTTTGGGAAACCCTGCAGCTGAACTAAACATACACAAACACCCTCTGTAGGTAAATGTCACATCCTGCAGCAGCTGTACACACCTCTGAGCCTGTGGCCTCCAGGATGGTGGGGTGAGCGCTGTCAGGGGCCCAGGAGATGCACTCTACCACATGTTCATGCTCCCGCAACTCTGCTTTGCACTCCTTCGAGGCGACCACCCAGACACGCACCGTCTGGTCGTTGGAGCAGCTGGCAATCAACGAGCCGTCCTGGTTGGGACGCACCATCCTCACCCACTCCCTGTGGCCGGTGAATGTCTTCACACAGTACCTGCAGACGGGAAAAATGTAAGTTAAAAGTGCAGGTTTCAGCAGAAGTTGGTACAAAATAAATGCCTATTGGATAAGGTTCAGATCATATGGAGGAGGATTGAAAATATAGAAATTGGAATATGGGGGGGAGTAAAAATTACATCAATGCAAGTCTGTGTGAGACCTGTGGTACTGAGAAATGATAAAAGCCTTCCCCCTTACTCACCCAGTGGCCACCTCCCACATCTTGATGGTCTTGTCTCTGGAGGCAGACACTATGTGGTCACCATTTGGCATGATGGCTACAGACGACACATTGTGATCGTGGCCTGGACGACACAATCAAGAGTTTAGTTCTGCTACTGGTCCAAGTTCAACTTCATAATCTGATTTTTAACTATAACCGTTAATTCTGTAAATATCTCTTACCATGCATTGTTCGGATGCACTCAAACCCCTGAAAGTCCCAAAGTTTGATGCTCATGTCAGCTGAACATGAAGCCAGCAGTTTTCCCGTCTGGTCAAAAGAGATGTCCTGCACAGAGTCTGTGTGACCCTTCAGGGTTCGTTCAAAGTCCCCGGCCTCATAGTCCCACACCTAAAACCAGACGCAGACAGCGACAGTCAGCAAGGCACCTCAGTCTCACCCTCCTCCGTATCCAACAGAGCTGTATACCTTCCCTAAAAATCAAAAGGTATCTACAGGCCTAACAGTCAAAACTGCTATACTGATATAAGGGGCTGATCAAGTGTTCAGAGCTTTAAAACCTGATGGCAATATATTTATTTATTCTTTCATTCATTCATTCATTCATTCATTCAACAGGCAGGATAGAGCATAGATTGGATGCGATGATGTATCCCAAGTGTTTAAACAGCTTAAATTGTTGAGAATATCCTTAAAAGACACATTGAGGTTACATAAAAAAGAACAATCTACTGGCACTTTTTAACTTTTTAATTATTAAAAACAGCTGAAAAAGAAGGAAGGGCAGATTTGCATGTTTGCCAAGGCGCTGTGCTCTGGGAGTGTTGCCTCTGACAACACCAGCATCAGCCCATCTCCACGCAGATGAGCAGTGACAAAGCAGAAAAAACAGAGTGAGGAGGGCAGGGAGGCAGGGAGAGAGGAAGAGAAGGAGGGAGGATAAAGGGAGGAGGAGGGGGGGGGCAGTGTGTTGAAGCAGAAGCATTGAGGATAAAAAGGGAGAACAGGCTCAGATCTGCAGTACAGCTTTGATCTGGAGGGTCAGGGCTGCGGAGGCTATGTTGTGATGTGCTGCAACACTGATTTTGTTCATGATTACTGCTGTACACAGCAATCAGTGTGCCTTTATATTACAGCGAGAGGCCGTTTTCAAAGCAGATATTATGTTATGGGTAGAGAGAGAAGCTAAATGAGTATTGATGAATCCAGAGACACACAGGACCTCTTTATGAACAAATTCAGTGTTTTTAGGGCACTATTACAGTACTACAGTAAGTCAAGAGTGTGCTCTCTAATTAGATTCCTTCAACTTTAAAAATGTGTTTTATGAAAAAGTATAAGCAGTTTATCAAATGTTATCAATACCATTTCTCCCAGTGTACCATGACACATTCCTGCCAGCTGTAATGCAGGTACACTGAGTTAAATGTAATAGGATCTAATACACACACACAATAAACCCCAGTGTTTCCTGAAACTGTGTCAGAAAGGTATTGATTTAACTCAATAAGCATTCTTGATGCTGTAGTGATGTGGATCATATTGCATCACATTAAATGGTCGACAGTGTCAACAAATAAAAGATTGTGAAGATTTATTGCGTGGCTGTTGTATCGGTTGCATCAGAAACCTTCTTTCTAAACACACACCTTGATGGTAGCATCCTCAGAAGCTGTGACCATGACAGAGAAGACGGGGTGGAATATGACACGCGTGACTGGCGCGCGGTGCCCACTCAGGGCGTATCTCTCTGGGGGACGGGGGATCCACTCCTTGGGGTCCCTCTTCTGACCGACAGTTCCTCCATGTGTCATCTCCTCTTTCGCTTCATTCAACTTTGACTCCAACTCCATCACCTGAGGCAGGAAAGTGAGTGAAGGAGCAGAGGAGTCAAAGGACTCGTTTTAGATAGGAAACAATTTAATATAATCACACCATCGATCTTCAGATTTCTAAAAGTGTTTGTTTTTTTCTATATTGGTGAGGGTTCACCTGGTTTACACATCAGCTTGCACAAACGTACCTTCTTCTGTAATCTGATGACTGAGGTCCATTTCTTTTCCAAAAGCCCCGCATACTTTTTATCTGGCTCTTCATTCTACAAATGGAGAAAGGACAGACACTGACAGAGGGATCCACACTCTTGAACATGGATGTACACATAGTTTGACACACTTTGACATTTCTGTGCACCTGCCTCTCCTTACCATATCTATCTCTGCCTCTTTCTTGAAGGTGGAATAGGCCTCCTCGTATCCATTGGAACGGAGATAGTCAGCTATAGCCCGGTTTCTGGTGAAACAGGAATAAAAATAGATTTTTGAAAGGTTTCAGATTTGATCACCAATTACAGATCAATCCTCAAAGATGCAGAGTAAGTTGTATTGTCCACAAAACATTTCTGGAGCTTCACAACAAAACAGTTTTGCAGAATTCTCTTAAACAACTGAAGCAGATGGGGACTTGTATCAAAGATAAAAAGTCATCCTAAAATGAAGTCTTTAAATGGCTCCACAGCTTGTCCAGCAGCCCAGACATCCTAAAAGATGACATTTACACCTTTTTAAGATAAAATCTTCACTGTTTGTGCTGAGATAGAAGCCCATCCCAAATAATGTCTTTCCTGTTGTTTTTCACATTTTAAAACAAGTCCTCATCTACTTCAGTTGCTTAGGAGAGTGCTGCAAGGCTGCTTTGCTGTGACGCTCCATAAATGTTATTTGAAAAACAAAACTTCACCTGACTGTATTGGTGTGAGGGTGACATCATTATTATTTTGGGTGAACTTTTCTTTTAAGCAGCCAGTGTGAGTGCAATTCCATTTGACTAGGCCTAAAATAGTGCTAAATGAATAACCTGCCAACAAAGTAAGAATGGGAATTTGAGAAATGTTGGTTCCTTCTTAAAGGAAAGGAGACCACGCCCTGTCTAACAAATGAGAGCAGTTGGGATTCAAGTTTCACAGTTCAACCTTAAATGTCAGCAAATCTGAGTAAGTGATATAGGAAATTACAATCCGTCAGTGCACAACACAAAACATAAAGACCGAATCAATGGGAAACTATGTTTTGCACTGCCATGGAAACCAAAGCTTCATCACAAAGAGAGTGGACGACGCAGGGAGTGGGCAACCACAAGCGCATGGAAACAACTTTAAACACACATATGGACTCACACACAACTACACACAGATGTGTGCACAGTTATATAAATGAGTGGAACAGCTCTTTTATGAGAAGAAGGGTGAATATTTTATGAGTTACAGAGCTAAATTTAGGCTGCAGCTTCAGGACTCCTTTAAATGGCTGATAATTGTAACCCTAATTCAACTGTCTGTTTTAGACTGCAAACATCAGACCGTCAATGGCAGCAGGATTTCCTCTTAAATCTCCAAATCAACATATTCAAACTCGTCAGCAGACATTTTCTTGTCTGAGAAGGGTTACACTGCGAAGATAAAATATCTGCAGCTTGGAGCCGTCTGGACCGGCGTGCATACCGTATGATCAGCCACCGCACAGTGCTGCTCAAACCAACCAGCCATCATTTGATAAGTTCCTCCTTCTCCCCATCCCCCTCACTTCTCTGCTCCTGTCATGTGGGTTATGAAATATTCAAAAAGCAGCTATCAAGTGAAGCACCTTGAAGCTAACATCTCTTCCTCGATGATCACACATTCTTGTAAAGGAATGTGCTTTCTCACAACATCTGCATTAACCAGTTCTGGATGAAGAGGAGAAAACATGACGCACGTCTTCACCATGTGGACAAACTTCGAGATTTTGCTATGAAGGCTTCATGTACACACTTAAAATTCAAGTGCTCCTCTTCATGCATGTTCATCTACACGTCTGTTCTTGTTTACATGTCTAATGAGGCTGCACAACCACATATTTACATCTAAGAACTCACAGTTCATCTCTTTGTCTCTGTGACAGCACCATGGTGGCTGCTGTTCTCTCCCTCTTGGGGAGGTAAGGGAGAGGTGATGTGCTGGGGGAGTCTGGCTGGGAAGCGTGTGGTGGGGAGGCGTCTGGTCCCTCAGTGATGTTCTTCCTTCAGAGACTCAGGGCGTGGCGAAGAGAGGGCCACGCAGTGGGAGGTGAACTGGAGGTGCTGCTGTCAATCAACTTGTCGGGACGAGGCTCCACAAGTTGTTCGCTGGCCCAAATCTCACTCACTGTTTCGATGTGCCCATCACCTGATGAAAAGAAAGAGAAGTGAGAAAAACAGGAAAAGTGAAGCAACGGAGCACCCTTTTCAGCCAGGTTTCATGACAAATTATCTACAGCAACGTGTTGTAGCTCTTTCACCTTAAAATAACAGCTACAAGTTCATAATCATGTTATAGTAAAGATGAATGGATCCTCAGTCTCTCTGCCCCTTCGCTGATTGTTTCCGCACTGTGTACCTTGATTTTGGTAAAAGGAACTCATATTCTATGGAGAAAATGTTTTCCTTATGATGTCCTACGGCTGCTCTGCCTCTATTCAGTGATTAACTGAGGTCCCTAAAGCAATCTGTAACTGCTGCATACTCTAATGTTTAGCTACAAGACAGCTGTGTTACTCACAGAAACAAATACAAACTCTGAAGTAATATTTCTTTAAAAGAAAATTCCATTCTTAGTTACAAGTCTTCCTATCCGTATGATAAAAATACTCATCAGTTGCAACAAAAACTTATAGTACACAGGCCTGTCACAACATTCATGTTAGCTACTTATTGACGTGTAGATTATATGTACATGTCTAAATAATGCCCGTTTACATGCAATTTTTGTTAACAGAGCCCAATTATCAATTGTATTTGTTATTTGTGCTATATTAACTTTTTTAATGTCATATAAATATTATGCTGTCATATCATTATGACAATTATATTGTTAACCACATCTGACGAAAGTAGATTTGTGACAGGCCTGACAGTGCAGTTTAAGTTTAAAAAGGTGTGGGTGAATGAAGCAGAGAGGCAAGAAAGCAGGGAAGTACAGTGTTTTCTAAAACAATGATGGGAAGTAGAGAAAAAGCCTTCAAACGGGTTATTTGTCATCCTCCTGTTCATTCATTGGTGCACTGATGCATGGATCTTTAGACCAGTGATGTTCCACAAACTTCACAGTATTACATCAATTTTAAAAACAGAGAAAAATATTTTTCTGTACAACTTAAGACTGGACAAGCAGCGCGCTATGAGTTGGATGTAGCATGAATATTTTTTTAAATAAAAGGCAGCAGCCTATTCTACTAATTCTACCTGTATGACTTCGGAACAATTATCTCTCTCTCTTCAAGTTCAGTTTTTTTTATTTCTTGATTATACTATTAAATCTGAGCTTTGGAGCAAGGAGACCATCCCAACAGAAGAGCACCGATCAACAGCACAGGCTGACAAATCAAAACACACCACCCAGGGATTGTGAAGCTAATAAGAACATTCACTTCCTGAGCTTCAACACTGCTGGCACCTGGGGCCACAATAGCACTAAGCTGCTTAGTGGCTAGACCAGACAACCTACAGTCTGTGCGTGTGTGTTGGTCTCTAAGTGATAGAGACCACAAGTCCTCCATACAGCTGACAGTGCAATGTAAAGAAGGGACTGGACGGTAGCTAACAGGATTAACCCCAGACACAGAGAGGACCTTAATAGCGAGCCGTTCTTGCCTGTATTATTGTCTGGTGCATCGTTCTTTTGTCTGCATCTTCGTTCATCGCCAGTTGCCACTTCTAGGAGCAAAACACTATTTTGAGAAAATAAGTAATTGAGTGATACTCTTCCAACATCCAGATTTTTCCTTCCGCATACATTTCTACTTTAAATCTTAGCAATAGAGCATTTCCTTTCATGGCAGCCGCAGAGGGTAAGAAAACATTCTGTCAGGGATGTGCCAGCAGTGTCCTAGAAAGAACTCCTTCTCCTGCCTGCAAACATGACGAGTGCTCTGAGCAGACAGGACAGAGCTAGTGATTTTAGCTGAGCAGCACTCTCAGCGTGGTTCAAAAATAGCCATTTGACCAAACAGACCAACCTCTAAACTATTACGCAACCAAGACAATCTCCGTAGCTTTTGCACCTGCCTGAGACTCCTGAGCTTCACTGGCAACTGTATTTCAGATATATGTCTGAAGGGGACACACAGGTAAAAGGGAGAGCAAAATTAACAAGTAACAGGAGAATGAGGTGTGGTTTCAGTAAGTAAAAATTACCTTCAAGTCCTGTAAAAGTCTTTCAGTTTTCACATGAAAAGCAAAAGTAGTGTTATCTACACCTACTGCTAAATAGAGGAAACATAGTCGGGGTCATAAAAGAAGAAGGGTTCAAGGTCCTGTCTATGTTTCAGGTTTATCAAAAGGCAACAATGTGGAGGGGATTTGTTTACAACCTGTGAGATCATCTGAACACTCAGTTCGCTTCTTCTAAAATGCAATGATTGCTTTGAATGAATTTGCACACATAAACAAGATTGTACCAAAGGAAGAGGAAAGCCAAATTATACAATACAATATGGATCTGTTCAAGTGTGGACACATACCTGCAGCCAGTTTCTAGTGACAAATAAACACATATTATGGCTCAAGGCTTCACTCTGGATAAGCTTTATTATAGCAGTATGAAGTCTGATCCCACTGTCATTAAAGAAAGTGCCTTTTGACAACATTACAGAACAGGCGATCAAAAGTTTGGCTTTGAAAGGCAGTAGCATAAGCTTAGATAAGTGCTGAAAAAGAGAATTACCTGCCAACTTATTTGATAGAATGTGAGCTAAACTGTGAGGATATGCTTTTTTTCTATCTCTTATTCTTCTTGAATATATTTGTTAATTAGGGAGGGAAGCGATGACATTGACTGAAATGTGAGCAAGCTGATGTTCACTTAAAGTGTAACAAGGACTTATTTTCTAGAAATGCCAGTGAGGGACAAGCTCAAATGATCACACAAGTCATTGTTGTTGAACAAATTTAGCATAATTTTCCAGAGACAGATGGAATAATGTACCAAAGCACAGCACCATGGAAATGAAATTAGAGACTTGTGCAAGTTACAGATGCTGGATGACTTGGAATCAAATTGAAAAACATAAGAAACCATCATTTAAATGTACAAACTGAGAGAAGAGAAGAAGAGAAAGGCTTTGACTAATTTATGGTTCAGAATGGGTAACCACAGGTGTGCAACTAACAACTATTCCTACTACAACCATTTATATAATTGATAAATCTCCTGCTAATTTTTGACAATGAGAATCAATGAATCATTTAGATGATACAATGAAAAAAAAATCTAAAATAACATCTCCATGTTACTTATCTTATTCAACCAACAGTCCAACCAAAAAAGAACTGACAAACTAACTAACTAACTAACTAACTAAAGCAGTAAATCCATAAATTCAAAAAGCTGAAACCTGCAAATGTTACATTTTGCTTGGAGTAGGAACACCATGTGGCCGGTTCTTACAACGTGCAGCCAATGAAAACTGCTGTAAGTTAGCAATAAAAGTACGGCTTGTCAATTACTAAATATTATTGTCGATCAACTGAATGTGTATTCATATTGTAATTATATCCCACACATCATTTAATTGTCTGACAAATTTCTGTCGCCTGAATTAAAAATCATCTACATATTGCAGGGAGATTAAAAAAGGGTTTTGTGTCACATGAATAAAGAGTTTAATCCAATCTCATTCATTCAACAGTTGACTGAATTGGTCATCAATTTTATAATTTTATATTATATAGGTTGTGTGTTCTATGACCACAGGTGTGCATTATGCCAAAGATTGTTTGCAGTAAAAGAAACATCACTATATCTGCTGTGTTTATATTGTTTCTGTAGTTCCAAACAACTACAAGAGTGTTGCTTCTTCTCTCTAGCTTCACACAAAATTCAATTACATTTTCATTCATATCAATTAATATTTAAGCTTATAAACTTAACAGCTTTGAACCAGGACGTCTGGTTTATATATCAAAACACTTGCGAAAAAGAAGGAGTGCCCAATGTAGAAGGCTATAGCTTCCGATTCAATATACATAGGCCACTGAGCACAGGCAGCATGACAACCATATTTAAATTACCTGCCAATAAGGAGAACTAAGATGTCACAAGGACGTGGAGACGCCTCCCATCTCTATTCATCCACTCATTATCCCAACACTGACGCAAAAGCTTATACACCTCTCTTGCTCTCTTAAGAACTCCAAAACAATATCATTGTCTTGGCTTAAACTATGAAATTAAAAAAAGCTCAACAGAAGATATGACCAAGCCCACATAGGGCTACAATATCAGAATGTGACGTCAATGATGCCTCATCCGTTTCCCCTGGCAGCACTGAAAATTTGCCTGGAATACAAAACCATGGTCAGTAAAACAAACAGCTGTGATGTGTCCATGTTCTTCAAATGTTACCAGTCTGGGTATAAATGAATTCATTTTCTAACGAAATGTAGAAATCCTTTTGCAAAGCTGATCATTACATGATTCAAATACAATCTGACTATCAACAGGGCTCTCCCTCAGGGCTGCTGATCATGACAGTGGAGTGTTCAGACTTGCTTCCTGAGATGCATCATATCATAAACTGAATAACTTTGGGACGTTTGCCTGTTAGTGAGATGATGTAAGCAAGTGGCACAACATCGCTTTGGGCTATGGTAACATAAGATAGAATCTAACTCTAACCACAACTGGTAATTATCCATTTCAACTAAGTCATCAAATATTTTCTCCAAGATGTACATCACAGCTTCTTAAAGCCCAAGGCAACATATTCAAATGTCTTTTGTTGTCACAGTAACAGTCGAAACAGCAAAAGATATTCAATTTATAATGATGCCAATTACAACATTAAGTAACAGCATATCCTCACATATGAGAAGAGTTATTTTCATTATATATAAGCAATCTGATCATCAAAAAGTGTATTAATCAATTAATCGTTCAGTGAGCATTTTTATTTGAATTTCATATGTTTAAATGATGACCTGATGACTTCACATGTTTATACAGTGAGGATTTAGACAAAAGTTTCATCCCATGGGTAGGGACACCAGTTCATATCTAGCAGAACCAGATGGTATAAATGTCATGACTCTCCTGACTCACTTTCATAAATGGATCATCAAGTCAAACTTCATTAATGAATAAAACAAATGCAAAATGAAATTAGAATGGCACTCAGTGGAGTGCACTGAAACACTCCACTGCAGCCATGACTGCTTAACCATAATTTAAGCTCGTCAGACCTAGGTTCAACATTAAATTGTACTCATTCATAGATTACATGTCTGGATTTTCTCATCATGATCCATGCATTACTTCCTGAGACGTTAATTTCAATGTTACTTTAAAAATCAGGGTTGATTTTTTTTAAAACAGAAGCACTGACTTGAGACAATCAGTGTTAACCTAACAAAGACTAATTAAACCAGTCACAGGCATTCATTCCACTGCATACCAAGTTTTCTGTAATCATGCTCTGTTTGTGTCAAGCTGCTGTTCAATGCTCCTCCTTATGGGTGACCTTCAGGCCAAACAAGTCCCTGCTGGCACAAACCCAACCACAAGACAATGTTTGATTACAAACCAAACACTGAGGCAAATCATTGCTTTCCTTTAACTGGCCACCTACAGCAGTTCCTTCCATTTCCTTTATTGATGATGTCTCTTGAGATTTATTGTTGTATTAATCTATGGCCGCCCAATAAAAACACAGAGTTCAAAAGTTACTCAACCTTTATCTGAAACACACGGCACGTGTCATCCATGCGAGCAATCAAGACTTAAACGTGAGAAGAAGGTGACAGAATAAGAAAACAGCTGTGGTAAAACATTACACCGAATCGTCTTTGAATCCACACTTAATTAAGAAGCATTTCACTTAATACATTTATTTATTTATTTTCACTGTAGTTCAGTAAATTTGTATGGACTCCTATATACAAATAAAGCAAAACCTTCTCTGCACTTTCATAAACATATCATCATATTAGAAAACAATAACATCTTAAGATTCTGGAGCAAAAATGTTGTGGATTTTCCTCAGACATGGGCCTTCTCATGCGATAGAAGCTACTGGACAATTACTGGCTATCAAATTAGCTGGTACATTCAGCTCATGAGTCAGTGTCAGTATTTCGTACTCCTTTTTTTTAGTCTCCACCCTAATTGTGATTCATCAAACCTTGATGGATTACCTTGAGGGAGCTTGCAGTATGCATGAAAACAACCCAAATTGGCTAAAGATAGTTATTTTGTATTTTTAAGAAACGGGTCTGATTTCAAAATCTAGCATGGGTGACGTATTTCCAAGCTTCGATGCCCACAAGGGCAAAGTTGCAGCAATGGCTCAGCAACGCCCTTTCCAGCTAACGTTAGCTTAGCACGATAACGTAGACGTTAACTGGAGCTGTCAGTTTGAGCAGGCTAGCTTTAGCTTTACACTACCGCACAGTCGCCATACCAAAACACACAAAGGGCGTTGGTCCCCGCTGAGCAGCATCGTCACATGTTAAGAATGAAATAACAGTTAGCTGTTAAAATGTGTGGGAGAATGAGATATGTAACCCAAGTTTGATTTCAAGGCTAATAGCTAGCGTTAATATTCCTCAGTATATGACAACACTGGTTTAACTGCTGCGCACAAACATTAAAATATTCACACAACACATAATATCACAAGTTCAATGTTAGCATTTCATTTATGCATTTTCTGGAAATATCAGAATATGTATATTATTTAGCCGTACCACGTTAGCTCATCCTCACTGAACTTCCATAAATAGACGCAGCTAACGTTAGCCAAATGTTCAGCTAGCCAGGTCTCACAACAAGTGTCTCCATGCCAAACCTCGTACTGACCGCGACGTACAGAAGTGTGTATTCACGACAGAATCCACCTTTAACATGAACAAACAATATTACCGCTGGTATATCTTACTGCCCAGTCTCTCAATCGATGCTCTCGTGAATGCCAACTTTGCCACTTGGCTAGCTTAGCATTCGGCCTCTCCGCCATTTTGAGATCGCAACGGGAAAGCGCAGACACTGCAGGCAATTCGTCGTCAAAAATAACAAGTCTTTCTAAGTGTCAAAACAAAAATACAGACGCTCGTAAAAAAACACAAACTTACCCGCTGATAAAAGGCCATTCTCATATCCCCTCGACTAGTCTACGCATGCGATGCGAGAGCCTGGTTTTGATGTGGTATTGTGACTTTTCACATCACCCGGCACGGTCGGTCAGATTTTTTTCTCCTCTTTGGTACCACCGCATTCGCCCGGCCCCGGCTAACGGTCGCGGCTGGATATCGGCGGCGCGCACGTTGAGGCGAGCGGCGGCGCGCAGCGTGTACATCTGTCGCCCTGGAATTAAAGGGACAACACACACATCAAGTTACATATACCTTATCTTTATTATTATAATCTACAGACACATTTAAATTCACATGAAAATAACTGTAAAGAAGATTCTCACTGAGATGGACAGACAAAATAATGCAGCTGCAGAACCCATCACTACTTTACACTTTTATTGCAGCTGTGAGCATTATATTTAAATATCAGTAATCTAGGTTAAAGGTGCACTCTGTAGTTTTGGGTATGAAAGTTTCACCAGAAGAGAAAAGATCTACATTAACGGATTGATTGTTTTTTATGCTTAAACAAACTCTGTCTGTTTTCATGGCTGAATAAACTGAATATTAAACTGACCTTCAGGAGGAGAACCCAGGGCAGGACAGGACAGGACAGGGCAATTAAAGGTTAGCTAAAGATTAATTAGTGCTAGAACCCCAGAAGCAGATGGAGACTGACCTTAAAAGTAAAATGCAATTTCATACTGTTTTACTTTGTTTACATGTGGCGGACCCTGCCACCTTTCTAGCTTCAGACTATGTTCTGGGGATCATATTTTCCTCTGAGAACAGCTTATTTATTCAATCATGCCACTTAAATATCTCAAATAAAAATTCAGCTACTTCACAACCAGTCACTAATTCGGTGTCACAAAATGTCTCTTGACAACAAAACCAGTTTGAAGTTTAATTCTCTCATTTTCATGGCAGTGAGCCGCTAATCTCACCTGTTCTTGTAGCATGAACACATACGATGCTCAGACACCTGCACATTCATGACAAAAACATGGATCAAATCACAATGGACTGCTAGTACACATCCAAAACATCCATAAAGATAGTTTATATATTCAGGAATAGACTGTAGGCCTAAACTTTCTATATATGCTGAATAGATATAAACATAGTCTTGCTCTTAAGAGGTGTTTGTGGCACAAGTGTGAAGCCCAGTGGACATACAGGGAATTGCAAGACAACAACAAGTCAGTTAAAAATCTAATAAATTCTGACTTTAAGTACTCTGTTGCTATATTGTTTGTTCTCAGCAGAACTACACATACTGTGCTTGTCCATTTTATCTAGCAGGAAAATCAGCACACATGATCTTCAATATCTTTTCAGAGTGAAAACACTGAATTTCCCCTTGAGCATTCATAAAGAACGCCTTCTTCTTCTTCTTCTTCTTCTTCTTCTTCTGTGACAGAAACAAGTAAAGTTATACATGTTTGTAGTCAAAGTTACAGCCTGGATCACATGTATTTAAACAACAGCTATATCACAGCTGTAGGCATTAAATGCAGCTCTCTTCAGTGTCCACAGTCGTCCACACACAGCAGCAGGATCCTCTTCCAAAAGCAGACGGCTGCACCTGTTTGTCACTTGTTGTCCAAAGTAGGTTGACCTACTTTATTAAAACCAGCAATTTTCACAGCTTTTATTTGCCATCATCATTTTCAGGGGTCTGACGCAGAACACAGACGCTCAACATATTCACAGATTTTGCTGTCTGGACATCTCAGGTCTTTTTTTCCAGCTCCTCCATTTGAACCTTTTCTTGCAGCTCACTCCTCAGGTCGGCGATTTCCTTTGCACTAGAGAGAAAATACATCACACACACAGCATATTTGAGGAAATCATCATTAACTATCTCCTTTTATCCCAATAATATTCAGGTGAGAGTTAGTTTTGCTCACCTGAGGGGGATGAGAATGATTCCACACGTCAGGTTGAGCTGCTGAAGGATTGTGGGAAGGCTCGGTGTAGAAAACTGGAGACCAAACACAGGTGAGATAAACAACCAGAAATGCGTGAAAGTGTTTATATGTGTATTTACAAAAGTGCACAGACCTTTGGAGGAGGAATACAGGCACTCAGTGTGTTGCTGTAGATGTGGTTGATGGCTTTCTGCAGGATCACAGCCTGCTGAGTGAGGCTCTTCAGGTACTCGGAGCTTTCCCTCGTGCTGTCGTGGTCCTCGCCAACCTTCACGTGTAAGAACAAAGAAGTCTCGCAGTTAAAGTAGCATGAACGTAACACCAGCAAACGCTATATCCCAGCATTTTAAAAGCACACCTGGCTCTTATATATTGAATAAGCCTCCTTCTCGTGTTGCAGAGCCAATCGAAACTCTCCTTTGCTCTCGTACACAGTGGCCAGCAGGTGATGACTGCGCAGGAGACAGACGTGGAGAGAACTTTGATATGATGGAAATACAGGAAGATCTTGGTCTTTCCTATCTACTTCTGAATTTTAAGGATGTCAGAGGAACATGAGGTCAGGTGGTCTCACCTGTGTGCGTGCTTCAGAGATGTGGCACAGTGGTATTCTGAGGTTAAAGTTAAGGCATTCTGAAGGAACTTCAGGGAAAGTTCATACTCCATCAGTCCATGCAGCACCAGACCCAGCATGCTCTGATGAAGCGGAGCACAACACGGACGTTAAAAGACGATTTCCAACAGATTTTAACACAAATAAACTTGAATATATGCAGAGACTTAAGGACACGTTAACATGTGACTCTTTTCTCTTCTACCATCTAAAAGAAATTTCTTTTAAAATCTTTCCTTTTTCTGTGAACTGGTAATTATTATTTTTTTCAATTTATGGAAGTGTCGCTACAGGATGGGAGGGACAGTTTAAGGATGAAGAGGCCTATTTAGTTGACTGGTTAGACTTAAACTTAAAAACATATACAGTTAACATCTGTATTTATTCTGTGTAAATCTGAGTGAGTACAATAAAAAAACATTTTACCTGATTTGCTACAAAAAGGATTTACAGAATCATACCAAATAATCTGAGTCTCATTTCTGTCAAATGCCAACGATCTTGCCGACCCAGAGCTTCAGGCAGTCAACTTCCTTTCAACGTTGGGTCGCGTTTCTTCACAAGCAACAACTGACAAATCGTGCAGAGTATGCTTTTAAAAGTAACCATACAAAACGGTCTAAAAATGCGTAGGAAGTGCATTTAATGTCTGAAATAGAAAGACAGCATCTGAATGGATTTTTGCTTAAATAAATTAGAGAGAAACTTTTGGCTGTGAGGTCTCACTGACATCCAGCTGTGCGACTTGTGGATGGTCCTCTCCAGTCACAAGCAGCGTGAGGTACCGAGCGCGATACAGCAGCTGGAGGGAGGTCGACGGCCGGCCGCTCGCGAAGCAGTACAGGGCCAGATGAGTCTGGATCACAGATAGAAGAATCAACATACAGCTCATGACACGTCAATACAGTTAAAATGTTAAGGCCCATCTATCTATTTCTGGATCTTTGAGACGTTACAGGAACTCACATAGTCTTGAATGGTCTGTGGATGGTCGATACCTTGGAGTCTCTCACTGCTCATAACAGCTTTCTCCTGGTGGCTGAGGGCCTGACAGACACGGAGACGTCACTTCAGACGAGGGGGGTGATGGTGTAAAAAGGTCATGGTAGGAAAAATTAAACTGTAATGTGTATTTACATCTGCGTATTCCCCCATGATGTAGCTGATCCGACCCAGCAGACGCAGGCACATGCAGACGTCCTCATGCAGGACCCCACACACACCGCTGAACAGAGTCATGGCCTGGCTGATCAGCTCATAGCCGTCTTTGAGAAGCCCTGAAAGCAAACACAAAACACTGCTGAAGAGGCTCGAATGTACCAACAACTACACAGAAGAAGATGTGTAGATAACCAAATGACGGGGTATTCACAACCGTGTATAACCAACTTAAACTACTTCGTATCTGTGACTCTCACCCTGCTGTATCGCCACCTGCGCCTGCATCACAAGCCGTGTAGCATCGGTTGTCGTGGGTTTGAGATGTCTGACCACAGGGAACATGTTGACGACATCTTCCTCGCCAAACACCGGCCGGTGTCGAGACTCAAACACGTACTCCCTCATCTGCACCTGAATACAGAGAAAAAGAAGAAGAAGATGAAGAAGAAGAAGAAGAAGAAGAAGGAGGAGTTAAACTGGAAAACTTTGCACTTTTGGCAGCCTCCAGAAAAACAAGTGCAAGTGAGACCAGCTGAAACTTGTTATTTACAAGAAAACTTTCATTCCTTTGCTGAAGTAAAGCAGTATCTTAGGTTCTAGGACTTCATTTCATCACATCACATGTGGAGAAACGTCGTCGATGTCTCACCTGGATGCCCGTCTTGATGGCAATCTCTCTCAGCAGGGAGATCCTCTGAAGGCCGTGCTTTTCTATCACCTCATCTATACTTTCACTGAACACACAGAGGACGACAGTGTAAAATCCTGTTGCACGTATCCAACCACAGACACACACACACACACTCACACCTGTCTACTGTGTAGTGATAATAATCTCCAGCCTCAGCTCTGATCCTGCCCCACAGCTCACTGCGGGTCAGTCTGGCCCACACGCTGTCCGTCAACAAAGCGACCCGGCTCCCGTGGCTCCGTCTTCGTCGGCTCCTGCGACGAGAGAGCAGCTCATCCGAGCCGGAGTCGGGGAAACAGGAGGAGGAACTCAGGAGGCAGTTCAGGAAGTGACTCACAGCAGCGGAGAACGCTGCAGGTTCTACATCCTGGGACAAAAATCAAACACGTTTATATTAGAAGAAATTGCTGGATTGTAAAATATTACATATATTTTAATCCTGTGCTTCATGTAGTTTACCTGTAGGAAGGTCCTGAAGATGTGTTTTGCACTTCTGATGATGATTTCACTGACAGAAAGTCTCTGTGTGGGAACATTTGATCAGGAAGACTTCAGCAGTGATTCGAGTGGAAAACTTATCAACTCATGAGTAAGATGCAGGCGGTTCTGACGATTTTACGCTTGTGGTTTGTGGTTAATAAAAGCAGTAATAAACTACCTGCATGTGGCTGAGTCTTCCTCGCTCCTCCATCTTGTCCAGCTCGCTCAGCAGGGTGCCAAGGTATCGCACGTTCACGCCCCGCTGGTGCAGAGCTGAGGTCAGGGTTGCGCCATCCATCGGCACTGCTGCGTGGTTGAGACAGTCCTTCAGCTACCACACACACACACACACAGAGCAGCAGCATAACTACAGATATCATCTTAATCTTCATGCACACATTAGACCTGAGCATTACTTTCTACTCACCACAGCTGGAATCTGACTGGACAGCAGAAAAGCAGCTGCGTCCCACAACAGCAGCCTCTGTCTCTGAACCTCGGCGACACACTCAGAGGGGAAACGGACGCCTGCAGCAAAGTACCACAGTTAAATCTACAATTCTTTCTATGATGATGACCGTGTGTGTGTGCTGAGGTGTGTTCAGTACCTGGAGAGCAAACATCAGGATTGAAGCGGATGTCGAAGCAGGAGTCGCTCACTGATCCGACAGCCTCACACGCCTTCACGATCACTTTTCTTCTTTGAGATTCTGCAAAAGTAAAAATATAAATTGCCGTATGAGTTGAATAGAAAGAAAGAATCCACACCTCTTCTTCTTTCTTGTATCTTCACTCTGTTTGTTTCTCAGCCTTCTTTGTGCAGTAGTTCAGTTTATGCTGGTTTATCAATAGGTTTGATCATATTTCCTTGTCTTTTAGCTGATCACTCACCCATATCAGGAACGTCAGCGGCTTCTCCAGTTCCCGCCTCTTCTCTCTGCTCCATGGATTCATCCTGTTCTTCCAGTTGGACGAGCCCCTGGGACACCATCTTCACATAAAGTTCGTACCTGCAACAGGAAATAAGACAAGATTAGAGGAATACGATCTTAATTGTCACTCAGTGTTCCTGTCTCCTCTTCCTCACCTGTGCTGGACGAAGGCCTCGATCAGCTCTGGTCTCAGGCTGGCCAGGCTGTGCCGATGTTGCCGTGGGTAACCAAAACTCTGACACACCTCCGGCACCTCCCTCCTCTCCTCCGTCGCCGGGTTCTGGAAGTTAAGGTCGGGGGGGAAAGTCCGGAGAAGGTCCAATATGTAAGGTCTTCCATCATTACCCAGGATGCCTTTGGTCTCGATGCCAGAGCAAAGCTCCGCTGGGCTGTCACTGTGGTCGAGCACGTGGTGACGCTGGATTCTTAGAGGTTTACTGGTTTTATCAAGAAGCTCCAGAAACCTGGAGCAATGTTGAGGAAAATAAAGGTTGAAGGTTGATTATGTTTGAACTTGATCAAAATCTAAATACCTAAATTGGACTTTGATTGTTTGTTTGTTACCTGGGGTGTGTAAAAACTGTTTTTCCGTAGTCATTAGAGCCATAGACGACACTTTGCTCCTGGTTTTTCTCCAGTAATCCAGGAACGATCGTCTGGGCAATGATGCGGATGCCACGATAATCCACCACAGCCGTCCCAAGAGTGTGAAGTCCCTCTGTGTCCACAGATGTGTACGCCTGCAGCAGAGACCATCAGTAGTTTTGGTTTGATTGCAGAACATAAAGTGATAAGAAAAGTAACTGCAAAGAAGATTATTTTCCTCATAATATCCACACAATGACACATAACAACATAATACTGTTCTTTCTTTACCAACATATAGTTTTAAATGGGGCAGATGAAACAGTGATCGCATCATGAACAGGTGTTCCTGTAACGATCTCTACCTGTGCTCCCCTCAGGTCACAAGTGGCAGCAGCGTGAGCAGCATTGTTGCCCCCTATTGGGCCGTAGTGGTCGGAGATGTCGAACCCCAAACTGAAGAAGAGGTTGTTCCAGATGAACATCTGCATGTGAGGCGCCTCCCCTGGGTTCAACGGCATGACGTTACCGTCGATGACAGCCACAGCGCCTCGTGTTGCAGCTTCAACAAAGTCACTGTTGGTCTGTGAGGAGCGGTTAAAATCTTAGTTAACTTGAGTTTGATAAAAAGCAACACAACTGTCCTACAAAGGCAGATAAGAGGACAGTAACTCCAGAGAAGCTGACTTTGAGGACAAAGGAGGTCCTGTACTCCTGGTCAGTGCTTCAGGGATTTAAACTGATGAGCACACAGTCACACATCTACTTTTCTCACCTTGGAGATAACGGGAGATAATTAGAGAGGTTTGTCTGTGGTCTCACCTTGAATATGCTCCTCTCTCTGTGCAAACGCTCCTGGAGGGAGATCCGGGGGAGTTCCCTGCATCCCTGCAGCTCCTCGTTCCAGTCCCGACTCTGTGGCCATAAATATCAACATCACCACTTTCTTCACCATCAGTTTGCCACAGATGCATCATGAAACCTTTGGTATTGTATGTATGTATGTATGTATGTATGTATGTGCATACATGCATGTGTTATTAATACTGTACTTTACAGCAACATCATATTTCTCTGTATTTCCAAATGTGATGTCTGCAACCTGCCCAGCTGTGTGCTCGTCCTGGCCCATGCGGCTGGTGTGTGTCTCCTCTGCTCTGACACAGTCCAGGGTGTGGTCTCCCTGATGGGCGATCCAGGTGAACACCTGGAACGGTGTGGCGATCCGCTCGTAAGGGTGCTGCTGGACTCTGGGTCACGGCAAGTGACAGAAAAAACGTTTGAGTATTTCTGTTTTACAGGGGTGAAAATATCTCCGGATACATTACAGACGGTCTGCTCACCTCTTCTTCTGCAGGGCACTGAAGGTTTTCCTGAAAGTTGGGCTGACTTGATTCAGCAGCTCAACCAGAGAGTGGCAAAGGATTTTGGGGACTGCAGGTTTAGGGTTGAAGTTGAAGGCAGTTGACCTGAAGCAGTCGGAGCACAACACAAGTCGAATCCAAGTAAGTTTCTACTGTTCTCGCCAGGTATAACTATTGCTTGTTTAATGCTCTTCTCACACATGCCAACAGCTGAACAGTTTAACGCTCACTGGTTGAGGTAGAAACCGCGTGTAGATGATGTGATGTTCAGTTCTTTGTCCTCCATTGTCAGGACGTTGAGGTACATTAAGTCCCCGTGCATCTTCCTGTTTCCTGGAGGGGGGTTCCAGCTGCTCATGGTCAGAACCCGCAGGCACTGTAACGGCTGACATTATAAATTATAATTATAACACTTTCATGAATGTCCACTGTTGCCTCATAAAGACTTTAACCTGTCATTTACACATACACAAAAGCTGATCTCTCACCTTCCAGTCATCTCTGACAGGCTGCAGAGGAGTCAGCAGTCGGTCTTTACACCCAGGCAGAATATATTCTGGGGGCCTGAAGTCGACAGACTCCTTTTCAGAAGCTCTCCGGTTCCCAACGCTGTCACTATCTGAAGGGAGGAATAATGAGGTGAAGAGGCTGAAGGATTACAGGCAGAAATGCTCCGATGTGAGGAGGTAACGAGGGAGCAACGTTACCCTTGTCTCCTCTGGTGTAAAAGGTGAGGTAAGACAGTGAGCTGCAGTTCACTCCGTTGAACGCATCTGCAGGGTCGAGGCTCCTCAGAAGATCACGTACGTGTCTGAGATGGAGACGAGCGTCACGCACCGAGTAAGAATCTGCAACACGGACGAGAAGAGATGCTTAAAATGTTCAATACAATCATCAACAAAAGACAAGTTATGAGGAGGAAAGGAAAGGACGAGGCCGTTACCCTCCACCACCTTGATCAGCGCTCCGTCCTGGATGCCCTGGATGGAGCGCAGCTCTGTGAGGCTGTCGAGGGCGGTGCCTCCCAGCTGGAGGGAGAAGCAGGTGCGGTGGCAGGTGACCTCGTGCTCCATCAGCACCTGGTGCAGCTCTGCCACCAGCAGCTCGCCTGACACCTGACAGCAGAGGGGAGTTTAGACTCAGAACAACATTAAAGACACAGCGAAGAAAATAAAGACAGATGCGCATCAAAACCTGGAGCTCAAAACTTTCAGTTCCAGGAGGCTGAATTCTGACAGTGAAGCCGGTCTCCTGGAGATCAACGATGTCACTGATGCTCAGTTCTTTGCCTTTATCTCCATCAGACTGCTCTGGAGGTTTGTCCTCAGGGCTTTCTTCACTTTGACTCGGTGGCACTGTTGACAACACAAGAGACAAAATGAGAAGGTGACCTTGAAACCAGGCTGCGTGAGGAGGAAGTCTGTAAACTAAAAGTTAACAGACAAAAACACCCTCAGCAGAGAAAATAATCACAGTCAAATTAAACTTCACACCTCTGACATGTGGTGCTGCCAGAAACAGCCTGTCAACTGAAAACAAGGTCATCTGCTTCCTCTCAGCCTCCTTTTCCTCCTCTTCCTCCTTCGCCTGTGGCAGGACTGTCTTTAACTCTGAAGCCTGCTGCTGCAGAACATTCCTGTTGTCTTCCTCGTCCCTCTTTTCATTTGAACCTGACTGATCTGTGTGCTCCTCAGACAGACTGTGGAAAACATTAAAGTCCTTGTCACTGACATCCTGCCCTGACACCACAGTCGTCTGTCCCGTCTGTTCATCGCTCTGATTGCTCTGCTGTGTCACGTCCACCAGACACACATCAGGGTCAGAGTTCTGCATCTTCTCAGTGTTGTTGTCGCTGTATTTTGTTGGCAGTGACTTTTCTGCAGGTATGTTCTCCTCCATGTCGTTTACGTTGTGTTCACTGTTTTGTTCGTCTTCTACAAGCTTCTGTGTGGACGCAGCGCTGTGTTCAGTCCAGGCAGAGTCTGTACTCTGCTGCAACTTAAAGACATCGTTTTCATCTGTGTGTAACTCCTTCATTAACTCGCCGTTGTGCTTTGGTTGCACATCCACCACAGTGTTAACGTCTCTCTCCACGGTCACATTACGACACACATGTATCTCTGTGTGTGCCTGTGACTCAGTCTGAGTCTGCACCCCCATACCGATCTGTGTCTCCACCTCCGTCTGTGTCTCCACCTCAGAGAACCCTCTGCTCCTCCACCTGTTGCTCCTGTCTTGCACCTCATCCTCAGGCTCATCCACCCTCACGCCCTCCTCCTCCTCGGACACCAGCAGACACACCATCGGCTCCACCAGGGTGACGTCTCCTCCCAGGTTGCTGCTCAGGATGATGTCAGGAAACAGGAAGTTCTCTGGTTCGAGGGTGGGGTTGGTCACGCCGGTGGAGACGGTCAGCAGGTCGTCCTCCAAGTCATCGGGCACGCTCGGAGACTCGCACTCACTCTCTTCGCTGGAGAGCAGAGGGGATCTTTCCGGCTCACCCCGGGCCGGTCCGTCTTTGCACTTAAAGTAGTTTGACAGTGTGTGACAGCACTGGACTATGTTTCCCATGATGCCTTTGTGCTCAAAACAGCAATACAACTGAGCAGATGGCCTGAAGGAGAAAAGACAACAGAGTTTATATGAGTTAAGAGTTAACAGGCAGGTGAGAGAAACTTCCAGCATGCAGGAATAAACTGGCAGAATGGAGTACAAAAGTCATGGTTCTGTTTTCATCAGCGTATAATCACCTGAAACTAACAGTAACCGTGTTTATGTCACGTTAATGAGACGTTTATATCCACAGATGGTTCTGGTCCTCTTCCACAGTCCAAACAGCGGCTCTACAGAGAACCTGTCATGCTTGTTTGCATTTTTAGCAGCCACTTAATCCTTCACACTCGACCCTTAAAGGTTGTTCTACAGTGGATTACAAATGAGTTTTATTTTTGCACTTTTAAACAGCAGATCTTTTGGTTATAATAACTCTGCAGTCACCAAAGTATAATGAACCAGGATGTTGAACTGTAACCTGCTGACTTTGTTTTCTTTTCCTAATAAGTTTGATTGTTGCACCTGTTGCACATTATGATAATATTTCTGTCAGTATCATGTTATCAGAACTGATATACTAATATTTGAATATCTTCTGGTGTCTTTACTAAAGTGAATATCTTTGGGTTGTGGACAAACACCAGAAAATCCTTCTTGGTCATCTTGGACATTCGGATACATCAGTCAAAGCCCAGGATGTGACAAACTGTTTTACTCTGACAGCAGCTGGACATCTTGTTTTTGCTTTAACTCCTCAGCGTGTTGCAGTGATATAGAAGTGTACTGTATTGTTATATAAGTAATTGAGTATTTAATGGTAACTCTCTGTCTCCCTACACTTTTTTAGAGTCATTTATTGTCCACAAAAAGAGACAAAACACACAATACTATCTTTTTTAATCACTCTTAAATGCATGTTTTAATTAGGCTGCTAAGTATAAACTGCAAAAGGCTTTGTCTGTCACATGTTTGTGCCAATGCAAGCAGCTTAGAGCCTCACAACAGCTGATGCCAGGGAGATTATGAAGTTCCTGCAGCGGTGTCACCTTACAGTGGAAAAGGCTGGAACGCCTCGGAGACTAAATCTCATCAGATGAACTCTGGAATGATGCTGATCAGGTGGGAATCCTGCAACACAGACGAAGAGGGAACGCTGAGTACAATCTGAGGGTGAAACGCCTCAAAGTTACATTTGTTTGGTTGCGTAAAAGCAGCAGAGTATCCTGAACAGACTCAGGTAACGTGTCTTATTTGCGATCATGAGAACAGGCATATATCTCAAACAGCTGACGGATAAAACAGCATCAACGTCACAGCGGTGTAACCAATCAATGGCACCTACCAGCCAGTGTAGAGAGATGGAGACACATCCAGTCTGTGTCATCTTCTCCTCACTCCTCTGCTGTTCATCCTGCTGAAATCAGAGAGCTCAGATCTCCAGGCTTCCCTCTGCAGCAGGAGGCTCCACGATCCCGTCCTGTCGGATCCACGCTACACAAACTGTGTCAGTGCATGTGTGTCTGCCCTTCATGGGTGGAGAGGAGCTGTGAGAGGCCCTCTGTTCACACACACACACACACACACATTTAGTACCCATCCAAGTCCAGAAGAGGGCAACCTTTCTGCCGTTCATGATGTAACTTCCTGTACTCACACTCATGCACTCTCTATCAACCTTGAATGTGAGCCCGTGCCAGAAGGTGTATAAATAGCAGCAGCAGGAGGTCTGGCACCTTTTTACACATTGTGAAAAACACAACACAAGGCATGCATGACACACACACACACACACACACACACACACACACACACACACCCCTCCTTCATGGGCTGGAATGCAGCTCTCTGGTTGCCATGGCAGCGCTGCAGGGAGCCGTTAACATTCAGATCACGCTGCAGAACATTCTGGAGCGGGACGCCGACAAACACCAGAGAACGACTCAGTGTCTCCTCATCGAGGAACGAGTCCATGAGTGTTGACTCGTCAGAAATCCCCACAGCGTTCACTGGGTTCATCTACAGGTTCAGATTTCAGTTTGATTTTAACGCAACAGCCACAAGAATGAGGACCGAAAACTCAGAAATAAGTTGGCATTTTTCTTGCCGCTAGCGAGTTAGCTCAGTTAGCCAAGTAGCTTCTCCCCTGCTGGAAAAACCAGCACCAAAACACAACATATGCTGGTCCAGCAAGACCAGCATATGTTGTGTTTTGGTGCTGGTCTGTGTCTTGGTGCTGGTCTTGCTGGTGACCTCTAAGCTAACAGATGAGGTGTTTGTTTGTTACATTACTGCCTGTAGGACTCTTACAGTGAGCTAACATTACTGACACTTCGGTTAGCTTAAGTAAACTTTTTAATTAACTTTAAAACACCTGATACTTTCCTGCTGAATCTTGCTAAAGTTGTTCATCCAGGTAGGAAGGTGGCTGGCGCTTTAAACGCCAACGCTTCCCACCGAGCTATCTAGCTAACAGTTAGCGGTTAGCATAGAGACATGCTAAGGACTGAGCTTCCTTTTTTGACTACATATCTCTAGTTGGAGATGTGATGTTTGAACACAAGAGAAGTAGAATAGTTCCATAATGTTGCTTTAATAATAATAATGCAAATAAACGCTCTCTTTGGCCTCCAGCGTGCACATTCACCTGTCGTCAGTATTCAGTGGGCGGCTGAGGCGTGTTGCAAATAAATCTGTAGACAACAAGTCGAGACAGCAGCTGAAGGACGGTCAGTCTGAGTCATCGCACCTCCTCAGAGTCGTCTGAACCCCGTCTCGCTTCTAATATTTTACTATACGTGTGTTTGTGTGAGTTTCCTTCTTTTCCGTCTTCGGCCCCTCTGTGCTGCAGGACGATCTGGTTATATTTTTAAATTCCCGTCGAGGTTCGGTTGCACCGCCACTCAGTGTTGGACTACACATTAAAGGTTGTGAGCAGATGTTCAGATCCAGATGTGAACTGTGAACCTTTCTGACAATGTTGTGGTGATGTATCATAAAATGCAGGGCAGATTATTCTGTTGATTAAATGAATGATTGTTTGGGAGTGAGCTGTTATGTTTGGGTTTTATTTTCAAACCCAAACGATGATCAGATTACAGTGACAGAAAAAAAGCAAAAATTAGGAACAAAACCAAATCTGCACATCAGAAAAGCTGGAAACATTTATCTGAATAATGACGTAAATTATTGATTATATCCATTATTAAAGCAGCTACAACAAAGTTTCAATGTTTTGTTGATTTGGTCAATACTTGATCTGACTCGCTCCTGCTTTTATTTTGAAAGTGACTGAAGAAAGACAGAAATATGCCTTGAAAATAAATAAATGGGGCGATAAATGTATAAATAAATGTAAACATAAATATATAAATGAGTCAGTATAGTTCACTATAATTCATTTTCCAAGTGCCACATTTGTTTCCCGGCTCTTTTTTATCCCTGTGCAGCTGAAGTGGGCGCGGTTCTGTCACAGATCCAGACCAAAGCAACAGCACCAGAACACACTGAGGGGCAGTAACACCTCAGGGTGGCAGGTGGCAGTAAAGCTCTCCAGAACAACTGGATAAAGACAGTAAGAAAGTGAGCCACATGGTTATTCTTCATTATCCGTAATGTCAGACGCTGAGATAAGCATCTGAGTTTTATTCAGAGAAGCTGCAAAGTGCCAAGATGGGACGGTGAAAGTCAGAACCCCAGAACCCCAAAACCCTCTGAGGGAGGTCATGTTAGCTCGGTTACCATCATCCAAAACTGCAGAAGTATCAAACTGTTTCATAAGCAGTTAAAAGTTCCTTGATGAAACGTCTCAACATCAATAACAGACAACACCAGACAGCACTTCTCTGCCATTATCAGGCACATTGCATGAATTTAATAAAGTGCAAATCATACAAAATGTCCCTACACCTTTCTGGAGTGACCTCTCAAACCTGGAACATGGCCGGTGCAGTGAGAAAAGCAGGCTGCCACTTTGAACGGTAACGGTGCGAGTGTTGGTTACACCCGGAGGCGAGGCGACTACTTACAGGCAAGAAGCCGTGATCGACGGTGTTAAAATCAAAAAGGCATCCGTATGAAACACACTCACGCTTCTCAGGCTGAACTGTCAATGTGACAAGTTCAGTCCAACATGTGTCGGTTTGATCACTCACACTCTTGTGCAAACTAACTCTAAATATCTAACTCACTTCCTGAAATCTACACACAATCACATGGTTACATCTCCTAGAATCACTGCATCAGATGTTCGCCTGACGTCGGCTGAGACCCGCTGGAAGACATCTTAGTCTGTTCGTCTTCATCACAGAGCGGTTTCTCCCTCGCCTGCTCCCATGTCCACCCTCCTGTGCACCCTGCTGTCCTCTATATCCTCCCACTCGTCCTCCAGCCCCTCTCCGTCCTGCGTTCTGATTGGCTGGCTCAAGCGGAGGAGGCGGTATCTAAGCGGCACCAAGAAGAGGGCGGGGTCAGGCATGGGGTGTGGCCTCTGTGGTGATGTCACTCTCTCCTGTGGGACGCAGGCTCTGACCCTCTCCTCTCTCGCGGTGACACGCCTCTTGTGTCTCGCTTCTGGTTGGCTGGGAGAGGCCGGAGGGGGCGGAGACAGAAGCCAGTCCGAGCCTCCTCCTTCATAATCTTCATCGTCTTCTTCTTCTTCTTCTTCGTCGTCATCTTCGTCCTCCTCTTCCTCTCCTTCTCCTCCCTCCTTCCCTCCGGGCTCCCCCTCTCCCTCCGCGGCAGACTCCGAGCTCTGCCGCTGCTGGAACAGTTTTAAGCGAGCGCTGTGGAGCTCGTGGCAGAGGCTCGTCGTGATGACGTTCTGCCGCTGCAGCTCGCGACTCAGCAGCGTGATCTTGTGGCTGCGCCGTTTCAGCTCCTCCAGGAAACATCGCTCCTCTTCCCTGAGGCTCCTCCCGAGCGCCGACGCTCGCGCCCGGCCGGCCCGCAGCTCCCCACGCGCCGCGACCATCATGCACTGCTGGTCCTCTAGGAGGCGCTCTGCAGCCTCGCATCGCGCTGCCAGCTCCGCCTCCTCCTCTGAGAAACAGACAGACACAAACACAGAGTAAAGCGAAACATTTTGTCATGAACGTGTTAGTTAAGAGGTTTTGGACTGTTTTGTACATCCAGAATACACATTCAGCTGCTCACTTTAGATACAATTTCGGTTATTATGATCCAATATTTGCATCATTAAACGTGACTTAAATGTCATAATGTGAGAAATGAAATGAGAATGTCACAAATTTCACATAACATATCTTTAAAGGCCATTTTGTCACCATCAGTTTTGTCTCATACTCTAAGCATACAGAACACCAAACTCTCCAGTCTCATACCTATTTATATAAATGACATTTATGTAGAGAAGGTCGTCTGTGTATTATCCGTAGGCTGATTTATATCTTTTTTTAAACTTCATGGCTGCCGACAGCAGTTTTCTGGTTAGTCATAAAAAATAAAACACAAAATTCCCACTGGAGAATCCTTCAACTCTCGTATGTTGACAAAATAATAAATAAAATAATGTTGTTTCATGCCTTGTCACTGGATCCCTGTCTTCCCTCATCCATCATTCATCTCAGCTTTTTATAATATAAGATTTCATTTTCATCTCCAACATATCGTTTTCCATCTTGTCAGCAAAGGAGTCGTAAAGTCTCACCTTCTGTGTTTCTGTCAGGAAACCTGGAGTCCAGCTCACAGCTCAGCTCTGCAACACACACAAACAGTGGACAGGTGATCACCTGCAGACTGACCCTGACACCACCGTCTGACCTTTTTATCTCATTAGCTCAACTTTAAGTTTCATAACGCAGATTTCTGATTTATTTTTCTACTTTTTGATCTATTTTCTAATCTCACTTTGCTGACTTTTGATCCAACAATGTCACGTTTTTCTTTTAAATCTCACGTTTCCCATCATCCCCCGGCTCACTGACCATGACAGCGCCTCTTCAGGTGAGTGATCTCCAGCTGCAGACCGGTCAGCATGGCCAGGTGCTCCTGCTTCAGGAAGGCGATGCCTCTGTCCACACTGGCCACCTGCTGCTCCAGCCGCCCCGCATCCATGACTGAACCCCCGCAGGACCTGCACACACAGGCGGGCAGCTGGATGACTGAGGCAAGAGGGGGGAGCTCCCACTACAGCAAGGTTATATTACAGCAGGGTCCCAGTGAACAGAGCCAAATCCATGGAAATGAATTATAATATAATACATATATGTATTTATGGACATATCTAGAGAAAGCAGCACTCAGTCTGTATTACTGTGCGTTCAGTCAGGAGCTTTATTAGGTCATTAATCTGATTCACGCCACACTGGCTCGTATATTCTCCTTCAGGTTGATTTCTCGCTCCTCTGCTCGGTTGGTCACCGCACAGCTTCTACCTGTGACTGCACTCATCTCATCCCTCCGGCCTACCGTGATACTGAGGCGGTCTGCAGCTCGCGGCGTCGCTCATGGATCCCCGTATCGCCCCGCTGCTTTCTGCCCTTGATGCAGCCGCAGAGACGCAGAAAAACAAAAGAGCCGTCCGGCGCGTAAAGAGCCGCTTCACTGCAGCAGCTGCAGCTCAGTGCTCAGGATGCTGCTGCAGTCAGGAGGCGGAATAACCTCCTCATAACCTTCCTGCTGCTGCTGCTGCTGCTGCTGCTGCTGCTGTGGCCACAACAAAGCAGCCGAGTATGAGGAGTGATGAGTGCCACGCTGCAGGAGGAAGAGGAGGAGGAGGAGGGAGAGGAGGAAGAGGAGGAGGAGGAGGAGGGAGAGGGTGAGGAGGAGGAGGAGGAGGAGGAAGAGGAGGAGGAGGAGGAAGAGGAGGAGGAGGAGGAGGAGGGAGAGGGTGAGGAGGAGGAGGAGGAGGAAGAGGAGGAGGAGCAGGAGGAGGAAGAGGAGGAGGAGGAGGAGCTCCGTGTCTGTGATGCTGTCAGAAGGAAATACATTTTTTTTAAATACCCTAATTAATATAAGAGAAGGAAACGTGTCGAAGATCGTTTCTACTACTTAAAGAAAAAAAAAAAAAGATTAAAAGTGAACCTTGGTGAATATAAATATTGACATATATTTATATATTCTCATGGTAAATCATAATTCCTAATCAAAAGACTGAATTATGGGAAAAAATCTGAAATTGTTACATTAAAAAAATCTGAATTAAGCGAGAAATAAATGTTGATTATAAAAAACCCACTAATTTAGAATTATGTCAATGTTTAATTTCAGAATTTAGATTTTTTTCATCTCATCATTTTTTACTTTTTTAATCTCAAATCTTCAATGTTTAATCTCATAATTTTGACTAAATGTCGATTCTTAATATCAAATTTTCTCTTCTTCTTTTTTTTTTTTTTTTTTACCCCTTTAACTGACAGAAATGAGCCTCCACACCAACACCTCCTCCTTCCTCTGAGCTACAATGATTACTTACATTTTTTTGTATCATTTATTTGGGAAAAGTGTCAAATAATGTGAAAATACTCTGTCACAGTCAGATATCCTGTATAAATATATTTAACAAAGCAAAGCAAAGCAAAGCATCTAAAGAAATGATTGTTATGTAGCGCGGCCCATTTGTCTTGTTAGAATTATGATTTATAATCACTTTTGTATTTTAATGTACTACAAGAAACTTTAAACTGGTTTTAAATTCAACAAACAAGTGAAAAATGAAATCCTCTCATTTGAAGCTGGAACCAACAATGAAATTATTATTATTCAACAGTCAAAATCATGGATTACTTTTCTGTCTATAACTTCAACATGATTTGTCTCACTGTGACATTGATCTTCCCTCATATGTTTGCTCAGCAGTTTCAGTGCAGAATAAAGTCATTTAAACTCAGTTAACCAGCATAAATATCATTTTAATATTAACTCTACATTGCCGGTTGCTTCAGACCTTTTATTATTCATATAATCCAGAGTGATAATAAAGTTTTTGCAGTAAATCATTAATCAGTTCAGGTTGATTTATTTCCCGTGTGGTGATTTGTAAATGTAAATAGTGAACATGTGGATTATTCTACACACAGCAGGTAGAGTTAAATGTTCTCCGTTTATTGTGGCCATCTGTTCCCTGTGAAGAGGTTGACGAGGCTCATCCTCTCCTTGCTGTCCTCCTTCTTCTTGCTCATGCTCGGGAGGGGAACTCGCTCGCTGTGCTCAGAGGTCTCGTAGAAAGGACAGACTTTCAGATGAGCAGATATCGGAGGGGTGTCGGCCATGTGCCACGAATCCACTGCGGAGAAGAGGTGACTGAACTCCCACACCTGGAGAGAAAAAAAAGGAAGATGTACATCGCAGCTAGAACAGGATTCATTACTGTGAAATAGTGGATGGTTCAGTGTGAACATCTCACAGGTTTGGCCTTCCACTTGGCTCCTCCATGTGAGTAGGTCTTCCTCTCCCAGTGGAGGGTGACCATCCCTCTGTCCTGCAGCAGCGTGGAGCACACCTGCCTCATGAGCCGGGACACCAGAGCCAGCTGGGACAGCGACAGGCTGTCCAGGAACGTGGCCACGTGGCACAGCACCTCGTAGGGCAGCGAGCTCAGGGAGTCCTCCCCTCCACCTCCTCTCCTCCTCTGAGCGGTGGAGGAGTCGGCCGAGCTCCTCGGTGGCCGGGAGGCTTCACCTGCTGAGGCCACGAGTGTCGGTCGCAGGTTGAAGCTTCTGAGCTGCTGACTAGAGAGGAAAAGACACAAGCCAGAGTTCACTTATACTGAGCGACTATAGAGAGTCTGAAGATTCAGTTTGTGTGACGTCATGTTCATATTTTTATTCTGGGGTGTCTACTTCTCTCACTAGCTTTCTCTCTCCGACTGAACGCTTCGATTTAGTTCCTGTCTCCCTTCCTCAAAACACCAGTCTGCTCTGATTGGTTTGCATGTTCTTCCTGTGCTTACCTGTGTTTCCTCCAGGTAGTCAGACTTCCCCCCACCATCAAAACATGCACAGTAGGTTAATCCTCCAGTCAGTGCCCTTGACTGAGGCACAAAACGCTAAAAAAAAAATTAAAGCCGGGCAGCTAAAACGCTCCATAAAGCTGAGAGGAGCTGCAGCTGTGAACTGTGAATATCCTTTATAGCCACTTTAAATTTAAAAGCAGTGTAATTCTTAAAAGACAGTTGTTAGACTCTGATGTGAGAGTCTGAACTGAAGCATGTGAGTCGTGCTCACTTATAGTAGACGGTGGCTTTATGTGTGGACGGCTGGAACCTCCTCTGGCTGTAGGTGCATCCCAGGTAGGCCAGAGGACATCTCTGCTCGAACCATCCGCTCAGAGACGTCTGGATGTCGCTGTGGACGTTTCTGAGGAGGAGATGATCGATGACTCATTAACGAATGTGATGGTAAAGCGCTCACAGCCGGGTGGTGGACAAACACAAGACAATGACAACAAAAAAATTGATTCTGCTCCCATTTCACATGAACAATATTCATCCAAAAAGTTCACATTTGTAGTTGTTTGCATCCTTTTCATGCGCCCTTCAGATAACAGAGATAAAATTCTGACAGGAGAAAGGACTCGAGCGCCGCACCTGAAATGTGTGGCGAACTCCCTGCGGTGGAAGGTGTGACCGCAGAGGAAGGTGAAGACGCAGGTGGCTCTGCTGTGTCTGCCGCTCACCCTCTCTGTCTGCAGCTGCAGGTGAAGCTTCAGAGGTCTGTCCACCGTCACCTCCGCCAGGGTCGTCTTGGCTTTGAACGGAGCCGTGCGGAACGAGTGCGTCTGCGTTCCGATATCGACGAAGAGCCCGTCGGCTGCCTTCGGCTCGCTGATCTGCAAGGAAACCAACCAATGAACTCTAGTTAAAGGACCATGTCAGTGTTTTTTTTTTTTTACAAGTAAAAGTAATGTGAATGTCTGACTCACCTTGTGACCCATGACCTCCATGTCAGCGTAGCCCAGCAGGGTGGTTTCCGCTTCATCACAGAACCACTCCTCCTCGCCGGCACCAAGGTCCGACGTGTCCACACTGCGAGTCTCCGTTGGCGGGCGAACGTCCGTGTCGTACACCCGCTCGCGGTAGTGATAACTAACAGGTACCTTATAAAAAAGATACACAAGACTACGTTGAACATTTCATTTATAAGCTAATAGGGCAGGTTGAAACCAACTGAACATCCCTCGTCTCACCCTCGCCTACAGTGGCTACAGTAGAAACAAACACAGCGATGCAGTTTCATCAGGCTGGAGAAGATCTTAGCTGCACCAGTAAATAAAAGGAGCTTTAATCATCACCTTGAACGTTCGCACGGTCTGGACTGGGATCGGCTCCAGGCTGCCGTAGACGAAGTCCTTCTCCCTGGGCGTACAGGCCTGGATGTGTCCAAAGGCCATCAGCATGCGGCCGTGATGCACCACGTACATGTTGTACTCCTGAGGGGTGAGCTCCCGGCCCAGACGCTCCAGCACGCCATCCTGCCACGGGGCCAGCCCCATCTTACTGGTGTCTGGCGG
Source organism: Acanthopagrus latus (assembly GCF_904848185.1). NCBI lineage: Eukaryota > Metazoa > Chordata > Actinopteri > Spariformes > Sparidae > Acanthopagrus > Acanthopagrus latus. Next base: position 3,040,787 of record NC_051051.1, on the reverse strand, counting down.
AGGACAGCTTTGGGCTCCAGCTGCACCCGGATCTCCGTCATCCACCTCTGATTTGTTCCCCACGCCGTCCTGCCTCTGGTTCTTCACCTTCTCTTCAGGCTTTGGGTTTTCTTTGGGATTGTCCTTCTCTGCCTCGGCGACAGCACAGGCGCCTTTCTCCATGCCGAACATCATCTCACAAATGTTGTATTTCTCAATGTTGATGCTGAAGTCTTGCACCACGTTGGTCTGTGCCGGTTCTTCAACATGACGCTCACGCACGGATGTAGGGAGATCTACTGCAGCGATGAAGACGACGAAGGAGGAAATAAGGAACAGAAACTTTAATACTTTGCGTGAATTCCAAAGTTTACAATGTTCTTTACTTCCTCAAAGAACAAAGGACAGAAACTTAGTAACAGTGACTGACAGAAACAGTAATATCACTTGGAACCACTAAAAATAACTTTTAAATTGTGTATCACTGGAGGACTGAAGTGTAAAACCATGTGGACCATCATTCTGAAGCCCAGAGTTTGACACTGCAGTTTGGGAAACTGTTTACTGAGGGAATAAAAAAGTGGGAACTAGGGTCATTTTCTCATAAGCTTACATACGATCAGACTTCATTTTGGGGGTTTAAGGTTTTACTTTCAGATCCAGACACTTCATCCAAACCCATAATAGACTTTTTTGTCAGAGCAGGCGTCATTTAAACTGTGATTTACCCTCACTGGACTCTTTCTTCACGTTGCTGCTGACCGAGCCTCCCACAGCAGCCTCCTCTTTCTTCTCATCCTTCAGCTCCTCCTCTTCTGCCTCCGTCAGCTCCGGATAGAGCGGCTTCATTTTCAGGCGGTTGAAAAGTTCTTTCTGATCCACCAGGGCCATGGCCAGATCCAGAGCCTCCACCTCCCCCTGCTCCTCTCTCTCCTTCATCACCTGCTCCTTCAGAGCTATATCATTGTGTGGGTCGGTGTCGTCACTGGGCCAGCGGAGCCACTCCATGGAGCAGCACACCACGCTGGCCGGACACACCTGGAGGTGAGCGGCCTGCGAGGAGCGAGGCAGGTGGACCGGGCAGCCGTACGCAGCGTTGAGGCAGGGCACCCTGACGTTTGGGCAGAGCAGCAGGTGATCCTCCTCTTTGCACAGGTGGAAGACGGCTCCACAGAGCAGGCGGCAGGAGGTGAGCGCACAGCACACCGAGACCTCCACCCGGGCCCTGCAGCGCCGGCTGTAGCAGGAGTCACAGTGGACATGCTGTCGCACCCTGGAGGCCCGAGAACGATGACTCTGAGAGGGAAGGAGCCAAAAGTCTGTTACACATTATGTCAACAATTCATATGCTTAATCTGTAATTTAACATCTGAACGTCTGTGACTCACCATGTCTACAGGACTCAGGTGTTTTTCAGTCCTGCAACAAATCCAGAAAAGCTTCAGCTCTAAAAACTGACTCACATACAAATATTTGAGCAGAACTGTGATCCTCAAATAAAGCAACATCGACTTGTGATCCATCATCAGAGGTCCCATGTGTCAGTTTATATCATTTCCCAGAAATTCACAAGAGTTTCATCCTGTCTGAGTTTTAATAAACTCCAGAGGATGATCGTGAGGTCACATTTTCATATCGTCCAATCAATGTCTCGTGGTGACAGAACCGGGAAACATGACCCAAAGCAGGTGGTCTAAACCTGAACCAGAACACTACCACAGCAGTGTCACAACATAAAAATGAAAAGTGAACATAAAGAAACAATACATTAAAGTTTCAACACATCTGTGTTTTGTCAGCTGGTGATCAGGTCGATGTTGCTGTGAACTAATAAAAACTAACCGCTCAGCAGTCATGTTCAGATTTTATGTCACGTGGCACTGACAGAAAACACCTCAGCAGGATCTGATCACCTCTGAAAGCAACTGAAATATTAGATTAGATCAACAAAAACAGACACTCTTGTTTGAACACACTCACAGAGGGGTCAGTCTTCATCCCAGACTCGGGTCTTACCGAGGGGGCTCTGCAGGCGCGTTGACATGCTCCTCTCTTTGGTTTTATAACGCTGCTTTCAGTCGCCGTGCTTTTTGTACTGACAGGTTAAAATTAGCCAAGACGCAGCCAGCAGGTTCAGCAGGAGGAGTGACTCCCCCCTCAGTCTGTCGCCCTGCTGCAGTGGATTCAGGCCAGACTTCATCCACATTTCTTCACTTGCAGGAGGAATGACTGAGTCTGAGCTCCTGTTTCCAGCACAGAATCAGGAGCTTCTCCCTCTGTGTGAATGAGACACATGACAATGCTTTGGTCACACTAACACCTCCACCAGAGGACACTGTTCGGACCTCACATGAGACTTTATTTTGCTCTCTGCAGGTTTAAATCAAACCATAGAGAGCAGAACAATATCACTCAGAGAGAAAGAGGGAGAGAAAGACTTCGTGATGTAAGGCTCTGAGGCGGCTGGTAACCAGAACCATGTTTCTGACCACCTGTGTAACATTTCTCGGTCAGCGCTCGGCTCTATTTATAACACACACACACACACACACACATAGCACAGACACACAGACGGACACTTCAGTCTTTAAAGCACAAGACGGACATGCAAGCAGTTTGTTTCTCTTCAGTCCAGCTCTTACAGCGGGAGGCTAAAGTCTGTAACTGACTCTTGCTGTTGACTCAGGACCTGCTCAGGTGTGTTTACAGGCATGTTTTGTGCAGCTGGTTGTACTGAGAGAACTTGAGACTCACAGTTTCCTCTCTGTTTGCAGGACAGACCTTCAGCTACAGATAACCTCTGGTGCCAGAGGAGCTGAAGCATGGTACGGTTTTACAGATGAAGTTCCCCTGATGTAGCTGTCAGGTTGTTAAAACCATCTTATTCAACACGGTGTGACTTTGTCATGAACAGTATTTTATGTTTTGGCTTTTGATTGAAGCTGTAAGATGTTTGCACTCTTCAGTTGGCTGAACCATTTGATCAAAATGTAGATATTGTGGATGATTCCCCAACAAATCTGACGTGTTTAGTAACTTTAGAAACTTCAGGATCACATCCAGAATTTAAGATTAAGTTCTGTTGGTTTGTACGATGTTTGACCTAAAAGCACGAGGTTGTGAACAGTGATGCACCTGCAGGTCAGAGCCATTGATAGAGGAGGTTAATGAGAACCAGAATACACCAGGAATTTTAAAATAGGTGACGACTGTCCCGAATTATCCAGTGGTGCTAAAAGTTTGACCTAGATGCAAGGTCGCAGTAGATACTGACATTCCAATGTTTCAAATGTTGCATGCTACTTTTCTGTGATTTCGCTGAATTTGAAGTTTAAAAAAAAACAAAAACATAGTGACTTTTCTTGATTCTAAAAAAAAGCCTACATTTCCCACAATGCAACGGAGCCACTGGAGGTCAGTTCACTGGATTACATGCAGCTTCCTCTGGAGCCACAAAAGCCTTCATACAACTTTTTCCACATATGCAGCAGAGACCTGTAAACACATGTTAATATGTTAAATATGAGGAGTTATACTTTTATATAAAATCACTTTAGAGGAGTTTGTAAGATTCTGATATCTGTTTTCTGGTCACTAAACTCATCAGAGTCATCGTTCTCGGGCCTCCAGGGTGCGACAGCATGTCCACTGTGACTCCTGCTACAGCCGGCGCTGCAGGGCCCGGGTGGAGGTCTCGGTGTGCTGTGCGCTCACCTCCTGCCGCCTGCTCTGTGGAGCCGTCTTCCACCTGTGCAAAGAGGAGGATCACCTGCTGCTCTGCCCAAACGTCAGGGTGCCCTGCCTCAACGCTGCGTACGGCTGCCCGGTCCACCTGCCTCGCTCCTCGCAGGCCGCTCACCTCCAGGTGTGTCCGGCCAGCGTGGTGTGCTGCTCCATGGAGTGGAACCGCTGGCCCGCCAACGACGCCCACTCCTATCCAAACACAGAGCTGCATGAAAACCTGCTCAGGGAAAGAGGGCAGGGAGGATGTCTGGACCTGGCCATGGCCCTGAAAGACCAGGACCGCCTGTTTCACTCCTTAAAGATGAAGAAACTGTTCCCAGAGCTGATCCAGAGTGTGGAGGAGGAGGAGAAAGAGGAGGAGAGGAGGGAGGAGGAGAGGAAGAAGGAGGAGAAGAAGGAGAAGCAGAGGAAGGCGGCAGAAAAGGAAGCCAGTGGTCACACCTGGGAGTCTTTCAACAGGTTTGCCTTCCCTAGAATTACACCAAAAGAAGATGAGGATGAAGATAAAGATGAAGATGAGGTTGAAGATGAGGATGAGGTCGCTGCTGAGGTGGAAGGTCAGCTGGTGCTGACCCAGGAGGAGAGGGAGGCTTTAGCCAGGGACTCAGAAGTGCATTCTGATCTGTTGGAGAACTACAACGCCTGGGAGCGCATGTTCAGTATGGAGATGGGCGGCTGCAGAACGGCTGGGACAGGAGGAGGGAAGGCACCGGCCAGAGGGAGAGGAGGAGGCCTGGGCTCTCTGACAGAGGAGGAGGAAGACTCCTGTATGGGTGCCGCAGCATCAAACACCAGCGCATGCAATGCTTCCTCCGCATCCTCCTCCTCCTCCTGTCTCGCTGGATATCAGAAGAGGAAGAAATATTATTATGGTCACATAGAGCCGATGAAGATCATCACCGTGCGTACCTTTAAAATCCCGACCAGCTTCTGTGCCAGGCAGGGCCGCATCCGCAACCCTGGTTTCTACAAGAGGGAGAGTCTGGCTGTGGACACCAGCGACCTGGGGGTGGCGCTACAGGACATGCCAGTGTGGGAGGAAGTTCAGGTGAGGGAGAGAAATTCATCCTCTTTGTAAAAATGTGCGCTCCATCGGATTCGATCGGAGGCTCTCGGTTTCAAACTGTGACAGCTCTAGTAGACAATAACAAATGTGCAAAATAAAGTTCGCTGACAAAACAGTTGACACGTCCCTGCAGGAAGCTGTGATGTTATAATTGCTGTTCCTGTGAATTATTTTGTCCAATCACCTCGTCTTTTCTCCAGAGCTGACTAATCACAACCATGAGGCTGGTCTGGCAGAATTCACAAGTATTGGACATTGGACTGTTTTCCATATTGGTCGGAGTTTGTTTAGGTTTAGGCACCAAAACTACTTGGTTATGTTTAGGAGAAGATCCCGGTTTGGATTGAAATGAGTCTGTAAGTTCAGTAAGAAAACTGAACTAAAATGATCTTGAGGAAAACGCTGAGTGGACGTGGACCCAATATGAAGTGTGATAAGCCCTTAAATTACATCAAGCATAATTATAAGAGAAAAGAACATGGCAAATGACTTACAGATGAGTTCAGTGTCATTTTACTTGTTTAATGCCTCCATGACTCCACGTACACTATTAATAAATCCTGTTAAAAGTGACCACGAGGTCTGACCGTTCTCCTCAGGCCTCCCTGCTGTGCTCCCTGGAGAAGGAGCAGCGGGGTCACCTCATCGCAGAGAGCGTCTGCACCGACGGTCTGTTACAGGACGAGGGCACACAGACCTACGACTTCCTGTCTGCTCCCTTCAGGAGGAACACGACGCTGGCTGACCTCACAGCTGCCAAACCGCTGGAGCTGCACCTCCAGCTGCAGGTGGAGAGCGTCACCAGCCGCCACCACAAGGCCAGCTCCGCCTTCACCTTCCTCTGTGGACACAACTTCCAGCGCAGAGAATACGGCACACATTATAAGTGGGTCTCCTTTTTGTACGTTTCACTTCTTTATACATTTGATATAGTTTTGATCAAAATTTCTTCACACTGAGAAAAGGAAATTATTCATCACTGTTCTGTAGAATTCACTGACCTGATCTGGCATCAGTGAGATGAAAACACACACCATGAATAAGACTTATCCCTCCCTCTGGTTTACTGTTAAGTTATTGTGTTGAGCCGAAGCAACACACGGATGCTCTTGTTTGCAGGAACATCCACAGTGACATCCAGATGGGTGTGAACGGATGGTTCGAGCAGAGATGCCCGCTGGCCTACCTGGGATGCACCTACATCCAGAAGAGGTTTCAGCCGTCCACACATGAAGCCAGCGTCTCCTACAGGTGAGAGAACAGTTGAGAGCACTGAAAAGAAACTAAAATCAGAATTTGAAAGTGAACAAGTCTCAATCAATTGATCCCTTGTAGATAGATTACATGCAAGTTGGTAAATATTGACTGCATACACCTTTAAAGACCACCTGTGCTTTCAGTGAAGACCTGGGCTGCTTCAGCCTGCATCCCACCACCCCCGTCACTCTGGGTGAAGCCTCCCAGCCACCGGGGAGGAGAGGAGGTGGAGGGGAGGACTCCCTGAGCTCGCTGCCCTACGAGGTGCTGTGCCACGTGGCCACGTTCCTGGACGGCCTGTCGCTGTCCCAGCTGGCTCTGGTGTCCCGGCTCATGAGGCAGGTGTGCTCCACGCTGCTGCAGGACAGAGGGATGGTCACCCTCCGCTGGGAGAGGAAGGCCGACCCACAGGGAGGAGCCAAGTGGAGGGTGAAGCACAGTGTAAGAACCAGAGCGTCTGTCAGGAGGATTTATGAAGATTATACACAATATATGCACTGAAGCAACATGTAGGCAGTTTGAAGGATTCAGTTTCAGTGATTAAAATTAAGCTGGATGTATAAAATATGTGTTTTTTCTGCAGCATCTGTGAAAATTAACCCCCTGAAGTTGTCTCTGTGATTTCAGGTGTGGCAGTTCAGCACCATGTTCTCCTCTGTGGACACGTGGCGCTTCCAGGACGGCCCGTCGATGTCCGAGCATATGAAGGTGTGTCCCTACTTTGAGAGAGAGTCCAGGACGGAGAAGATTCACCTGCCGCGTGTCAGAGAGGACGTCCAAACCAAGTCGAGCTGCAAAGCTCCCACTCTGGTTAGCTTGTTCCAGCAGAAGAGGATCATGATGTAAAGCTCTGATCCGTTATTATAAAACAGTGACCCTGTTGCATGATTGTCGTCACTGTTATTTTAAAATAAAGGAGAAAAATGCCATTAAACACACGAGTTGTGACGTGAAGGTTGGAACGCTGATGTCTTTACAGCAATTATGACATCAAAAGCACACAGACTCAATGAACCTTTATTTATAACTTATGAAAAACAGGAGGTGGTTTGCTTGAGGACTGTCTTTACAGTACCACACTAAAACTAACTTCAGGCTCTGCTGCAGAATAAGACAAACAAGGTTGAAACCGTCTGTGTTTCATCGTTCTGCTGCCGTGTTCTGAATGAAGACCTTCTTCTATCTTTGTTCCTGCTGCACTTATGACTGTCTGCTTGTTTTATTCCAACCTTTATCTATACTCAGGAGAAAACTGAGGATGACTCATTTATCAAGTCAGAACAAATCAGCAAAACAAAAGAAAAGGCCGTCCTACAATATGTGAGTGAAAAAACAAATCTACAGTCTGACATCAGGTGGCAGTAAGATGTGTAAGACGTCACTGCTGGAACTGATCAGCATTCCCACTTCTGCTACTTTTGTTCCGGCTCTCTGTTTGTTCACTGAGCAGACAGGACCGCCTGTTTATGTAGTTCTCTGTCCTGATTGGATAAAATGAGCAGGGATACCAGAAAATGTGTTTTCTCTCCTACTGCATGAGGAGCAGAGACACGCATGGCTGAACAAACACTCTTCAACAGTGATTACTGATGGAACATTGAGATATTTAACATTTATCTTAATATATTTGATATATTTATTATACCCACATTAATAAGAAAATAATGCTTATAGCAATTTTAACACAATTGCAAGTAGAGGCTGGGAGGTTTAAGATTCCTAAAATGAAAAATGTCACAAGTGTAGTTTCTTAAATTTAATTTATAAACTGAAGAACAGATCAGGAGCCATTTTGCTTCAGAGAGACGTCGTCTTTTAACTTATACAGTTAATGGCAGACAGTGGGCACACATTTTTGGAATATCACAGCATGAATGAATACTCGAGACATTGTACGTTTAATGTCTCATTATTTAACAGCTTGTTTCAGGATTTTAAGGCTCTTCGTTGGTCACATGTACAGAGACACACAGTAAAACATGCAGCGTAATGAGGGAGATGCTCAGTTAACGTGTGAGGGAGCAACAACGCCGCCCTTACTTTATCTCTACTTTACATAACAATGACAAACAGCACAAGTTACAAGCAAACACTATAAGTCAAGGAGGTCTGGAGGTTCTTGAGCCACTGATAAATTATGTCCTGAGGTAGAAAACTGAACCACTGGAGTCATTTTTCAGGAGAGAAGCAGCACTGGCTCCCTCTAGTGCTTCCTGCCGGTGTTGTTGAGGATGTCTGCTCTGAGCAGTCTGTAAAACAGCACCAGGTTCATGGTGGAGATGAGACTCAGGCCGACCGTCCCCATCGTCAGGACGTATCGAGGCATGTGTTTACCGTTAGCTGCCAGCCAGCGGGTCATCCAAGCCGTCGTACAGACACGAAACACCAGCAACCTGCAGACGAGACAGAAAACCAGCGAGACGTCTTCAGTCCAACATGATGCACATTCAGTCCTCTTCACTCTAAACAGACATATCTGACATATTTACACCTCAAATTTAAATTATAAATCAATGATTCTTTAATTTTTGCAGTGCAGTCATGCAGAAAAAACATATTGTGCATTCAGGCTCATATTTCAAAGGTCACATGCTCACTTATGAAAACTGTCTTTGCCCCAGAATCAGTTTCATTCTTTCCATGTGTGACCTTTCCAGAAGAGAGGAACTGAGCCACCTACGTTCCCAGGTTGAGCCAGCTGGTCACGCTGTAGGTCATGGAGGGACGAGGGGCTGAAATTTCAGTCCCTGGCCGGTTCCTCCGTCCTGACAGGAGGAGAAGCTGTCTGACGTGAAGGAACACGGAGTTGATCTCAATCAGCAAAGACACCACAGCGAAGCCCACGTAGAGGCGGGACGTGGCAGCCAGGATGAAGCAGGAGATCACCTGAGATACAGAGATTAAACACAGCGCTGGAAAATAACTGATTACATTTACTAAATTAATGTATTTAAGTATAACTTTTTAGGCAGACATTAACGTGTGTTTACAGCTCGCAGGGTGTACAACTGCATATATGAAAAGATTAGTATAAAGCATTTTGTAGCTCCAGAGGAAAGCTGCATGTAATCTAATAAATTATCTCCCTTGGTTCAGTTGCATTGTGGGTAATGTAGGCACCAGGTTTTAAAAAGCAGTCCACTAGTCAAACATTTCACTCCAATAAAAACTGTTTATGGACAAACTGATGAACCAAAACAAGAGATATCACCATTTAATTCACTGCATTCTTTTTATAAACCTGTCGCCTACATTACCCACAATGCAGCTAACCCACTGAGTGACCTCATTGGTGCTAATTTATTAGATTACATGCAGCTTTCCACTGGAGCCACAAAAGACTTTTTTTCATATATGCAGTCGTGCTCCATGGGATCTGTAAACACATGTTAATGTATAAAATTGGTGGAGTTACCCTTTAAATACAAACGTAAACATTCAGCAGAACTTTATTGACACTTATACAAAATTAAACGTGTAAAAATGAATGAAAAAGAGCTCCCAGAGCCACTTTCAGCTAACCGTAGCTGTCTTAAATGAATTAAATCTGTTACACGTAGACAGTGGTACATTTTCTAAGGATTAAGTATATGAACTAATTTATTTATTATTATTTAATCAATTATCTGACATTGTAATGTAACATTTTGGAAGGACGTATTTCTGGTTGCCAAGTTGCAAAAAGTCCATTTATCTGGTGTCTATTGTCCTCTAGCATAACTTTTATCTTTTTAATTCATCAGGAGTTCCTCTGCAGCTGTCGATAAGCTGTTATAAGCAGATGTTGTGGTCGAGATAAAAAAAGGAGTATTTTTATAACCTATTACGTCTGCAGTCTTATTGAGTTTTATTAAACGCTCACATAACAGTTGCACCGTGCAGAACTTGAAATAAATGTTTTACAGCCTCTTAAATGAGACTCATCATCTCAGATGTAGGTGAACAAACAGATTCTGTGTTCGGCCTCCAAACGCGTCTTATATCCTGCAGTGACACGTCGAGGCGACGAGCTGCTGGAGGTGAACCGGGTCGCGACCTCTGCAGCCTGAGATTAAACCGCCACTCACATCAAAGCTCAGCGAACAACAGCGAGGGATGACGGTGCAATTTCATTCAGCCACCTCGTCATTATTACGACACACAGATATGTAAGGGGTGGACAAATTAAGAAGAACACTTCACACCATGTTATGATAAAGACTCCGGACTTTATGAGCCTCACAGAGTTAATATCAGCTGTTTGTTGCATCAGATCACAGTCACAGAAGCAGAAGAATATTTCATTTTCTTTACCTGAGGAAAGGTAGTGATGTCATGATGGAAAAATACTCTATTACTTCATTGAAAGTACAGAGAAACAACTTGTATAAAGGTACCAAATACATGTGAGCAGCATTACTACTTATTTTAGGAATCTGCTTTATAATTTGAAGCTCATTTCTTTCTTTCATCGCCTTTCTTTGTCTTCTGAATATGACAAAAGTGTCGTCAAACAGTTGTCCAGTTGTAGTGCATGGAGCTCTCTCAGCAACCTTACTATACACACAACACACACACACACACACACGCACACACACACTAGGTGTGAAGTATATTACCGCAGAGTGGTGGAGCAGAACCTCCCAGGACTGTTTAAACGGCTGGTTCAAGGCCCCGTCCAAGAAGTCACTGATAAAATAACCTGTGGGGGAGAAAGTCCATGAGTCCCATATACATCGACACATACAGACATAAACCTGACTGAACGAACTTCAGCTCTTTTCTGTGTTTCTCCTCCATGTGTGAATGCTGTCCAGCCTCTTCTGTGTGTGTGACCCTCCAGGTCGTTATGGAGGTCAGACAGCTCCGGTTCAACTGATCTGGCAACACCGAAGCTGCTCAGCGTCCTTCTGGATCCACACGAGGGCTGAGCGATGTGTATTTAGGCTGATCACTTGATATCAATATTGTAACACAATTTTAAGGATGACTGCTGGTACTTTAAGAAAGAATGACACTTATATAATGACTGAATAATCATCAGGAACTAATCGAGTAAGATCAGGAAAAATCACTTTACTGCAGCCTTAGAAAATGGAAAATCTAAGATGATTTTTAGTGTCCTATCACGATAACCATATATATCATATATTACCCAGCCCTAATCCACACTTCTTATCCACACTTGTGTTTACAGCATACTTATAAGTATTTTTCTCAAAAAAATTGTGATTTTTGTTGATCTATTGTGTCATGTGACATTTATTCCACGCCTGTCTGTCCTGAAAGACTGAACCTTCAGTCGCTTTTATCCTCATGAACGGGTTTTTTGGGGAGTTTCCTCATGTGAATCAAAACTCTAAATAAAACTGACTTTACTACAACCTGGTTAATCTAACGTCTACTTGATTCAGCACAGACGAGGACTGTCCTCGTTCAAAATGGATCATATTTATATTATCAACCATGAATCAAAATCACTGGAAAAAGCAGCCTGTCTGCTAATGTAATGACATCTAATGTGTGTTAGTGTGTCACCTGTAGAGACAGCTACAAGGCTGTGGGAGGACAAGGAGAGAGAGGAGATCAGGTCCTGTGCTATCTGAGGTTGATGGTACAAACTGCAAGGACAGAGAGGGAGAGAAAGAGAGAAATTACTTGAGGAGTAACAATGGAAATGAATGAATGTGCCAGTCCTGACGACAGCATCTTCACGCACCATAAAACAGCCCACGTTCCCGTCAACGAGCTGTGAGCTAACGACGTGCAGATATTCCTCCACTTCCAGGTTTTCTCGCGCGCTGACTCTGGCGCTGGCAGCCATCTGAAAATCGTGTTCAGCAGTTTGAAAGAGCATGCAGATCCTCCGACGACCAGAAGTGTCGTCCTCAAATCCATGACGAGACTTTACCAGAGGGTTCGCTTCAAATCCCATGTGCCCCGGTGTTCAGGGCACATTTCAGCTGTGAGAACGTCAGCTAAAATACACTTTGAGGAAAGAGAAGGATGAGAAACAAATAGCTGAAGTCTCTTTGACCTGCAGTACACGTGTATGTAATGATCTCTGTCCTTTAACACACATTCCTCTCCTCACTTCAAGTGATAAACAGGTGACTGATAACAGACGAAGGGTCACGGTCATGACATGATTACATGATTCTCCTCCTGGCAGGTAATAGTTTAATCCACACACTGTTCAAACACTATGCTGTTCAGTCACTGTTGCTTTCAGGATACAACAGGTTTCAAATTATATGCGTATCTCAAAACCACGACAATAAGAAACGTGTTTATTTCTGAACTCGACTGGCAGCTCAGGGCAACAGGAGCATCAGCAACAGTTGACAACAAATGGAAAGAGAAGAAAAAAATATGATTATAAATTCAAGAAAACCAACAGAGGAATGTAAGAAAACAAGAAGAAACATGAAAAATAAGCAAAAGAAAGCTTCAACATACAGAAAAATATACTTACTATAGTTTAGTTGTGCTCTTGAACACACTCTGCTCCCCTCAGCAGGTCACTGATATCAGCTGATGACATGAATCCTCTCCTGCCAAAACAACAAGTAAACACACACGTTATACGGAAGGTGCTTTCAAGAAAATAATAAAACAATAATATAAAATAAATGTGACCTGAATTAATTTACTAACCCATCATTTAAACCCAATTTTGAGGTGCTTGTACTTTGCTTGAGTATTTTCATTCTCTGCTACAGAATACTTTTACTGTTTGACACCTTTAATCACAAGCAAGATTCAGAAAAATATTATAAAACATAATCAACAAATGAATCATGATGGTATATTATGGAGTACTCACTCACTTTAAAATGTATATAATATATAAAAGACATGCACTAATCTGAATTTGGCCATTTGGCATTATGAGTACTGTCAGCACTTTATAATAACCATCTTTAATACATGAAAAACGTGTAGTTAATTTAACTTTAGTTATTAGTTATCTGACTATAAACAAGCAATCAGATGCTTTATAATTATACTGAGCAATTGTAAATGTTTATAAAATGTCCATATATTGTTTATATATAAACTAAACAGTATTAATTTACGATTTGTGAAATATTATTAACATCAGTTGCAACTTTACAATAAATACTTGTTTAATAAATGGTTTAAAAAGTAGTGAAATAGTAAAATAACTATTATCTAAAGTTTGACTAACTTAAAATGGAACATTTATTATGATTAAAGCTACCTGAGTACTTTAAATACTTTCCTGCTGTTTTGCATTTTGTATATTTTAGATTACAGTAAAATATCTGATTACTTTCCCCCACCGCTCCACATTTCAAACTTTTACTAAGTTTTTTTTTAATCCAATATTTTAAATCCTTGAGCTTCACAGTGATGAGTCTTGAAACTTGAAGCGACGTGTGAATGACAGTACCTGTCCGGTTTTGTACGTGGTGCTTTGTCGCCCGTCCATTCAGAGTCGACTGCCTCGTCAGCCTTTCTCTATACTGCCGTTGTGAAGCACAAAAGACCTCCGTCGCCTTTCTCTGCAACAATACCGCTGCTGAACATGACCACTGACATCACCAAAACTGCTCATTCACTGGACACCCATAAGTAACTTTTTGGTTGATTTTGCCTTTTGTCTTAACAAACTCGACATCTTCCACTTTTCACAGTCTCCCAGGACCAAGGGATGAGGGTTGGGGATGGACCGGTTGCCGTGGAAATGGATTCTCATCCCATCATCGAGCTGACGAGCAGGAAACAAACTGTGGACACGGAGGGACTTGTTTCAACGGAGCAGCTGAAGAGCTTTTAATGTTTCTGGAGGGGTTTTGTGTGTATTTGTGGTGTTACAATTGAATCAGAAGACATGTCTGGGACCAAACCACGTGAGTTACCTCTTCAGCTTCATACTGCTTGAATAGTTGATACTCAGCTGATACTTTATCAGTCTGTTTACTCTCTGTGTTCATTACCTATAGCATTAATTAAACCACATATGTAACAATTAATGTAGTTTAACTGTGTGTGTGTGTGTGTGTGTGTGTGTGTGTGTGTGTGTGTGTGCAGCCCATCAAGAGTATCCAGACTCTGATCCAGACGACTTGTCAGAGGAGGTGACAGAGATGGTGTGTCTGGAGTCAGACCTGCAGGATGGACAGTAAGGAGTAGGGGGGTGTTCACAACCTGGCAACCTAACATGTTTTGTTTTAATTTATCCAGCAGGGATTATTACTGATGTGTGAAAATGATTTGTATGCTGCACCGTTAATCAACAAATGATGTCCACACAGATACAGAACTAACCAAGCATGTGCCTGATAAACAAACAAACCAGAACCAGAATAAAACTGATAATCAAACCAGTTTACAGCAGTGCTGGCGACTCTGTGAAGCTGGTTACCAGGGAAACGACTGAGGGTTGAACTTCCGGTGCTCGATGGAACTACCGGAAGTAACATTCACGGCTTTTGTGTTAGCTCAAAGGGCTAAGCTAAATAAATAGTCGCTAATAATATCAGTATGCACAAGATGAAGCTACTAACCTTTATCTCCAGGAATTATGAATGGAAGTATTACGAATCGCCTTTAAGAACGAGGATTAGCGGCCTGTTGCCATGAGAAACGCAGATTCCGAGTACGTCACAAGATGCGCCGGAAGTCGCGCCCGTTCTCGCGGCTCTGCTTTAATTAGCTCATAGTATTAGCATGCTAATGTTTAGCAGGTACAGTGTTTACCATGTTCACTGCTGCAGATTAGCATGTTATCATGCTAACATTTGCACATTACAGCCACACCACAACAGCTGAGTCAGGTTCTGCAGGTAATTCTGTCCTAAAACAAAGTTTTATGTGATGGTGCTGTAGAAAAAGTCAGGGAACCATGAAAGTTTCCAGGTCACTCTTGGAAAAAGAGATTTTAAACTCAACTAAAGAATATATAGGCTACATTCAAAGACAGCCCTGCTGGGAAAAACAAAACAACTGCACCAGCAAGACCAGCTTATGTTTTGGTGCTGATCTGAGCAACAGGAACAGTTTTTCAAGCAGGATCAATATAAAGGATCAATAGATTTTATGCAAAGTTAGTTTGATTCATCTGCTGGAGACCAGGAACGTTTGCCGAAAAATGCATGTTAATCCCACTTAATTCAGTCAACCTGGACCAAATAGAATTTCATTGAAAACATATATATATATATATATATATATATATGTGTGTGTGTGTGTGTGTGTGTGTGTGTGTGTGTGTGTGTGTTTCCTCAGGATGAAGGAGGTTGAAGTGGGACATCACAGCGTGCTGTTGACACGCTGTGAGGGCAAATACAGTGCCATCGGTAACCAGTGTACGCACTACGGAGCGCCACTCAGCAAAGGTAAAGAGGAACGAGGTGTGAGTTTGTGAAGAACAACAGAGGATGAACACATTTTAATCTTTGACATGAAGTTTGTCCACCATACTGCTGTGTTTTATCCACATGGACTTTGTATTTCACTGTGTGTTCAGGGGTGATCACAGGCCACACAGTGCGCTGCCCATGGCACGGCGCCTGTTTCAATGCCCATACAGGAGATCTGGAGGAGTTTCCTGGTATAGACTGTTTACCCTGCCACGAGGTACAAACAGACAGACAGACAGACAGACAGACAGACAGACAGACACCTTTCAAGGACATTTGTTCTCATCTTATCATTTGTCTTTTTCTGCTTTGAAGGTCAAAATACTAAACAGCAAAGTGTACGTGTCCGTTAAAAAAAAGGTTAGTATGTAACTTAACTTCTGTTTATGTTACTTTGTGCTTCTTGTCTCATCACATCATTGTGAATGTTCTTTGTTTAGTAAAAGGAAATGGGGGCACATGGTAGATGAGTTTTCTGAGGGTGTTTTGTGTTTGTATTCAGCAATTTTGACAGGATTTTCTTCCTTAAAGAGATTAATCCCCAGACCTTCTTGTAAGCAGTTTCATGTAGGAACTATTGTCTTTCTACCAAACTACACAGTATCCCTGCACAGATGGAAGTCTGCATCTACTCATGATTGAGAGGCCATGATGGGAATATTAACTGTGTCTGACCTCCTCAGATGTGTTTCAGCATGATTAGCTTAGCCTCTCATCCATCATAAATACTTCTTCCTGTTGATGAGTTCATACGATCGTGTGTTTTTTTCATGATTCAGACTCTGAGGCAGGAAAAACGAGTGAAGAATATGGGAGCTGCAACACCAGGAGACACTCGCACTGTTCTGCTGCTGGGAGGAGGTGAGTGTGGAAACTGCTGTATTGTCTCAGACTACTGAGGACAACTATATTAAAATTACCACAACGTTTATGGCATGTTTACCACCCCTGCCCTGCATTTAAAGGGTTTCCGTATTTGGGTTTTGGTTATACCCATAAATTTATGGTTAATAAACATAAATATAGCATGTAGCCTCTATCCAGAGTTCATGTGTGTGATGGTGTGTTAACTCTTTGTAAGTACAGGAGCTGCGTCGCTGATCTGCGCTGAGATTCTCCGACAGGAAAACTACGGCGGCAGAATCATCATGGCCTCCAGAGACGAGCTTTTACCTTACGACAAAACCCGACTGAGCAAGGTGCTGAAGTGGAGTAAATGACATGATACGGACATCAACAAGCTTTTAGTGATGAATATGAGTGCATCATTTTTTAATTGACACATACACCATGCAACTTTTTTTTTGCAGGTAATGAACGTGGAGAGCGACACTATTGTGCTGAGGAGGATGGAGTTTTTCCAACGTTACGACATTGAAGTGTGGCTCAGGAAAGAAGTGAGTGGATTTCTTCTCACATCTTCAGTCTTGTTGTGTAAACACTACGTTCTACTACTTAATACTTGTCATTTATACCGTATAATGTCTGCAAAGTAAATTCTCCCTTGAAAAAATGTGTGTTTCTTGACCTGGATGGATTCATAATGCACTTTCAAAAGCCATGTTGTGTTTACAGGCTCAGTCAGTGGACACAGACAAGAAGACAGTCACGTTCGACGACGGTTCGGTCCAGCGCTATGATCAGCTCCTCATATCAACAGGCTGCAGGTACACACAAACACACACAGCCCGAGGCTTTCTGGAGCACCAAGCAGTATGTTCACACTCAGACATAAGAAGAGTTCAGACACTTAAAATCAGTGAAAATGACAAAACAAAAAAACTAAAGAACCTGGTAAAATCTTTAGATTAAGATATAGTACATCACAACTTTAACAACTGCTAACAAGCATTTATCTGTAGCGAATAACAGTTTTTACCATATTGTTGTTACAATTAAACAAAACAAACATGTAACAAAGAAGGTTATAAGACAGAAGCACGTCATGAATAAAGAATAAACGAGGAAACATTAGTTTTGTTTCGGACAACAGACTGTAAATGAACACAACATGAATTTGTTAATTTGTCTGCTCCAAACCACATTTTGACAAAATCTCCCCCAGAAAAAACTTTTAACATTTCTTTGTTAAGTGCAGAATGTGTGCATTTTTTTAGCAACATGCTAAATAAAAGTTTTTTTAACGACATGAAATTACTGCAAGTGACGATGTCAACATGAAACCAAACGTGTCCTTTGGTTCCAAATGTGGGAAAAGTTCACAATCCTGAACTAAAAGTGTTAAGACTTTATCTCTGTATGAGGACAGTGATTGTTGCAGCAGCCCTCCACTGCGCTGCATCGCTTATAAACAGAGTCGTCGTCTGTCCTTCAGAGCAAAAGGTCTCGACGTGCCTGGCATGAAGCTGGATAACGTCAAGATGTTGGAGACTCCAGAGGACGCCCGGCAGATCCACGCACTCAGTCTGGGCTCCAAAGTCGTCCTCGTGGGAACCTCTTTTGTTGGTACGAAGTGGTGCATCTGTTTTTACATTTGTCTGGACTGATTGTGTTGAGGAAATGAGAACAGACTGAAGATAAAAGACATAAAAGCATCAAATCAACTGCAGTGATTGACTTTTTTATTTTGTGGAAGCCAAAAAATGACAAAATACCTTAAAAAGTTATCAAACAGCCAAAATATAAGAAATAAAACATATTACAAAAATAAGTCAGATTTAATAAGAACAAAGAAATATATAAAAATTAAGATTTATAAGTTTCTTTTAACCTTGAATCAGTTGATAAAAAGAGAAAATATTTTTTTTCCCTTAACTTTCATTCAGATGATAAAATTCATTAAAAATTACTTGGTTTTATTCCTCTACAAATCTTGAACTATTTCACGTTAGATTGGATGAAAAGTACAGAGATATATATTAATTTAATTAACCACAGTCGTATTTATTTACTGTCGGCTTTGAGCCTTCAGAAAGGCTTGTTTTTATTTGTTGGGTTTTCATCGGAACATTTTTTACTCCTGGATATTCTCTGCTGCAGCCTCATTAAGGTATTTCCTATGTTACAGGTATGGAAATTGCATCTTACTTGATCGACAAAGCCTCCAGCATCACAGTGATCGGCAGCAGTGAGCTGCCGTATCAGAACACACTGGGTCGTGAGATCGGCAGAGCCACAATGTTGGTAAGAAACGAGAGACGGAGAGAGAGCAGAGTGCTCGTTTATCTCTGTTCAGTCAGGTTATTTAAACTTTGCCTCTCCTTCAGATGCTGTCAGAGAAAAATGTGAAGTTCTACATGAACGCTAATGTGACGGAGGTCAGAGGTTTGGGTGGCAAGGTGACGTGGAGAAACACACAGTTTGTTTTGTCAAATTCAGACTTGAACATCGACAACAGTTGAGTAAATGTTTGACTTCCTCCGTGTCATCGTCATTTCTTCCTGCAGGTGAAGGAGATTGTGCTCAAAAGTGGAGACGTCATCCCAGCAGATGTTTTGATTGTTGGTATTGGTGAGTGCAAACATTTTTTCATAATCATATTGATGTCGTTAAGAAAATGTTCTGCTCATTCCCTTTGTTACTGTTTAATGTTTTTGCGTTACCAGTCAGATGTCTCTTCCTACAAACACTGTGAAATGTCTTATAATGATCCTTCAGGAATGCTGCACAGCTTTTATAGTAATGGACTTTCTGACAGCGAGATGATGAAAAGATGAATGTCACTCTCATGTCTATAAATCTGTCTGTTTTTGATAAGTATACATTATGGTTTTTTGTGTTGCGTTCCACCATAAAGAAAGACAATCGATTTGATGATTTTGAAAACAGAGCCGAGATAAACATGTTAATGACATTAGCAGCACTCCTGCGTGTCCTCCTCAACCCCTCCTGTCCTCCTTCTCTCTTCCACCAGGCATCAAACCGAACTCAGAGTTCCTGAAGGGCAGCAAAATACAAATGGACTCCAAAAACTTTGTCACCGTGGACAAGGTGAGCGAGCTGTTCTCCTCATCATGTATCTGTGCAACAGATCTTCTGAAAATGTGTTTAATTGAGCTGGAATTCTTCAGTATTTGACCCCATGATTAACCTGTATTATCCTTTGAATTCTTCCTCTGGTGTTCTCCTGACATTATTAAACCATCATGTTCAGAACAATATTGACCACTTTAAGGTTCTGATGAGCCCGAACAGAACAAAAGGAGTGAATGAACTCGTGCCTCCTCACAATAATCAACACATTCTGCACCTCTGGCTCTACCTCCGTCCTGCAGTACATGCGCACCAACGTCCCGGATGTGTTCTGTGGGGGCGACTTGGCCACCTTCCCCCTGATGATGGCCCAGAACCAGCTGGTCAACATCGGACACTGGCAGATGGCACAAGCTCATGGTGACGTAGTGACGCTGTCCCGGTAGACAGACTTTGACTGACTGGCTGATCTAAAAACACCTGAAATGATCCTGTCACTCACAGATATGTTGGTGCTGACCGAGCAACCGTGTCAGATCATTCTAGCTCTGTTGAGTCCAACAGAGAATGTTTGCATTGATAAAGAAGC
The DNA here is from genome assembly GCF_904848185.1 of Acanthopagrus latus. Classification (NCBI taxonomy): domain Eukaryota; kingdom Metazoa; phylum Chordata; class Actinopteri; order Spariformes; family Sparidae; genus Acanthopagrus; species Acanthopagrus latus. Next base: position 3,020,851 of record NC_051051.1, on the reverse strand, counting down.
GTTAAGACATCTCGGCTACTTGTTGTCACTCTGTTATATAATATGTGTTTAATATCTGTGTCTTTAATATCTGTCTGTTTTTATTGTTGTTCAGGGAGGATAGCAGCTCTAAACATGCTGAATAGACAGACTGAACTCAGCTCAGTTCCTTTCTACTGGACGGTCCTGCTGGGTAAAACCATCAGATATGCAGGTGGGCACACACACACACACACACACACACACACACACACACACACACACACACACACACACACACACACACACACACTGCTGTCTACACTAACTTGTGTTTCGCTCTGGTCGTGTGCAGGCTATGGTGAAGGATACACTGAGATTGTGATGAAAGGAAACTTTGAGGACAAGAAGTTTCTGGCGTTGTACATCAAGTACGTTGAGAGAAAAAAAATAGCTGCTGTTGTTCACAAAATACATCTGCAATCAGAAAATAAATGACCAGACATGGATGTTTTCTTCTCCTGCAGGGAGGATCGCGTCATAGCGGCAGCGAGCCTAAACTTTGACCCGGCAGTGTCGGCTGTAGCTGAGCGGCTCGTATCAGGAAAAGTCATCACAAAGGAAGAAGCTGCGTACGTCAGATTTGTCTGTTCTAACTCATTTATACAAGTGACTAAACTGTTCAGAGGTTCCTGACACTTTATGTTGAGCTGCTAAGTGAGGCAATCAAGTCAATATCACACTGTGAGGCCCAGTTTGTGCCTCTTATCATCACTCATTTTGGGAGCGTGGCCGTTTGGATCTGTTAAAAACACTTTCACCAAGTTTAATAATGATATTTCAAAGTTAACAACTTGCCTCTGCTGCCCCCCAAAGCAGCCAAGAACTCAGTTACTGCAGGTTGAAAGGAACAGGTCACCTAAAAAATCAAAATGCAGACATTATTTTGGGCGAGCTCATCCTATAATTGACCTGTTTTGAAGCTGGGGCTAATCATCACGTCAGCTGATGTAAATCCATATTAAAACATATCCTCTTTTCTTTTCTCTCCCCCCGACAGATCAGACGACCTGAGCTGGCTGCAGTTGTCCTGATCGACGCTCTCCTCCACTCGCGTGCTCAACACATCATCTGTTCGATGTCGACATGCAGCGTGTCGTTCATCCGTCTCGCTGTCGCCGCTGATCTCACGGAGGAAAGTTTGATCCAGAGAAGACAAACTTCACTGATGGCGCGGTGTCACAAAAAAACAAAAAAGAAGCAGAATGCACAGTGAAGTTTACATTTACAGCGTTATCCTGTACGTCATACAGTCATGTGAGGGCGACTCCACCGTGAAAACAACAGATACCTCAGATGAATGCAGCTTTTGGGACTTCTTTTTTTAGTCTTACTATTTTTTATTTATTCACTAGATTCTTCTTTTTTTAATCTCATGGTCAGGAGACATCACGTTTAAGATGCCTCAGTATGTTCTCTGCTGTTCACATTTTAAAAGGCGGTGCACGCTGCCGGACAAACACAAGTGACCTTAATGGCCACAGCGGTCCGGTCAACGAGTCGCAGGGCGGATTAGGGGAACAGAGGGCGGTTGTGTTCAGCTCTTTGAAGCAGAGATGCTGAAATAGGCAACGGCGACAAAACACAGCAGAAGGGAACAATAGGCCTTCGACAAATAGCTCACAAAGGCAGTGCGACAGAAACCTGCACAAAAGAAATGCTGTGTTTTCCTCTCGTTCCCCCCTCCGGCTCTCTGCTGGTTTATCACTGTCTTTACCTCACACCTCCACATTTACTCTTTGATTCACACTGAGCGCTTTTCCCTGTCAACAGCACGCTGCCTCTCAGTTCAACGTGTCCACGGGGGGGTTGCAGGTGTTTCATGGCCAGATCCAGTTACGATATTTGAGAATTGAAGGTGCAAGTGACTTTTATCTTGTACTAACGTTGTAGGTAGAAGATTTGGAACTTGTAAGACAAAATTAAACACCTTATTAATCAAGTTTTTGAATGGAAACAACATAAAAACAATAATTATCTAGAGATAACAACCATATTTTATATTTGTTCTTCTTTTACTGGCAGAGGGCAGCGCTGATATTACCTGCAACCTCACATCTCTCAGAGAATTTACAGCATATATTGTCAACTGTATCTACCAGGAACCCTTCAAGCCGCCTGACTTTTCATCCAGCACATTGCTATAAATGAGAAATGTCACATTTTAAGAATTCTCGAGGTATGATAAACATCACTTCTGTTCTCCTGAGGACCGAAAAATGTTCTGCGCCTCTGATAATGTTGAAAAGGAAAAAGCTGCCACACCGAAACAGCTTTCATGATCAGTGCAAAGTGAATCCTGATGGAGAAATAACAGAGATGTACTTGTCATTTCAACTTCTTGTTTTGTGTTTCACTTTGTTCATGCATAAACAAAAATCTCAGGCACAACAGCTCCGACTGTCTCTCTCCTGCTTTCATGACTCTCCAGTGTTGATTCAGTCCAACACACAAATCTTCTGCCACCTGGTGTCGAGCAGCGGGAGTGTTTCTGACAGGAGCGTAAACCTGGACACCGAATAAAATGTCTCTCTTTGTATATTCAGCTCAATAATCAGGTAAAGAGATGCATAAGATATGTTTAGCTCACTGGGATGAAAAAAACGAAGTAATTCCTGAGTAAAAGTATCTTGCTAAAATATTACTTTGGTAAATGCAGGTTAGTAAAGTCTGTGATGTTATATTTACTTACATTTTAAAAGTAATTTTTGGTCAATAAATGTTCCTAAATATTAAAAGTACAAATTACATATATTCACATGTCTGTATAAACTTTATACTGTGATTCAAATCTGATATTAAACATTGCACACTGAAAATAAAAATGCACTACTGCTAAGTCTGAAAGCAACTAGTAGCTAAAGTAACTAAAATTTGTGGGGGGAAAATTACTCAAGGAAAGTACAAGTACCTGAAGATTTTACTGGAGTACTGCGCTCAGTTACAGCTAGCTACAACAAGTTATGAGTTACTTTGCAGATTAAATGCTGCGTCAGAGTCAAAATAGTGCATTTTTAAATTAAGTTACTGTGTTAAAAAAAAACCAACTCATACCAATAATTGGAAAAATTGTCAACTTGATATTAAACATGTAAACATATGTATAATTGACTTTTACTTCTACTTTTGATAATTCAGTACATTTAATGCCAGAACGACTTTCACTTCTGTTAAATAAATATTTTAACACAATAACTTATTGCTGCCTATAAATTATAAGAATTTCTCCATATCTACATCCCATTCAGAATATCAGCTGATACAGATGTTCAGATGAAATATCAATGCATCACAACTTTTTAAAAATTTGCTTTTTTAAGTTAAACAGGAAAGTGCAGCAAGACAGTAAAAAGAGAAGGGTCACTGCACATTAGATCAGCTGAGACACTCAACAGCTTCAATATCTAAACACATTTTATTAGACAGTGACAACACAGAAGAACATTGTCACATTTAAATTTCAGTTAAACAGCTCAACACACCCCGATGGAGGGCGTTCTGGGTATTTAAAGAAGAAGACAAAGAAGAAAGAAAACTGTTCGTCATGTGACCCGTCATCCATTTAACCCTCCTCTACCCCACCGACCTGCGGACACACAGGTGTGAGGGGGTTCAGTGGTGTTATCCTGATTAGGTTTCAGTCCTGGAAGATCGACTTTGGGTCTTTTCTGTCAGCGTTACATAATTTAGAGGCAGCAGGTAAACTGCAAATCCTCTATTAAGTTTTTAACAGTTCGACGTCCCGCCCTCGTCCACTGACAGTGGACGTCCCGCCCTCGTCCACTGACAGTGGACGAGGGCGGGACAGTGGCCACGACTGTCAGTGGACGTCCCGCCCTCGTCCACTGACAGTGGACGTCCCGCCCTCGTCCACTGTCAGTGGACGAGGGCGGGCCGTCCACTGTCAGTGGACGTCCCGCCCTCGTCCACTGACAGTCGTGGCCACTGTATTCTGCATTCGACAGAGGAAACTGAACCATCTCTCCTCGGTCCAGCGAGACGGGACGTCCACTGACAGTGGACGTCCCGCCCTCGTCCACTGTCAGTGGACGAGGGCGGTCAGTGGACGTCCCGCCCTCGTCCACTGACAGTGGACGTCCCGCCCTCGTCCACTGTCAGTGGACGAGGGCGGGACGTCCACTGTCAGTGGACGAGGGCGGGACGTCCACTGTCAGTGGACGTCCCGCCCTCGTCCACTGACAGTCGTGGCCACTGTATTCTGCATCCGACAGAGGAAACTGAACCATCTCTCCTCGGTCCAGCGATCTTTATTCTGTGCCTCTATCTGTTTTAATCTGTGAACAAATAAAGCCTTAGATGTCTAACGGCATAAGGCGCTCATTTGCTCCTGTTGGTCAGATCCAATCAAAGCGCCTTTTCTATTTGCTCTCTTTAGGAAAAGTCTGTCTCAGTGCACACTGGCTCTCTTTGAACAGAGCCTCTCTGTGTGAGATGTAACGCTGCCGCCTGTTGGCCCTGTACAGCTCCATCCTCTCCTCCTCAGCCTGGGGGTCCTCCAGCGCTCCCTCCCACCTCAGACTGTCCCTGGCCTGGGTGCTGAGCTCTGCCACGTACCCCTGCACTGTAACTCCACCATCACCACCACCCCTGGTTTTGTTGGTCACTGTCAGCGGGGTCGGTGACTCCTTGAGGTGTTTTGTGCTCCTCCGGCCGCTGCCAGCACGCCGCTCACCGTCCTTCTTACTGGCGGATCTGAGCTTGGACAGCCGGCCTGGAGACCGACCCGGAATCTGTGGGGCCAGCAGGGACACCAGAGGGGTTTCAGGAGGCAGAGAAGCAGCCTGAGGATTATCTGTAGGGAGGCAAAGTAAACATGTAGATGCATGCATACTGGCAGACAAAGCGGATGGTTTATATTACTAATGACTCCCTCTGGACTTGGAGGGCTAATGGCTTGGTTTACAGTAATGAGCTGTAATAGGTCAGTGATGGGAAGTGACACTGGGGGCCCATTCTCTAATGATCTGTTCAGCCCTGCAGGGAATCCTCAACCAGCACCACATGATCCTCATACTTGTGTTTACATACATTGTGCATTTACAGTGACCTTTGTTTGAAGTGCAAAAAATGATGATACAAGAGTTTCAGTTTACGTCACTTCCCAATTCCTCAACTCTGCAGCACAACTAACGATAAGTGAGAGCTGCGAGGAAATTTAAAGGCTTTCAGTTCACATGAGAAGACTCTCTGTGTTCGGTGGCTTCATTTTCTCAGTCAGGAATTTTAGAGGATCGGCTTTTAGTGAAAAAATACAAATATCATGCACAACAATTTAGCCTGATTCCAATTTGGAATCCAATTATTCAGCATTTTTGCTAATTATCAGAATATTTTTTTTCAGCCCTTAATAAAAAAAAAAAGGAATTGCAAAATAACCAGCAGCCAGTTATCAATTAAATGTTGACGGGGAGCATTTAAGAAGCAGAACTACTGAAGCAAAGTACAAGTACCTCAGAATTGTACTTAAGAGTATTTAAGCTGAGTAAATGTACTTAGTTACATTCTATTACTGCTGTAGGGATTTAAATCACAACATTTCAGACAGTAACTAATGAATAGAAAAATAATATTAGAGAATATCCACACAACTTCAAAGAGGTCGTGTCTTCAAATCACCTCTTTTATACTGCTAATAGTCAAAAACACCAAATATTAATATGAGAAAAAAAATTCCAGTTTGACATTTGTGCATGATTGTTTTCTTCTCTACATTTCAGAGGCAGTTATCGTGTTAACTCCACTGTATTAATCACAAAGCTGCAGAATATGTAAACATATTAATAAAATATGATGCATTCAATAACAGCAAAAAAAAAGTTGTTAAAATGAGCTCTATCTCAACCAAACACAACAGCTCACATTGCTGCCGCTTCTTCCAGTATTACCTGTGTTTCCTGGGGGAGAGGTGGAAGCAGAGGGTTTCTTCCTTTTCTTTCTTTTCTTCCCCTTCTTCTTCTTGTCACTGCTCCTGGGAGGCTGGGGCAGTTTACAGTTTTTGTCTTCCGGCATGATGTCGGTGCGGACGGGCAGGTCCGTGTCTCCCTGATGAGGTGGAGGCTAATCCTGGACACAAGACACCTGGACGGCTCCGTGTGGCTGAGCAGCGAGTACCGACAGCTGTTGTGACCTTCAGTGCTGAAGATAAGCGGCTTTATGTCTCCATGTTAACAGTGTATAAACTTTCCGTCATGTCGGAGAAAGGCGGCAAAAGGTTCGTAGACGGTTGGATGCTAACGTTGCTACTCAGAAGTTTAGCTAGTTGTCCGTTCCCTCTGCAATCACGCTGTGGTGACGCGTCTCCATGGCAACAAGACACACCCCGGCTGGACTGCTGAAACTGCCTTTTTTTCAAAAACAAAAAAACAAAACAAACTAAAAAAAAACGTCTTTTTTATTTCCTTTACTGGTTCACAAAGTCTCCACAGAACGTGTTTTTAAAAAACGTAAATATTAAAACCAAAATTGTTAGCTATAAACTTAGCAAGCTAACGTTTCTACCTTAGCATCATGGAGGTTATTAATAGAATCACCTCCATGAACACAGTCATGGAAAGTAACTAAAGTACATTTACTCAAGTACAGTACTGAGGGGCAATGAGGGGCGCTGTGTTTTTTGGAGAAGAATTTCAAACTCAGAATCTGAATTTTTACTTCATTAATGTCATTATAAAACAATCTCAGAAGTACTATTTTTTTCCCCCTGTAACTGAATAGACAAGCTGTTCTCTGCGTGAAGCTAGAGAGGTGGCAGGGTCCGCCACATATAAACAAAGTAGAACAGAAGTTGTGTTGCTCTTTAAGGTTAGTTTGTTTACTCTGTTTAGGTGTAACAAAAAATAATTAAATAAGAAATATTCGATGAAGATCTTTCTCCTCTGATTCTCCACACTGCACCTTTAAGAGTTTTATTTTAAGCATATGAGGGAAAAAAATGGAATGCAGCCAGTCGGGCTGAAAGAGGACAGAAGACAGTCCAGATAAGAGCACCTGGGAGGCTGGAACCAATCCGCTCCTCAATTAACCAAACACACACATAACAGGTACATATACTTTTAATCAAGTATAACTTCTAACAACTCTTAACAATGATACCAAAAGCTCACGGTACGACATTCATCATGATATTTTAAACAAAAGTCAACTAAAATCTTCAACATAAACAGTCCAGGGCACCCAGGGGGGTGTGGCACAGGGGAAAGCTGAGGACAGACACCTGATCTCCCTCTTCCTTGAATTTGATCTCTGCAAACAAAAGAAATTCAAACTGTGTGCTTCTTGTCATCACAGTGATATCAAATCTCAATACAAGTAAGAACACATGATCATCATCTGGAGCCAGAACAGTGTGAGACCTGTTGTTCCAAACTATTTTAAGCTCTTGGATAGATGTGGGCCGCGGTCCTTCAGTCACCGATGAGTTCTTTGAGTGAGCTGCACAGAGCTGGCCTTGAACTGATGAAAAAGAACAAGGAGGACATGTTGGTCAGTGTGAACGAAAATAAATTATCTTTATGTAACAGTCAAAGACGTAGAAGTGAAGATTCTCACATGCAGCAAATATCTAGAACGCCTTCGACATTCATGTTTCAGGCCATCTGATGGATTTAAGCCTTATACTTACTCTCCTTTTAGCTTTGTTTCTGTTTTCCACCAACTTCTGAGAAAAACGTGTGGCTCTTTTAGCTGCTAGCTGCTCCGGTATGTTCACCAGGTAATCATTAATTTTGTCTGACTGCTGTGTGGCGTTGAGCAGGTAGTTTTTCAGTGCTGCTTTGGGAACAGTGGGAGTGAACCAAAAGAGCAAAGCTACACCAGAAAACCAAAACAACCAACTAAAACAGGCTACAAAGCCTCCATGTATCTTCAAAGCAAGTTTTAGCTCATTTTTTGTCTTCAGAGTGGAGTAGAGATTTTCATCGTCAATATTTAATCAATCCTGTGGTGGTTACTGGGGAAACGATGATGTGTGATACCTACAGAGCTCAGCAGAACGAGCGTTTCATAATAACTGGCTCAGCAGCACTTTCAAGGCTTTACAACTGTTAGCTTAGTGGGCTAAGCAATGGTTATAGTGTTAGCTGTTCACACATTCAATAAAGTCGATAACCTAGATCTTCACCAATGACTGACGTGCCGTACCAGTCACTCATAGAAACAGCTGTGTTCCGCTCGAGTGAAGAGACGTGTCAGAAGCTGCATCTATAGCAGCTTTAATGGTCATTTCAAGGTAAATACATATATTACCCTTATTTTTATTTTTAACTGTTGCTTTATCTCGTGCTGTTGATGGACCATTTAAATCTACCACAAGGAACTTTAATTGGTTATGAAACAGTCTCAGTTTAATACTGATAGCTCTAAACTCTGTCCCAATCTGAAGGCTCCTCCAAATGCAGCCCACAAATTCCCTCTTTTTGGAGGATGCACCGCAACGATCCTTGAAAGAAAGAAAGAAAATGGCAACATCGCGTGGTGTAGATCGTCACTTTCGCAGGCCCGAGCAGCAGAAATCATGACGTAAGGGTAAAACATCTGGTGATGCAACCAGGAAATGCTCCAAAGGTTAGACCGTCACATTTAACAACGGCTGACGAGGTTAACAAGGACTCTGAAGGACTCGCCTTCAAAGACAGCAAAGGCCGAGTCCTTCAGAGGATGCAGACCCTGAACTGAGACACAGCAAGTGTGTAAAGTGGAGCTGCAGCGATGGACCATCTGAAAACTAATGTGTTTCATGAAAATTAAAGTAAATATTTATTAAGAGGCGGAATAGTTTAGTGTTTTTATCTCTGCTTTAAAAGAATAACATTCATTCAGAGTAGCATGCACACATGTGTTCACTGATGATCAAGGAACTAAAGACTGTTTCTGAAACCGTTTCCTCTAAAATCGCTGCATGGGGAGTTTCACATGTCTCATCTGACAACATTCACAGCAGTGTGGTATTTCCCCAGGAGTTCTACAGAACCCAGTCCCCCGCTGGTTCCTCATTGCTGCTCACACATCACATCACCTGTAAACAGACACAAACACAAATCGAACCCTTTGAGGTGAAGCACTGTAACCTTCTCTGATAACTGTGATGCTATATTCCGTCTGCTGCTCACTGAGCTCAAAACAAGTCTGTCCTGCTTCTGCATTCCCCCACATACCTTCCAGTAACAACTACAGGAAGAAAGAAAGCGGAAAAATCATGATGCTGAGTCAGAGAGGACACGTAACATTTATTCACGCTGGAGTGACAAAGTTCACAGTGAGATGCAGACACGTCCTTCTTCTGAAGACTCGGCTGTCGGGATTCCACACAAAACACACTTCACATGTTTGTCCAGGCAAAATGGATCTCCTCCAGCCAAACACACAACACATTCAGCATCGACAGCTGAACTTATTTAAGATTTTCACACAACCTTTGACCCACAATTCACTGTTGACTGTGCTGCGTCATGTGACTGGTTGGGTTTTTATGTGCAGTGAACCCTGCCCCCGCTGCTCCAGCTCGTCCTGGTGAGCGGAGGGCAGCGGGGGGAAGACGTGACTTTCTCCATCTGGTGTGGACATCATTACATAAGCAGATCTTCAGTTTCAGTAAGTGCACTGGCATCTGCTCCCAAGACTGTGTTTCAACATCAGCTCAACAGCTTTTACAAACACGCAGAATTAGAATTCAAACTTGGTGAGTGTTTTACAGAAGGGAGTTTAACTTTACAGCTCCAGACATGTTGGTTACGTATGTTTCTGCAAAACCACAGATAGGCTGAAACTTGATGTTACTTTATGTTGCAGCTTTACCTCCTCAGGTTACATTTGCTATTTCTCTCTTGTCACGACGCTGTGCTTATGCTTTGGTTAGGTTTAGGCACAAAAAAGAACTTGGGAATGGTTCAGAAAACATTGTGAAATTTGCAGAGGTCTTCTTAAAAACACCCTGTTCTTCTTGCGCCACAAACTGACGAGAATTAGCACGACTTCCCATGAAAAATATCCTGTTTTGGCATCGCAAAACACGACTAGAAACGTCCCGAGGTCTCTTTAAATATAACCACCGGTGTCACGCTTACAAAGATGAAGTGCTGTGTTTACACTTACATGCCCAAACACAGACTCAAACTCAGCAGTACAACTCGTTAGTACATCTTATTCCTCAGGCTGAATTAGTGCCTGAAATTAGTAAATGTTATAATAATCTTCACCACGGACGTTTAAACCTGAACCAACTATTTGACTGATGAGCTCACTGTAAAAGATTCCAAAATATGCACATTTTTTAGATGCTGCTCATACTGACCACATACGGTGAATTGTGAATTTCCTTTATTTCCAATGCTGATCCTAAACGATAAGCGCTATAACGATGATCACTGATTCATAATGACTTCCACCTCCGCACATGCCTGAAAAGGACATTGTGGCTGAATCAGTGGGCAGTGAAGGCTACAGGTTACCAGCTAGCTGTGAGCAACTGGGGTGATTAACGTTTCCACAGAAAACAGCATCATATCCGTGTGCTGGGAGGTCATTAAAGTCTGGTGGGAAGCTCAGAAATTCACCAAGAATTCAGGAATTCGAAACCCACCACCAATGTGATTCACTGTGAACATGCTTTAGTCATTTGTTTCTGTGGAAAGCATGAAACCAGCAGAGGAAGGAGAGGACGTGAGAATGAGACAGCTGATTCTGGTCGCGTGAGGATTTGCTGTGTGTGCTCGCTGGCTGTGTCAGGTGATGGTGAGGAAGCAGATTCTCAGAGAGCCGAAGCCTTAAAGCTGCAGAGTGACGAGAAAAGGTTCAGGGCACAACGAGAGGAGACGCGTTCTGTCTGCGTCAGAGAGAAGCAAGTTCATCTTGACCTGCTGATGTCTCTGGAGGCCATGTGCAGACTCATGAGGCTGCAAACGCTCAGTGACTGCTGCAGAACGCTCCTTCAACACACAGACATTATTGTTCCAGCTAGTAAAGCACAGCAGGTGTGGCATCGCTGATATGATTCAGATTTCTGATGGAAATTATTGATTAAAATGTTTATTCTAATATGTTAAGAACAAGAAACGACAGACAAGAATAAACATTCAAAAACAAATCACAAAAATACATTAACAGCTTAACAAATCATATCTACAGACAATAAAAAAGCATGAAAGCAAAAATAAACCATCAAGGACTCTTTGTTTAAAAAAGGAGTCAGAAGAAGTCATTCATTAATCAACATGATGACTAAATTCCTTACTGATATACATATAAATGTATTATTTACATATTTGTATCATTTTAATCATACTGACCAGTTATCGTTTTGTATATGAGTATATTATTATATATAATATACAGCACATATATGTGATATAATATAAAATTGGTATAAGTTTAAAACAGATAAACAGACTAAAAACTGTCCGCATGAAAAGCTCTTTTTTTTTTTTTTTGGAGACGTCAGATCCGTGCAGATTCTGACGTCCGCCTCTCGTGGCTGCTACGTCATCACGCTGCCAGCTGATCGGAGTGGGAAGCCGGGTGTGTGTCTGACTTGGGTGTGTGTGTGTGTGTGTGTGTGTGTGTGTGTGAGAGAGACAGAGAGAGACAGAGAGAGAGAGAGAGAGAGGTGCGGGGCAGGAGTTGTGTAAAAGGGGCTGAAGTCCTGCGCTGCGTCCTCCTCCTCCTCCTCTTCCTCCTCCTCTTCCTCCTGCTCCTCCTCCTGCTCCTGCTGCTCCTGCTGCTGAAAAGTAGAGTCACCAGCAGATTCACGAGCGGCTGCCACACGGTTTGACATGGTGGATGTGAAGGGAAGCGAGCAGACGGCGACACACCCTGCTGAAGGTCCCGGACTCCGCCGCGCGGTGGGCGAGGCAGCCTGAACTCCGCCGGAGCGTCCAGACGAGCGGGCCGCGCAGGAGCGACCCGGCCGGTGGTCAAGGTGGGGCGTGTGACTGTCTGCGAGGCGGTGTGTGTATGTGTGTGTGTGTGTGTGTGTTGCTGAATGCTTGTTCCTGTCAGCCTGATTTAGCCTGTGGCGGCTTGATGACCCAGTTTGCGTAAAAAAAAAAACGCCAACCTGGGCAGCTCGTCCTCAACACGACTTTACCCAAGTCAGATCCACATCTCAGGCTCTCGTTGCTGCTTTCTGCACATTTTCCTGCGTCGAGGAAATGGATGAGCTGTTCTAGGAGCTCTGGCTGAAGGCCTGGCTGTGTGTCATGTAGATCATATCGTCCGGCTGACACACAGGAGGAGCTGACAGGAATTATGAGCTCCCTTTAGAAATCTGACCACAAGCAGCCAGCTCCTGCAAACATTTCATCAACATTTGGGAGGATTGTCTGGGTGTAATGGTGGACCGAGTGCTGCATGGAGTGACAGCACATGCAGCTAAACAGAGCAGCTGGAAATGTGCTCAAAAGAGTCTAAATCAGCAGAGAAGGGAACAGAAAATCAGATGATCAGATTTGTGTGTTTGAAGCCGTCAGGACTTCCACATTTAGAAAATCAGGAAACTCTATTAATTTCACTGCTTTGACCGTCAGGAGGCGTCCTGGTTTATATAACACAAACTTGTCAGAAAGTGTCAGCCTTCTCAGCCCCTTTAAAAAAAACAGAAAACTGCTGAGTTCATAACAGGCCGAGGAACAAGCCCGTGCTGGAGTAGGGGATAGGTGAGATGACTCGGGGGCGAGTCACTCCTCAGAAATGCGGTGACACCAGCAGTCATCTGGCAGATATTTCCTCACATGAACGACGTGTTTATAGAGAATACAACTGTAGATGTTTGTGAGGATTAGTCACACATTCTCCACAGAAAACGTCGTCGGCCTCTCGAGTCTCCACAACTCGTATATTTGATCCCTGACAGCCTTTTACACTCGCATGAACCGTCTGCAGCGACGTGTTGGAGGTGTTTCTGTGCTGGAAGCTCTCTGTAGTGTACGTTTCATCGATGGAGCCCGTCTTACATAATTGCACAGCCAGAGTTCAGTGCACCGGTAGGAATGCGCAATAGGCTGTGTCACGAGCTGCATTTGTGCCATTGCAACCCGGAGCGTGACATAAGCCGCCCTGTCAATGAGGATCACATGGCAGTGACAGGGTGTCGGTTAAAAAGCAACTCATCTCGTCTCCGTGTGTCGCTCTGCAGCCTCTCCCGTGCTGCTTTTTATTCCTAATCGCCTACATTTTGCAGAAGTGAAGCCATCTTGCTCAACTTGGGCTACACCCTTCATTCCTATTGCGTGCCTTGTCAAGGGAGGATGGGGCAAGAAGGGATGTGTTGTGTAGGTTTGTTCAGAAGTAGAAGAAGAGGGGAGAAGAAAAAGAAGATCCAGTTCTTTTCAAACAAAATGGCACAGACTGCCTGAGGACAGGCTTACAGGCCTCATGCAGCACGTTACCATCTCCTGGGATGTCGTGAATTCAGAAAGGCATTCGGCTCCTCCTCGCAGCGAGCGAGACAAACCGAACCCCTCGACGTGGAGCGATCTCGGGGTTAAAGCCGGAGAGCCTTTAAAGTCCAGCAACCGGCGAGCAGCAGAGCATAAGAAGAGGCTCTCTGCACTATGATCAGCGCGTTGCCAAAGCCGCCGCCCTTTCCCTGTCTTTGTCCCCATTCCCAGTCTAAAATGATCAGTCTATATTACAGACTACAATCTGGGGCAGTAAACACTCTCCCACTGGGCCGCACCCACAGCAGAGGAATGCACCTGAATGCATGCATGCAACGTTTAATTATCCTGTGTTTTCCATTCAACAGAGCTGCAGCAGCGAGGACGGGTCTGCAGGTTTTCCCGCGATTATCCTGCAACTCCTCACATATTTCCTCGCGCGGCGTCACGACCCTGATCGTGAAAAGGTCAGATGGATGACGGTGCTCGTAGCCTCTCCATCATACGCTCCCTTTTTTTAAAAAATGTGTCTTCTGCTGCGTCTCCCTCAGATTGATAAATTCAAACGTCTGATCGTCAATAATTCCACCATCATTCATATTTCTCTGTGACACACACGTCCTGCCTGTTCACCTGTGTCCGTCTTCCCTGCACGTCCACAGTGGCAGATAAGCTCAGTCTTTTGTGTGTTAGACTGCTGTTATCTCCTTTTACACTGCTGCCCCGTGTATAAAAGCCTGTCTCAAGGCCTTCCACACTGGCTGTCATGTGGCTCTGTCTGACTCCCTCGCTCAGATAAGACAGAAAGAAAGGGAAGGAGAGGAGGAGGAGGAGGAGGAGATGCAGCTCGGAGGTGAGGGTGATCCTGACAGCGAAGCCACGTCCGCCCTTGTCCAGCGCAGACCAGATGGAGACGAGCAGGAAGACGGGTGAGAAGGGATGGAGGGATGGAAAAGGAGAGAGTGTGCGAGCCCGCAGCAGCTGGATGGAATTTCTAACATACGCAGCTGGAATGTGAGGAATGCAGGACAGTCTGATCTGACCGAGAAAGAGGGTGGAGAGGACAGACGAGTCAGGAAAGACCAAGGAGACGAAGAAGAAGAAGAGCGGCACAGTAAAAGAGTCGGGGGCTCAACACTGCCAGTCATTGTGAACGTAAAGATACAGAGTCACTGTTCGTGGAGGGACTGGCACGCTATGGAACAAATGACTAATTCAGTTTCAGTTTGAAGCAGCTATAGCGAGCTCCGTCCCTGTGTGTGGCCCGAGGTCTTGTACTGTACGTCCTCTTCCCTGACTTAATTCGGGATATCGCTGGCGTGAATGCTTGTGTGTGTGGGGGAGGAGGAGGAGGAGGAGGGTGGTGGTTTGCTTCATGATGCCGGTGTGACGGATGACTTTCTTTTGCTTTACAGATCCACAGTTTTCAAGACCTGCTGCCACCAGAATGAGTCCATAAACCTGGAAACAAGTTAACATCTTTAGCTATCTTTGTGTTACCTGATCCTGAAGTTGAATTTCAGTTCAGTTTCAGTGATTTTTGTTCTACGACACAAAATAAATCTGTAAACTTGACGAGACAACAGAAGTTTAGCAGGAACATTAAAAGTCATCGTGCTGAACGCGGAGACTCGTCTACTCGCTAGTCCGTCTTTTGTACAGTGTAGTGAGAAGTTCGTATTGGTGACCGTGATGTAGTTTGTTTACAGCCTAACGTTAGCTTTTTACTTCTCACAGTCACATTTAAGCTTCAGGAATCACAAACGATAGAATGTTTTGTGATGATCAGTAACTTCTGCAATTATCCAAAATCTAATTTGGATTTTGTCGAGGGAACAGTCTGCCGACACAATCGCATCATCACTGGTGTGGCTGGTCTCTGAGGACCAGCTTGTCAGTCCGTCAGTCCAACACTTTGTTTGTTCCAGCCTGTAATATCTCTGTAACTGTTGGATGGATCGGGGTGAAGTTTGGTGCAGATATTAATGCTCCTGTCAGGATGAAGTGTAATAACTCAGATTACAGACTAGTGGCCATCTGATCACCCTCAGCTGTACACCGTGTTCAACAAGAACAGCATGTTAGCATGGTGACGTTAGCATTTAGCTCAGCCACATGAGGGTGTACAGTGGATTATAAAATACGGACGGAGCTTCCAGGTCTGAGGAGTGAAGTCGTTGGGAAGTGTTTCCCTTATAGGCCGCCGTTATAAAGCAGATGTGACACAGATAATAATTTATTGCTCTTTGTATCGGGAAGTGTAATATTTGTGAGTCTAGGAAAGACATTTTTATGTGCATGACAGCTTGATGTTCGTCAAGTGTCCAGTGGGTCAAACAACATGGATGCAAACCAGGAAGAGAGGAAACTTTTTTTGCTGAGAAACTCTTTACAAAGTGCATCACATCACCTGAGGTTCAGTTCAGATTAATTTTTAATCCTGTGTGAACGTATGTGGAGTGTGGATGTGAGCTGCGTCAGCGGTGTAGAGCAGTGAAACGTGAAAAAATGAAAATATTCAGAGCAGCAGGGACACGACGGCAACTTATCTCGGAGTGAATGGCCACCATTTTAGACTCCAGAAATCATTTACTCGACTCACTGATTTTTAAAACGTGATTTGACTTTGATTTGATCGGGAAATTTAGTGCAAATCTGGCAGAGCGTGAGCAAAATGTCTTTTGAGTGGTTTAGAAAAGTGAGATGTGATTATGGGTTAACTTCTGTCAGCGTGCATCAGTCAAGTCAGAACAGGCAGCCTGGGCCTCTGCCTGCTGACTCACCCACTTCAGAGAGATTGTGACGTGCGACCTGTAGATACGTTTGTCGGGAACGATTCACTTGTGTTTTTCCATCTACAACCTGCTTAGTTTTGCTTTCGATCACAGTTTAACTCGTGGATTAAATGACTCTGGCTGTTTTTAAGGATGATGTCGAAGTCACATCTAAATAAGTGTGAGACAAACGATTTCTCCCTGGCGGCGCTGTCTGTAAAGGTTTCATAAGGCCTGCTGATTGTGACCTGACCCCCCCTGCTGTGCACAGTCCGAGGGCTCCGGATCACTCAAATACCTGAGATTATTCTGGTTCTCCTTACTGCAGGAATGTGCAGCATGTGTTACTCATCGTCAACCAGAGACGTGGAGCATGTCCTCCAATATCTGCAGATCACCACAAGATTACATTCTTTTGAAGACGAGAAAAGAAAAATTCCTGCTTTAGCTTCGTGTGTGTTTAGTCTCGGAGTGGTTGGTTTTCAACCTTCAGTATGTTCAGCCTCACCTATTTTTACATGCAGTTATCAGAGAACTGGTATTTACTTTTCTACAGCGGCTCCAGTGTTGGATAAAGTCTGGGTCACCAGAGTGAGTGTTGGCTCGGTACGTCTCTGCAGAACCGCAGATGAGTTAAAACTGAACGTTTTGAAACGAAAATTTGAAAGAAATCAGTCTCACAATGCTAACTAACTAGCTAACATGCTTCAGTTTAGCAGGTATAATGATAATATATGAATTCCACGATTTGATGCCAATTGTGCATCTTAGCCGACCACGTGGCAACGTCCCAACAGGCTCCGCCTCCAGAAACTCACCTTGTGGACGAAGCAGCTGTAAAAATGGGGGGATACTTCACAAAGCCTAACGATATAAATCATTTCACCATCAGAATCCATTCGGCCTGATGACATCTGAAGAGCCACATCATTAAATAATCTCTGCCCTATTCAAGCTAGCTGGGTGCTAACCTGTAAATTAGCCGCCTCAGCTGCTCCGCGGAGGAGTCCAACTTCTCTGGCTTCATTAATGGAGCTCCGTGTCTGTATCTCACGTATTACATCCACGTCTTGACCATCTTAGCAAAGTGTGTCAGCATGCTAACATCCGGTGTTTCGTACAGCACAGAGCCCAGCGGAGGCTCCAGGTGTGTCCACAGGCCGGCAGGTGAAGTTCAGGCTGAAACGTGAGACAGTCAGTTTAATGTTGTTTGGACGTTTCACTGAAAGATGATGAAAGTCAGTTGACTTTATCTTGAAAGATGATACGAACCGGTTTAATTTCAACACGATAAATCTGATCTGTATTCAACTTTAACCTGGTTTTAAAGCTTTTATTTTACATCCTCAAGCTCGACTCCACTCGTTTCCACATGTTAAACTTCCAGCTGTGTTTTTAAAAAGGCTGCCACACTCAGAGATCAGCTGCTGCGGAGGAAAACACCCGAGCACTCATTTTCTTAATGGAGACCTCAGAAACAAATAGTTTTTTCTCTTGACTTCTGAGAGGATTCCAAGATTTCTTGCTTTCCTGTCGAGGCTGTCTTCTCCTCTTCATCGCCTCTCGCTCATGCTTTGTAACCACGGTAACTGGCGACCAAAAAAAGAGAAAAGACGAGAGAGTGTTTTTTTTCTTCTTCTTCTTTTCTTCCAGAGGCCGGTCTGTGATTTTGTGCATCACAGCTGAGAGAATATCTAAGAATTGCTCGCTGGCACGGTGTAACGTGCAGAGGCAGAGCGGAGCTGCTGATGCACGTTTCCCTCCCGGTTATCTGACGCATGATCTTGTGCGCATCTCCACGGCCTTTTCTTGCACATCAGCTCATTTCACCCACTTACTCACAGCTGATCGCACACACTGTGGCTCAACTGCACCCACTTACTGTACGTGTGTGACTGGCTGCAGGCCAGCTCATACCCACGCTGCTGGAGCCGGGAGTTTAGAGGGGAAGTTAAATGATCTCTTCTTCTTTTTCTGTCTTTCTGCAGGAGCATGTGCACCTGAAGCAGCCAGAGGAAGCGGACGGAGCCGCTGTTGGTGCCTTTTTAAGGAGGCCGGTCGTCGCACCGGGCTGTCTGGTTCGGACTCTCACGCTCGCTGGCTGACTCCCAGAGCTCCCTCACCCTCGGCCTCAAATGGCTGACACACAGCAGTTCTTCACTGGCAAGCTTTATGTTCCTGTACACATGCTAAAGCTGCCAGCTGAAGAACTGCTCTGGTCAGCCCTGCACCGGATGACTCAAGAGGAGGAAGCAGGCGGGGGCGGAGGGGGGAAGAGGACGGAGGGGAGGCGGCGTTTCTCACGCTCAGCAGTCAGACTGGACTTAATTAACCTGCTAGATTTGAGCCACCGTTCAGTTTGGTCAGGACGAACTGTTTATGTTGTGGTCACTGTTTGTGTTGTCTGTTTGAATTGTGTACATGATGAACAATAAAGAGTCAAATATTTTCTCAGACTTGAGGTTTATTGCTGAGGATGAAACCACACACACACACACACACACACACACACACACACACACACACACACACACACACAGAGGGAAACAAAAGATGTGTGCACAAATGTGTCAAACTTTTAAGACGATCCTTTTAAAGGTCAACAAGCTTAAAGTTGTTTATTTCAGTTATAAAGCACGTTGAAGGCAAACAGGTTTGAACAAAGTCTGACGTGTCAACAGGCGTGAGGACGTTTTTGTGCAAGATTAAAATAGAAGCAGGTTTCAACCAGGCAAGAATAAAAACATGTGGACAGCCAACGACAGGAAGCTGCAACATCAGATGCTCTTTACATCGTCAGCAGGCCCCAGACGTAAAGCAACGTCAGGCTACGGCACCACATCAAAAGGAAACGCCACCAATTTGACTCATTGAAGTGTGCAGTTAACAAATACCTTGTAATTTCTTTAATAGATTTCCAGGAAGCTTTTATTTGGTGTGTGTTTCTGCTGATCAGCTGATTTAGTCCAGCTCGTTCCTGTAACAGCAGCTGTTCACATCACACTGCATCACTCACTTCAGCTTTGTGGCCGGCAGAAGAGAAGTTAAACTGAAACTAGCTGGAAATGAAAGTCGCTCGATCAGCAGAAGTTAAGCAGAAACCAGTTGGAAGTTTCCTCCAAAGTTGCCTCCAGTGACGTCACTCAGCGGCTGTGTTGCATTCTAGGTAATGATTTCTTAATAAAAGGTCCATAAGGAGTCCATCCCTGGCTGTGTCCCGGTTCAGGAGCTGCATTTGAAGGCCAATTACACCTCAACACTGTGTGAAGGCTCCTCCAGATGCAGCCCACAAATGCTCCTTCTTTTCCTTTTAGGAGGACGCACCGCTACGATCCTTCATGGCCTCACATATCCCAGGATTCTTTAAGCGCCTGAAAAAGAAGAAAGAAGGAGAGAAAATGGCGACGTCACGTGGCATAGATCGTCACTTTGTGGGCCTGGGTGGCAGAAATCGTGACATAAGGGTAAAACATCTGGTGATGCAACCAGGAAATGCTCTGAACACGAGACCGTCCCACGTCACAACAGCTGACGGGGCCTTCGAAGGTCTCTTGAAGGACTCGCTCTCAACACCACAAAGGAAGTGTCCTTCGAAGGATGCAGACCCTGAATTGAGACACAGCAAGTGTTACAGGAGTGCCATACAAAACTAGTGTATGACTTTGTGCTTTAATTACCCACAATGCAACTTGGCCACCAGTGACATCACTGGAAGCGCTTTCTCAGATTACATGCAGCTTCTTCTGGAGCCACAAAAGACTTTATACAACTTTTTCACAAGTGCAGTCATTCTCCCCTGTAAACACACTTTAATGTGTAAAACTGGTGGCGTTACCCTTTAACAAGTTAATTTCCTGACATTCTAAACTGAATAAGGTACGAAATCAGAGAGAGACTAATAAATGGTTTAATATCTTCAGGGCCTGAAATATTTTCCTGACAAAATAAGTCAATTTTAAAATCTGCCACTTTTTGCTCTGATGCAGCTGAATTATATTTTCCTCCAACATGCAGCTGAATACTCAAGTACAAGAACGTCTAAAAAGTGTGTAAGCACAGTACAGTTGTACTGTTTTGTTGACCAAACACCAAGAAAAACTCTAAATGTTCCTTGAAATAGTCGTAAATGATTGTCTCCTGAATCTTTAGTTATTATTCACTTTGAATAATACTTTATCACTTTAACTCCCTCAGTCATCATGTTTTCCAAATGAAATGCTTGTAAGTTTTGATGTGTTCCTATCTGTTGGTTTTTAAACTGATCTTTAGGACATTACAAGGGCAGATGTCTATAAACTGCTGCACTGTTAAACCTGAAACTTCTGTGTCTTGGTGCAGCTTCCACTGAATCACCACTAGATGGCGCAGCAGTCTATTAAAACATGGCTGAGGGCTTCATGGAGCAGGTTCAGGGAAATTAAATCAGACGGATCATTAGATCAGTAGTGTGCTGGGCTAGTCTCAAAACTAGTTCCCTGATTCATTCAGTCAGTGTGTCTGTGACTGTATTAACTAACAGCCCATCCGAGCAGTTTATTTGATTATAAATATTATTTTGTAAATCCTGGATATGAACAAAGCTTCAGATCACAGATTGTTCAGGTGGATTATAATACAGCTGTATGTTCTGTAGTTGGTAAGTATCTCTGATGTGCAGGTGGTGAGAGAAGTATTCAGATTGTTTAATTCAATGAAACTCATGTATGATCCGAAAAATACAACATGAAGTATTTATAATTACACAGAAATACATCTTGAGTGTTTCTATCACTAATGCGTACATCTACAGATATAGTTATGCTGTAGCTGGTCGAGGTGAAGCTAATTTCAAATATTCTTTCTTCCTTTTTATATGATTGGATTAAAAGCAACAATTCGTGGAGCATTGTGTGAAGTTTAGAGATCCAGTGGAGAGTGAAGTTCCTGTTAAATACTTAAAAATGGCAGAATAAGACTTCAGTGAAGGACCTGAGTCAGCAGGGCGTGCATGTGTTGAGAGGCTCATAGTGTCCACCTTGCTTCCTCTTCCTCCCTCTTCCTCCCTCTCTCTCTCCCTTACTCACAATGTGCGTCGTCGTACATGCTGATCCAGCTCGATGCCCCCCGTGCGTAAATGGAAAGCTTTTACGCACCGCGCGTGTTCACTTCAGAGGGGGTTTAATTGTTGTTTTTGCACTGTCACACGCCTCGCCTGGTGCATGAGCAGGCTTCAGATACTGGGGATGTGCTGTGGAGATGTGAGGGTTGCGGTAATACCTCACTACTTTATAGAAAGAGGGGGGGTAAAAAGGCAAGACGTGCGTCCGGACACTCACCGCCAACTCGACGCGAGAGGGACTTGACATCAATAACATCTCGCTCATCAATAAGACACTTTGATGGAGTTAGATTGCTTAATTAAATAGTTCGCCTTAAAGGTATTGGGCTCTCTGAATTTGAAATATTCTCTAATCTAATGACCCCCCATGGAGAACATCTGAAGGAAGACACTCGAGCATCTCTCTCTCCACAAGACAGCGGCTCGGTCACACAGAGAATCCGGCTTCGAGGTTTCTCATCTTTCACTGATGGCGATCAACACTGATGCTGCCTTTGGGAAAAGCGCCCTCGGCGAGAGGGAGGTCTCCAACCCCACGGACTTCCACGACACGGAGAGGCTGCTGAGCGCCGCGACCACCGAGCCCAGCGGGCAGACCAACATCAAGCAGTCCGACTCCTTCTCCCTCACCATCAGAGGGAGCGTCCGGTCTCTGGACGCGGACCAGAACGGACACAGATCACCGCTAAAGTCGGGCTCCGTCGGGCATTTGGCGACCCCACCCAAGTCCACGTCCCGGCTCAGCCTGGGCCCGCAGCCCTCCCCGGTGCCGCCCGGAGCCGAACCCCCGAGTTACCTCTGGGCCGCCGTGCTGTCCTGTTTCTGTTTAACCGGCGTGCCGTTCAACCTGTGCGCCCTGTGGTACGCACATGTGGTGAGTTGCATGTGTGTTATTATTATCATGCTTGGGTGTGTTCTACAGGCCCAGTCTGTCACCACGACAAGTGTTTTACTTCTCTTATATTTAAATTATTGATGGCTGATCGCCTCCTTCCTCTCCCATTAGTCCACATCAGTTCTCCACTCTGGTGATATTCAAGCAGCAAGAAAGTATGGCCGCCTGTCTCTGCTGTTCAGCTGTGTGGCAATACTGCTGGGTGTGGCTCTCCTCATCTTCATGGGCATCTCGTTAGGTATAAAAGAGAGTCATGACAACAAACTCATCTACAAGGCCCAGTGCAAAGCTGTATGTGTTAAATGTCTCTTTTCTGTGTCTCTCAGATATGCGTAAGATTTGAGGAATGGAGTGAGCCTCCTTTAACTTCATCTGATCTCAAGTTTGCACAGAAGAGAGAGAGAGAGGAGGAGGAGGGAAGGAATGTCGTTTTGAAGATGAAAAAGCACAAAATCTGGGCTGAAAACAAGCCGAAGACACTTTTTCTTCACCTGCTACGGCTAAAAGAAAGAAACAAGAAAGAAGTCCCGGGCTGTTTCTCTTTTTCTGGCAACGCCCACGCTCAATAACCCCACAAACTCAGGAACTAAAGGAGAGGAGAGTGAATCGTGCACACACTGGTAGTGTTCCATCACCAGACAGCGTAACTACTCATTGTCCTTACTAGTGGTGCACTGAAGCACATACGCCTGCTTGACACACAGATAATTGGACGGCACTACATTTGGCTCGGCATCATTAGACCTGAGGATGTCCCAAAAACAAATATCATGGTCTTACAACCAGGCGGTCAGACATCAGTGCACCTCTAGTCTGTTAATGCCGCCGCTGCCCGCCCTGTTTCTCTCTCTGTTCTATCGGCACGGGACGTCAGCGGCTGTGGGAAGATGTATAAACTGATTTCTTACACTGTTTACATAAAACTCATGTACGTTTATCACAACAAGCCCTCCTGCAGCTCCTTCATTATCCTGCTTCGCGTGCTACTATGATAAACTGAGCAGATTCCTGTTGGGACTCGACTGGACTGATCTCTACGCCTCATTATGTTTACAGTATATGACTGGGGTGGTCCTCCCTGTATGCACTGCTCTTGGCACTCTGATGTTGATGTTTATACATTTATACTGTATGACTGGTTTACTGTGCCATAGTTCTGCATGTCTGAAATAAACTTGAATGAGCATGACGAACTTGAGAATGAGCTCATCACCTTCATTTTTATTAGGAAGTACAACATCAACGGTACACGATCCCATCAAACGTGACTTTATACTCAAAGATTACAACAGGATACAAGCAGCAATATATAAAACTCCCAGATGGAAATCTTCTCATAATTCAGTAAAATAAATAAACTTCCAATTAAGACTTATATAAAAAAAAAAGTGATATACTTTCCCTTCCTTTCCAAAACAGTAATTTTTCACCTCTGTGAACTCTTGAAGTACAGCAGAAGGAAGGAGATATAAAAAAAGACTTGGTCAGATTTACAATTGATATTTTTGACTGTCTGTCGGTGTCATCAGTGGAAAGTGTAGAGCAACAGGAGTATGGTGCAGACGCCGATCACCCCGCCTAGGATTAAAGAGTCCCGCCTCTTGCGCAAATTGATTTTCTGGATGAGACTGTTGATGGCGGGGAAACGATCTGAGGGGCGGGGAAGTGTGTGGTGAAGGAAAATAATTAAGAAGAGTTTTCCCTTTCCTTGCAGTGAGTAAGAGACAGAAAGCAGCGGGGGGAAATACATCAGCACAGCTCCTAACGCAACCAGGAAAAAAGACTAAATGGAGCCTAATGGTTTGGTCTAATGTCCGTCATACCGGATCTCACCGTAAGTGAGGCTGTTATTCCGCTCAGCGTCCACAAATACTGAGGTTGTTAGACAGATTCACACAAGCTTACTCTCCAGAGAGCTCAGAAAGAAGGAGAACAACTGATAAAATGATAAAGAAGGATACTGGCCAAAGTTGTGACCCTGGTTTGAATGGACTTCAACATCCCACGCTGAAATGTGATGTTCTCTTTGGTAGCCATGGCGATGCTGGAGGGAAAGAAACCAGGAGGGGTTAGTGGCAGGAAGAGCTGCACCGAGCTGTCTGCACGGCATCACACCGAGACAGTTTGAGTGTTTCACTGCTTGTGATGTGACTAACGAAGAGTTAATTGGGAACAAAAGTGGTGGAGTTGGCTCAGTGGTTGGAGGCGCTGGATAAAGATAGCTGATTGTTACGTCTCGTTCGCAGGTCGTCAATTACTGACACTTTGGCTCGGTAGGTCGGACTGGCCACAAACCCAAAGTGTCAGTGTTTCTGACGACCTGGGAATGAGCCTCAACAATCAACTACCTTAAATAATGCTGTTTTAAGGTCAGGGTTAAGGGCGGGGTGGTTATGGTTAGACAAAGGTGAAGTCTCTGTCATGTCTATAAAAGTGACTAAATTATATGCGTGTGTCTGAGTTTAGTGAGTGAGAGAAAAAGGTGGCGGCGAGTGAACGGACCAATAAAACTCACCTTATCGCACTGTCAATAAGACTGTCTGAGCTGTGAACATGAAACAGAAAAGAGAGAAAAAAAACAGAGAAGTCAGATCAAGTTGCCTGAAACACTTCGATTTATAACATCTGAGACAAAGATTCACACCTAGAATCCTTCATCCATCCACATTTAGAGTTAAGACATAATTCAAACTCCATCTGTATTCATTTCAGGGGGCTGATGCCAATGCCAGTGAAAAATCCAAATATCGATATTGTACCTGAACATTTTTTGCAATGATTCCTAAGACGTGGCAAAGGTTTGTAACAGAGGAAGCTACTTTAGTCCCACTAAACTGTATTTTGGCATTTTAATGGTATCTCATATTTCCTGGCGATGTTGATGAAGGTGACGTAGCTCAGAGCAGACGAGGTGTTGCTGGCCGGAGCAGAGGGAAAGTTTAGAGGTGAAGGTTAAATAGTCAGAGAGGAAGAAGTCCTGGCTGCAGTGGGACTCAGTATATAAATCATTTCTTTCAGCCTTTCACTCTCAAAGCAACAGTTCTCATATTGGTGGATAATAGGCATCGTACATGCTGATACTGTTTTATCTGCCGGCCCACTTATCTGGCTGTAGAAGTATTACGCCAGCACACTGGGAAAGCCCTCGCCATGAAACCACACAGCTCTTTGGATCTATTACGATGAAAGGGGCACTTCCTGCCAGACAGGACAGAGTGCTGCTTAATGGAGGGTTTTTGGGTTCTGATTCGTCAAATCAGAACCGCATCGCAGCAGAGGCCAACAAATCGCACAGACGTACACACTGCAAGATGGTAAACTGATCCCTGCGTTACGTGTTTTAGGTGCAAACCAGACACACAGATGGATGAAACACAGCCTGAACACACACACACACACGCACACACACACACACACACACACACACACACACACACACACACACACACACACACACACACACACACACACACACACACACACACACACACTCACTTCGGCTGCCATTAGCTGCCGAGATAAGTGACGGACAGAAAAATGAGGCGTTCAGTCCAGAGCTCAGCTGAGCTTATAAAGGCAGCAGCGAGCATCCTGGCAGACTCCACTGGAGACCAAAAATCAATACTGTGCTTTATACTTCCTCCATCTCTTCGTCTACCTCTCTCCGCATCTATCCTCTTCTTCTCTCTATTCTTCAATTGAGTGCACAGGCAAGGCGGCTTCTTGCCTTTATGTTCTTCTTTCTATACTTAGTTACTACCTTTATACATCAAACTATCATCCGTCTTACACAACTTCACAAAGCAGTCTGGTCGCCGTCTATAAACCCGAGTCTGTCCGAGCCAGCCGAGCTCCAGGGTGCAACACTTCAAAATCAAACCATACAGCGGTGACGGAGTGACAAGTCTCTTAAGTTTTGTCACAAACTGAAAAGGCACTGTGACCACAAAGTAAACTTCATTAAACAAGCATTAATAATAAATGAAAAAAATAAAACCTGCATCACAGAAAGATGTGTCTAAATGATACCACACATCCCTCACAGAAGTAAACTGCATCGCTCTGCAAGCATCGTACTTGAACTGTGTACAATTATACTCGTGTGGATACTTCAAATTAACACTTTTAAAATACGGTAAGTGAGGCTGAAACACCAAAAGGCTGGACCAGGAGGGAAAGCAGAGTGGTACTGAAAGTTTGAAATGTGTTCGCTCGAACAACAATCACATTTGGTTGTTGGCAAGTTCAAAGACACGATGCCACAGATAAGATACGGATGCATTCCAGGGAAACGCTGGTTTGATGTGGCTGAGAGGCTGGACAATAGCGGCGGCTGGGAATATTTACAGCGAGTCATAAAGCTAATGGTGCACTGTGAAACACACCTGTTGTTAGTCACAACACAAATACCTTGTAGCTACTGATAAAACCATTAAACTAACAACACACAAGGAACCTGATTTTTAACAGAAAGTGAGTCTGGGCACCAACAACAGAAAACTACACTGAAAGAACATGGCGACTATAAAAGGCTGTTCCAACATAATTATGCAAAGAAAACAAAAAATGCTAATGCTAGTGACAAATGCTCCTCATGACCTCCCAGAGCTGAAGATGAAACCTGACTAATGGCGACTGATTAGGCAATACTCTGAAAACTGCCCCGTTTATTTTTGAAAATGATCTTTTAAAGCCTTCAAGCATTTATTTTCCCCCCAGTTCTGAGCTGAGTTGATACTTCTGGATGCCAAACAGCACTCTGCCTGTTATCTTACATTTTTGACTTTGCCAGTGGAATTTTCCTGATGCACCTCTGTTCATTAAACACTCCCTATGCCCTTTGGATTCTGGTGAAATGAGGGCACGATCTGAATCAATACCTGTTTAAGCCTGTAAAAGGATTACTGGGAACATCAATGGAGATGGCTTGAAAAACGTAACAGCTCTGGGACGTTTGTGCTATCAGCACACCAACTATGTGCTCCTTCAAAACTTGTGACATCTGTGGGACTGTGTGATAAAATTGCAGTTCCATCTGCCTTTTTCTTGTGCAATAACCATGCTGTGTAATCAGGTCAGGGGGATGGATGACCTTGGCAACAGAAAACTACACAAATTTGTTTATACTTTATACTTCTGGGCACTGAACAATAGGCAGCCTGTTGTAACCTTATCTTAACCTTCTGATATGATTAACACAATCCCTCCATTCTTTTTTAATTCTGTGGAATTGAGGTGACAAGCTAAGTCAATAAACCCTGTTAACCATATTTGGAAAGTTCCTCCTCATAAACATCATCAACGCGCATGTCCAGAACACTTGGACACTTGGTAATAAAAGCATCATCTCTGCCAAAGTCAACCAGCTCACGACTAACAGCTGAATCCTGCGGTAAGCTGAAGACATCCTCACATCTCTGTAAACTGCTTTCTTTAAAATACAACAAATGTGCAACTTTCTTTTTCATTTTTAATTGTGCGTTTATATTAAAGTTAAGCTACTAGACTAGAGCAGATGTACTTCATTTGATTGTAAGGATTGTTCTGACGATCACTGTTTAACTTTCCTCTTAGTGACTCTCTGCCTGTCCAGGTTTCAGCTGGAACGATGTCGAAAATTGGCAACGTGGACAATGTTACCACTTGTGTTAACACAGGGAAAATTGGTGCAGACAATACCTATAATGTTAAAGGTAAATGTGAGGCAGATTATATTTTTCTGTGAGGTTGATCTGACAGTTTCATTAAAGCTTTTCTCTCTCATGACTACACTCACAGCACGTGTCGGACCCAACATTCCTCTGGGCAACACCACTGACATCAAGGTCACAGCATTAAATACAGGGAACATTGGAGGAGGGAACACGTTCAACATGCAGGGTGAGTGACTCCTCATGTTGCTGGGACGGTATGTGGAGTTTGTTTTTGCTTCATCACTTATGTCTGATTCTTCACATTTCAACAGGGGGAATATCAGATGGTGCACTTGTCGGCAACACTTCTGGTGTTAATGCTGTGAATAACCAAGGAAACATTGCGACAGGGAATACTTATAACATCGGATGAGGCAAGAAGTCAGAGATGCTCCTCATTAAACACTTCATAAGACGTGTTCCTGTGAATGCATCAAGAGAAAACTATTATCTTAATTCTTTTTCAATATGATATTTTATTCTCTCTCTGGTGACATCACTGTTCTTTCTTGTTCACTTGCTCTCTTTCAGGAGATGAACCATTTGCTTTACGATCATATAACTGAACGCTCTAAGTAGTCGTAGCAGCAGCAGTTAGTAATAAGTACTAACAAATGTTAAATTCATGGTCTAAAGAAATGAGTGTGTCATTCATGAGATCAATGTAAAAGAAGCACAAATTAAAAAAATGTTTTTACATCTACTGTGTGACTGGCTGGTTTATAAAGCTTAAGTATGACTGATGATGCTGTACTCTTCTGTTAAGAATCATCAGATGAATATTAAAGACATACAGGTTATTATTATTGTCTATGACTACATGTGTCCTCGAGGAGTTTCCTTTATTCTTCATCCAAACATCGTCATAAATTTGTTTTGAATGCTAAACAATTTTGCCACAGTTTTTATCAGGAAATTGATGAATCATCAGTTGAATTTCCCAAATAAGTCTAATGTGACTCATAATGTCCCTTAAGGTTTTTTTTTTTTTGCAACCTCTGTCTTTTTTTCAAAACACAGTCACTTACTTTGTGCAGCTGCTCTGAGCACTAGATGAAAATCTCTCAAATTTCCAGAAACACTCTGGTGACATCACTGTCGCTTTAATTCAGGCAACCAATCATATATTAGGGTCGGCACTCATCACCTGTGTCCCTGGTAATCCAGAAAATCAAGGAGAAGCTTGTTCTGGCCCCGTCTGTGTCTCCTGATTTGTATCAGACATTAACTATGGAGGCAGAGACAGTAAGGCACATCTGAGGAGCAGACTGAATGTTTAGTGTGAGTGTTGAGATGACTGTCGTCCTTTTATCACTCAGGCAGAAAAGCCTTTTTCCTGCTGTGCTGTCAGCCGTCTGTTACCACGACGACAACAGATGTTTTCACTGCAGATGTTTCCTGAGTTGACTGACAATACAGAGCTGAATATTTTAAAATCTGAGTTTGTGTTATTCACTCATTAATACTGTAAATTTTGAAATTACTAGTTTGAATTTCTTCTCCAAAACTACTTAGTGGCCCTTTAATTTCTCTTCTAGCCTGTGACCCTGGACTTCGGTTCTGCAAATTCATTGATGTAACTTTGTCGAACAAACACTTGCTCTCGTCTTTTAGCGTCTCTGGAAATGAGGACGAAAGCTAAATCAGTAAACCTCTTTGAAACACAGATGAGAACGTCCTCCTTGTGCATCACAGACGTGTTCAGAGCTTCTGTACAGGATCCAGAGAACGCGACTGGTACTTCAGATCAACCTCACAGACTCTACATGTGTCAGTCTCTGACTCTGCTTCTGCGGTCCAGGTGAACTGCTCTGCCTTCATGTTTTTGTTTTGTTGACATTACATGTTACATATTAAGCTGACGCTGTGTTCCAGATGTCATAATGCTGAACAGTCCACCTTCAAACACATTACAGCCTGAGTAGCCTGAGCAGTAACAAGTGTGAACATGGGATTCAAAAGCACATTTTTTCTTCTGCCATCTTTCATCTTCTTCATCTTTTTAGCCTCATCCGTCTACATTTCAGCCCGACCGATCTCCAACATCTCTGTCAACAACCTGAACACTTCCATCGGCTGCGATGAAGGAAACATCGGTGAAGGGAATGAGTTCAATGTTAAAGGTAAGTGTAACACCTGCACACTCTGAGCGGCTGGACTGAGACTTTCTGTGGGGTCATGTGGAGACACAAACGTCTCTGATATTTATTCCTCTACAGGTGATAAAGGAGAAAATGTCTCTCTGGGTGAAATCAGCAACATTCATGTTTCTGGGACAAACCGAGGATGCATCGGAGGAAACAACAACTACACTGTGACAGGTAAGAGGTTGATTTCTGATTCATTTCTCATGTTCAGAGGTCATTACAGTACAGATCTGAGCATGATCAAGACATCTGTCTTGTCCCTTTGTTTCAGCAGCACAAATCCCAGCCAAGTCCAAGATTGGCAATGTCAGTAATGTTACTGTTGGTCACAACACAGGATCAATCGGCTCAGGCAACCGTTTTAATATTTCCTGAGGTAAGAAGAGAGGAAGATCACAGATTTACTGGACACATAAGATGCATCTTGAAAGTGTGACTGTTCATATAACATGTCTCTGGATTAATACTTTGTGTCAGTGCATTAGTGGTTTTGAAAAAGCGTTGTCTTAAATTCTTCTTTCTCTCCTTCCTTTCTCCATCTCCTCCTCTCTCTTAGGAAATCAACCTGATACAAATTATATCATCATAATTATAAATGTTAATTAAATTAGATAGTCAAGATTCTTCAGCTTAAGTATGAAGCACAAATTAATAAAAGTCAATAGGCAGTGTGAAAACCGTCTCATGGTTTCCTTCATTGTTTTTTCCTCTCCATTTTAAGCAGAGCACTGGGAACATAGGAAACATACATAACATGTCTGATTCATCACCATAATCCTGTTTAATGAGATGGATTTCCAGTCTACACACTCATGGTAGAAGCATTAAAATCAAGGAAAATTTGAATTAAAGGACATAAACACAAGGAACAAGTCAACAATATCAGGCAGGCTCCTGGTGGGATATGAAGCCACGTGGAGGACGAAACAAAACACACCAGCTAACAGCGACAGCAGCTGTGATCGTCAGACTAGTGAACTACTGTATTATGACAGAGTGACAGCATGGTGGGGCTGTATCCACATCTGTGGTTCGAGCTGTGATTGACGCTTTGATGATGTTAAACATGTTAAACATGATAAAAAGAAGCGTAAGATGTGGATCGTACAAAAGACACTTTCATATAATCAAGCAAAGTTGGAGATTACCAGTAAACCTCACACTTCTTATGAAGAATCTTTTGGACTAAAGGAACTTTAAAATATCAAACTGCAAGGACTTGAAGTTTTGCTCTGTTATATAATGTAATCTGCACAAAAACACAAAGTAACATCACGATTTACTCTGAGAACTTTTGACAATGACAGTTTACAGTAAAGGAACAAGAAACTGCAGAGGATTATTCAAATCAAATTAAATACTTTGTGGGGATTTCTTATTTCTGATTAGCAGCCACAAGAACTCGTGAGTCTGCATGAGTGTGTGTTCAAAGGACACAATGTGGTCCTGGAGAAACCCCTTGTAGTGGGAACTACAGAGACAGTTTTTCATACTAAATAAATCCAGATGGGTGCAAAGATGGATGTGGTCCAACCCATGACTCCAGAGTACTCAGGAATTAAGGAAGTTATAACTGCTGAGCAGTCATGGGTCAAACCTTGAACATGCTGATGGACATTTAGCCTGAACCCATCGAATACTGTCCAGCGACTGAGTGTGTTTGCTGTTCCCATCCCTCACATTACAGTGTCAAAGGTTACAAAACTCAAACTGAAAGTGAAACTTCAATTCAAAGTGTCAGACTGCAAACTTGTGACTCATGTTGGTTTTGTGGTTTCTGAATGGATTTCTTTTAAAAAGCAGTGCCATTAAAAAAAATACCCCAGTTAAGTAACATTGAAGCTTATAGCCATTGAATCGGCACCTAATGATTAAATGATTCCTAAATGAAATGCCTTAAATGTATAAACGTCATGTACCTCACATAAAACAATAAATAAGCTTTGTTTGAACCGATATGTACCAGTATTCATGAATTTTAATTTACTTATAGGTGGAAACATTGTTTTGCTATCTAAAGCCATAATGACATAATAAGGCACATTTTGTTTAAGGACGTAAACTTGATATTGTAAAACACAACACAGCACATTTCAGTGATGAAGTACACGGGTTCATGTGTCCACAGTGACTTAAAAAGGTATTTGAATAAGGTGAATAATGAATCACCTGAGGGAGTTCTGGATCAATCACATGCTCTCTAACATGCTGACTGTCAGAATTGTGTATATTAGTGGATATTTGTGGAGGCAGAGGCCTCATGCTACACAATGACTTTGTTATCAGTACTACGTAACATAATTAACAATAATTACAGCCACATTTGAATATTTTTGAGTACAATTAATAAATAAAGTTCTTGAAATGAAACTTTAGTTACTGTTCTCACATGTGGGAAAAAAAAACTGATTATCCCTGAACAAACATTTTCCTCCTTTTAAACCCACAAACACACCATCAACCACGTGAACAGAAGTAAGGATATAAGTCTTCTCTCAACAGCTCATCCCACAGCCCGGCACAAACTCCAGAACCAGCGGTGAGACAACATGTGTGTTTGTGTCTGAATCAGCTGCTTTCTACTGAACACATCAAATTTTCTATCTTGTTTTTAATCGTGCAATTTATATTGAGATCTCTTGTGCAGATGTAAAATAATCTGAGGGAGAAACAAGGGAACAACTTTACGACTGAATTAATTTTCCTGACGCTGTTTTACTTTTCTTTAGTGATTCTCTACCTGTGCAGACGTCTCCAGGAACGATGGCAAACATTGCTAATACAAAGGACATTAAGATTGCAGACAACAAAGGGCTGGTGGGCGCTGACAACACTGTTGGCGTTGAAGGTAAATCAGGGCAGGACTTTACTTTTCTGTCAGGTTGACTTGACAGTTTCATTAAATCTCTCTAATGACTACACTTACAGGTGGTATTGGACAAAATACTTCTCTGGGTAACACCCATGATGTCCATGTCTGCGGAACAAATGACGGCAGAGTCGGAGCAGAAAACCAGTATGACATAAAAGGTGAGTCTGATTCATTACTAATATTCAGATGAAAGCATCTGTCTGCCAACAATCTGAGTTTCTGTTGTTCACATTTTACTTTTTCTCAATCCTCATATTTCATCAGGGGGACTGAAAGACGGTGACAGTATCGGAAACGTCTCTCAGATTGATGTTGATCAAAACTCAGGATCCATCGGAGCCGGCAACAGGATTAACATCAAAAACTGAGGTAAGAAGATTTATTGGTCACTTTAGACAAATCTTAAAAATGTATTTCACATCCACGTGTTGTTTGTTCCTGTGAATGCATCGTTGGAATCTGATTTCTCTCATCAGTCTTTGTATTTGATTCTCTTTGTCTTTCTCCCTTTCAGGAAACGTCCTCTCAACAGATGGACAACTCTTCTAAAAAATTATGTTTTAAGATAAATAATTGAAATGCTTTGGTAGTGCTAGTAAAAGAAGGAGTAGTATTAGTTGCTGTGTCAAATTTTAGTAAATCTTTAACTCATGATTTCAAATTGGCAAACATGATTCTTTGATGAGCTGAATGTAAAATGAGTATCAATAAAAATCTGCTCTGTGATTCTGTCTTTGCTTGTTATTTTTTGTTTTTTATTCGTGAGTGACATAAAATAAAATAACTGATAAATAAAGAAGCTATTTTTTCCAAATAAAAATAGTCAAATTTGTTGGATCAGATATGTACTACTGATGTTCGTGCATTTCAATTTAATTTTGGGCAAACACATTGTTTTGTTATCTAAAGCCATGACGACATAATCAGACACATTTGTTAAAGGACAGAAACTTGATATTGTAAAACACAACACAGCACATTACAACGATGAAGTACACGGGTTCATGTGTCCACAGTGACTTAAAAGGTATTTGGTTTAACAAAATACATTGTTGAGCTAAAATGTGTTGAACTAAGTTAATGAATAATGTAAATAATGAATCACGTGAGGGAGTTCTGGATCTATCACATTGCTCTTTGTGAGTTCCTACGGAGACGACTGTCATAAATGTTAAATGTACTTATTGTGTATATTAGTGGATGTTTGTGGGGGCAGAGGCCTCATGCTACACAACAACTTTATTATCAGTACTGTGAAAACTTAACCAACATGAATTATAGCCACATGTGAACATTTTCTGTAAAAATGAAAAATAAGTTATTAAAACGAAACTTTGGTTGAAGAACTGTTCACATATCCCCTTCACACTATGTGGGGAAAAAAACTGATTATTGCTGAACAAACATGTTCAGAGTGTTCCTCCTTTTAAAACCGCAAACACCATCAACCACGTGCACCATGTACCCTAATATAAGTCTCTCATCAGCTCTACAAGCTCATCCCACAGCCCAGCACAAACCCCTGAACCAGAGGTAAGACAACATGCGTGATTGTTTCTCTGCTTCATGTCAGCGTCAACTGCTTTCTTCATCACATTTTCTAACTTGTCTGAGGGAGAAACAAACTTTACGACTGAATTAATTTTCCTGACACCGTTTTACTTTTCTTTAGTGATTCTCTACCTGTGCAGACTTCTCCAGGAACGATGGCAAACATTGCTAATACAAAGAACGTTGCCATTGGAGACAACAAAGGGCTGGTGGGCGCTGACAACTCTATTGATGTTCAAGGTAAATCCGGGCAGGACTTTACTTTTCTGTCAGGTTGACTTGACAGTTTCATTAAATCTCTCTAATGACTGAACATACAGGTGGTGCTGGAAAAGCTTCTCTGGGTAACGTCAATGAGGTCCTTGTCGGCGGAACAAATGACGGCAAAATCGGAGCAGAAAACCAGTATGGAATAAAAGGTGAGTCTGACTCATTACTAATATTCAGATGAAAGCATCTGTCTGCCAACAATCTGAGTTTCTTTTGTTCACATTTTACTTTTTCTCAATCCTCATATTTCATCAGGGGGACTGAAAGACGGTGACAGTATCGGAAACGTCTCTCAGGTCGTTGTTGGTCAAAACTCAGGATCCATCGGAGCCGGCAACAAGATAAACATCAGCTGAAAAATGTGTGTATTTGACATCCTTGTGTGTTGTTTGTTCCTGTGAATGCATCGTTCTGATTTCTCTTTGTATCTGATTCTCTTTGTCTTTCTCCCTCTCAGGAAACTTCCTCTCAACAGATGGATAACTCTTCTAGACATGTTTTAAGCTTAATAATTGAAATGCCTTAGCAGTAGTAAGAGTTGTATCAATAGTTGAAACAGATTTTAGCAAATGTTTAACTCATGATTTCAAAAATGACTCATGAGCTGAATGTAAAATAAGTTTCAATGAAAATAAAGTCCATCTACTCGAATCATTCTGTCTTGGCTCAATATTTTTTGTTTTTTATTTATTTCTGACATTGCTGCGTTCTGATTGATATTCAGTACAAGTACCAAGTAAAGTAACAAAATCAGCAGTTTTCAAAAAATAAATTATTCCAGAATTTAACTTATTTACTATTATTTGATCATATGCTGGTGATCTTCATCTTATTTCTGCAAAGTGTGAAAATGAATAACAGTGTGCTGAGTTGTTACATAACACAGATCTTACTATTTTTAATCAAGCATGTTTTTTGAGAGTTTGTCATCTTTAATTTGTCATTTTTGGACAGAAACTGACAACACAGGTCATAAATCTATTCCAGTTATAATCTAATCACTGGTCTGTATCACCCAGCTCTGTACTTGTAGCAGTTTGCTACTGACTGCGCTGATCATTCACTTTGGAAAATGCAGGCTAAAATGAACACGTGACTTAGTTAAATTCTGCATCTGTGAGGTCGTCTACATTTTCAAAGACACAACAAATAGTGACGGATGGATGTTGTTTTGAGGCTGTTGGTCAAAGAACCAACATTTATATCTGAGCTCAGTGCTAAAAATGAGATTCAGCTGTTGGATATGAAAGAAGAGATTCATGTGAAGATATCAAATGTTTTCAGACTTTCAACTGCACAGCTAGCAGAATATGACGACCTCAAGGATCTATGATATATAAAAATAAGGGAAATATATCTTATTATTTGGCTGTTTCTGAAATAAAATGTTAATTCATTTTTCACTTTACAACTGCTTGCAAACACTCAAACACTCAGTTTAAGCTGCTTTGGGCTGCATATGGGACAAACAGTAGAAAACAAAAAAACATAGTACTTTGTGGTTTGAACTGGACTGTAGATGTAGCTGGGAACCAATTGTGGGTAGTTTGAATCCCACTAATGTCAACATTCACATGGTTAAATTTAATATCAGTCTTGATAAGAACGTACTGCAGGTTTCAATGCAGCATGTATCACCATCATTCTGATCTTTTCATGAATGTAAAATATAAATCTAATGAAGTCATTTTGCTGGTTTTCATTTCTGACTTTTAAAAAGGATTCATTTATAGAACACCATTTTGAAAAGCATTAACATTTCCCACGTCGTGAAACATTTCCCCTGTTTGTATTAGTGTGTGTTAGAAATATATTCAGGATATAAATCTCACTAATCTGTAGGCAAATACAAAAATAATAATGTCCTGAGTTTTCTGCTTTGTCAGTTTCTACCATCTGCTAACAGAGCAGTGCTAGACGAACCGACCCTTCAGAGTCTGTGGGAAAACTTGTTGTGTTGAACAAAAGAGGAAGTTCTCATCATCGACACACGAGCAGGACACATAAATCAGTCTTCTCTCCTCAGATCATCAAACACGGGACAGACTTCTGTGACCAGAGGTGAGATAACAGCTGCATTTGTGTCTGTTTCTCCTTCTGTTTAATGTCAACATCAAATGTGTCTTTAATAACAACACAATAATTATCTTTTTAACTTTCTGTTTTACATTCAGGCATTCAACTGATCCTGTGACTGATGATGAACGAACTTATAGATACTGTTTTATTATTTTGGCTGTGTAGATTTCAGCAGGAACGATGGCACACAGCATTGGTAACACCAAAAACATCATCGCCGGGAGCAACACAGGGCAGATCGGTTCAGGCAATGCCATCAACATTAGTGGTGAGTTAAACCTTTGCACTCTAGCTGTTGTTGCTGTTTCACTCAGTTTTTAAAGTTGGTGCAATTATCATTGATGCAGAAAGTAGAAGTAGGCTGTTAATCCATTTCATATCTGTCACTTACGTCGAGAGACCAGCATCTCTACAACACATGCTGTGTGCTGTATGTTACAGTACGAGTATGATAATGTAAATTAAGTCTTGTTATTGTATTTCAAAACGAGGAATAAGATCCCAGTCAAATACTGGCAACTCAAGTGACACAAGAGGTGGAAGCTGCTCTGCTGGCTCCAAAGCTTCAGGGGATGCGAGTGGTGAGTTCTCTGTCGATCTATCATTGAGCTTCTATCACACTGTCGTACTCATGATGGACAGTGTTGGTTTATCATGATCAAAATCAGTACAGCAGAGATTTTCTCTTTTATATTTGCTGTTTTCTTCTTCCATGTTAATGCTAGTGGCAGCTAATGGAGCTAATGGCTCAAGGCCTGAGAAGTTTGGGAAAGATAATTTCTTTCAATCTCTGCGTCCCCAGTTTTTTTAATAAACTTTCAAAATTCTTTAAAATGGATGTTGACTCAAGTGATATAATTTGAGGCATTTCACCAGATTGTGTGCTAATCTCTCTGAAGTGAGGTCATTTTCTGATTCTCTGAATTTTAAAAGGAGGAACAGGAGCGCAGATAAATACTGGCAACTCATGCAGCAAGGGTTGTGGAACTGGAAGCGACTCTGGATCCAGTGCATCAGGAAATGCTGGCGAGATGAGAGGTGACTTCTGCGTCTCAAACTGCTAATGGGAAGTCAGAAGGGGAGGGCAGCGAATCTGTGCAGCAAGATTAACAGTGAATGCATCTATTTCTGTGTGCAACAGGAGAAAAAGCAATCAATGTTGGCAATGTGACTAACACGACCCTTGGGGACAATGCAGGAGACATCGGTGCAAAGAACACCTGCAATGTGAGCGGTGAGTCCCGTCTCTCATGTTGTTGGCAGGTTAATAAAAACAAGCAAATGTAAGATTTATAATCTTTACTGCTTTGTTATGGTTTAAGGGATTTTGTTGTATTTATCGATGAATTCAACAGGAGGAAAAGGAGTCAAAGTCGATATTGGCAACGTCAGTAACATGGACGTTGGATCAAACGAAGGAGACATCGGTGCAGGAAACAACTGTAACGTCAGTGGTGTGTACAGTCTCTCAGACTGTTGGGAAGTCAATGCAAAACGGGCATATTTGTGATTTCTGAGTGGTTATTTATGTATTAAGACTGAATCTGTACATTGAAGTGGTATTCAACGTTTTTCAACAGGAGGAAAAGGAGTCAAAGTGGATATTGGCAATGTCAGTAACATGGATGCTGGATCCAACATGGGAGACATCGGTGCAGGAAACAACTGTAATATACTGGGTGAGTTTTATGTCTCATGGGCAGATTAATTCTGTCTGTTAAGTTTCTGTGATTGAGACAGAAAACTTTTCAGACAGTTTCATAATCAGTTAAAAGTTCTTTGTAGGAGATTTAATCTCAATGTGACCAGTATCACAGGACTGGATATCACAGTGACACAATGACTTTATCCTTTTACTGCAGATGTTGTGAATGTTTGACTGTGATTCTCTTCCATGTTTTATTCTGAACATTTCAACAGGAGGAGAAGGAGTGAAAATAGGTATTGGAAACATCAGCAACGCAGCATTTGGACACAATGCAGGAGACATTGGTGTCGGGAACAACTGCAATGTGAGCGGTGAGTCCTGTGTTTGATGTGGC
Source organism: Acanthopagrus latus (assembly GCF_904848185.1). Classification (NCBI taxonomy): domain Eukaryota; kingdom Metazoa; phylum Chordata; class Actinopteri; order Spariformes; family Sparidae; genus Acanthopagrus; species Acanthopagrus latus. The sequence continues at coordinate 2,982,021 of NC_051051.1, read as the reverse complement.
TGGGAAGGTAATTGCAGCTATAATGATGTTGAGACTGTAACCTTTACACTACGATCAAGTTTTGATAGTTTGTGTTCATTTTTTTTGTCAATCAACAGGAGGGAAAGGAGTTGAAATAAGTATTGGCAACGCATCACAAACAGGGATTGGCTTCAACTTGGGAGGCTTTGGTGTCGGGAACAACATCAACATCAACTGTAAGGACGAATTTTAGTTGGAACAACGTCACAGTTTGTCTGTTGTTCAACAACATGATCTGTGTTTGTGGAAATTACAAACCCAGGAATTTTCTATTCATTGTTTTTTCTCATTTTTTTTCTTTCAGGAAATCTCTTTCCAAAGATCATGGATCACAGTGACGTCCTGTTATTGGAAAGTAATGAAACAGAGTAACAAAAGCTTGTTTGTGACATAAAATCTGTGAACCTGTCCACTACTGATCAATGGTCTGATAAATGTGCTCACTGGTTTTTAACCCTACAGATTTCTGCCTGCCTTGTATCTTGTTTCATTTTCTTCATTTTCTTGTTTAATAACTACTAGATAATATGTAAAAGCATTAAGCACAATATTAATAACTAAACTCATTCACTGTACCTTAAAACTCATTTGTACCATATAAGTATTTGGATTTATTAAAAGCATCTCTTGTTGTTTAAAATACCGCAGTAGTTGTCATATTCAATCAGTTTAAAAATCACATTCATGTGAATATGAACCTGAATGGGAAACAATTAATAATAATTGTGTGTATACAAAATGATTATGAATTTTGGTGTTCTTTAACAGCAAGAAGTATATTTAGGTGTTCAGCACCTAAGTGGGTAAAGAGAATACATTTATACTGAGAAATTCAAGATTTTATAATTTAAATCATCATTCCAGTCTACATGTTTACATCCAGTCACACACCAACATCCATGCAATAATCCATTTAGTTCATGCTCTATTTTCATTTGAGAAAACTTGTGTTTTGTCAAAGTTTAGAGCAAATTAGAAATCTGACCTGATGTTTGGAGGAAAAGTCAGGGGATCGCCAAAGAAAAGAGGATTCAAATTGTACTAACATTTATCCAAAAACAGAGAGATATGATTCACACAGTGAAAAATCTAGTTGTGAATGACATATTGTGGCTTCAGAGTCACCAGATCTCAACATAACTGAACCAAATGGGAGATTTTGGACCGATGAGTCAGGCAGCGTACTGCACCACCACCATCAAAACACCAAATGCTGGAAGATACTGTTGAGGAACTGTGTCTTTCTCCCTTGTAGAGTTTATAAACTATGACACGGAGCGCTGAAGTTGCTCTGGAGGCTTGTATTGGTTCAAACACTAATGCATCAAAGAGAAGAGATTTCCAGAGTCAATCTGGTCGTATTTTAATGGATCAGTATCGACTAAAATAAATCCATTCAAAATCCAATCCTTTCTTTAGTGAAATCTTCAGCCTAATGGTGTTGCAGTCTGGTTACATGTTATGACAGCTGGGCTCTACAGTTCACACATACCAGTGAAAATGTTAAGTGTGTAATTCTGAAAAGTTATTTGGCTGCAGAATTGCAAATGACAATTCTGACACTGATGTTTGCAAAATGGAGGGATTAGCTAAACTCAGACAATTGTCATAGTCCACAGCTCTTATCAGCTGAGACTTATCAATGTTGATTCCATGAGTAACTTCACTCACCTGTGCTCAATAACAAAACACAGCATAAGTTTTGAGTGCTTTTGTAGTTCCAACAACTAAAAAAGATTGATTCATCTGCTTTCTAGTGGATCACAACACGTGAATTTGCTACATTTTTCCTTATTTATCATATCATAAAATATCATGTATTGTACTTATTATTAATCATATAATTTAAGCTTATAAACGTGATATTGTTACATCAGGACTTCCAGTATTTGGATCAAGTAGCTTGTTAAAAAAAGCACTGTCAGGTTTGGGGAGTTCTACAGCTCTTGTGTCATAACCTAAATACTTAGGTAAACATAAGGATCATAGTGAATGTGCTTTTGGCAAATACCAAATATTAAAGGACTCAGATCAGGGGCAAAAATACATTTTCAGAACATCCTCCACTAAAACATTATGTACTTGACTTCTTTCCTCTTTTCGTTCTAATGTCACACTTAAGCTCTCCACGACAAGAGCT